>NC_089642.1:1010141-1346855 GCF_039881205.1 Euwallacea similis | reverse complement strand
ACATAGGTGGAATAGAATGCATGTATTTAAGCAGATAAAGCCCTGTTTGGTTTTGATCACTATTATTTTTTAAAAACGTCAATCACGATTTAACAATTTGTGAGGTTTATATATTTTTCTTTAATTCATGTAGCATTGACAAGATAGTTTATACTAAACATCAACTTAGTTCGGAGAAGATATTTTGAAACTCTATTAGATTGTGCTGGTATAAAGGGTGTCCCAACGAAAAGAAGCCTCTCTGGATATTTTAAGATTTTTTAAGATTTATGGTATACTGTCATATTTGGAGAAATTTTACGAAATACGTTGATAGATTTTTCATGCGGAAAATGTTTTTTACATATACTTGAAGCCTAAGCGAGTAATCCCCTAAAAAAGGGGGTTACAACCCTTCAAAATTAAATAGGAAAGAAAGGTCATGTGACATCTAGTTTTAAAGTTTTTAGAGCCTTCTTTACAACAGACTATGGTATAAGTAATTTTGACGAGTTGTTTTTGCAAAAATTTAAATTTTATTTGTCATTGTTAAATTCATTACAAGAAAAAATCATATTTGGTTTGTAAATTTTCTACTTATTACTTTTAGATTTTATCAATTTCAATAAAAAAGTTACTGAATTTGCTTTTTTCTACTAAATAGAACATAATTTTATTCATTGTGAGTAAATTTAAGACGTAAACATGGTATTTTCAATTCAAAAACCTGTGGAATTAGTGGATTTCTATTACTTAAATAGCAAGTGTGCAATGGTTGCTGCAAGAATGTTTAGCCAGCATCATCCTGATAAATTTGTTCGTCACAAATATGCATTGAAACTGATAGAAAAATTTCGAGAAACTAGTTCTGTTTACGCCCGGGACTACCACCCAGTATGGGTTGTCAATATAAAGCTACTTCATTTGGTGTTTTGGGCCAAGTTTCTTTAATAGACCATACGCAATCCATTCGAGGATTGTCACAGGTTTCTGGATTCGGCAGATCATTTGTCGCCAAAATTCTCCATAAATATAAATTTCATCCTTACAAAATGAATCTTGTCCGTCAGTTAAATAAAGAGAATTTTGAAAGATATTTAGAATTTTGTGAATTCATGTTAGACCGTCTAAACAATAATTGACATGTAATCTACAACGTTTGTTTCTCGGATGAATCTTTATTTTTTTATTGTTACGTGAATCAGTAAAACTGCCGATATTGGAGCGAAGTTAACCCCTTTTTATTATGCGAGAAAAGCAGACACAATATTCTGAAAAAGTCGATATTTAGGCTGGGATATTAGGCTATCATATCATTGGTCTCGATACACTGCAAAATTTAAACTATCCGGAAATTGTTGAAATAATGGAAAGAGAGGACGATTTACTCGAAAATGACTTGTTTTTTCAACAGGATGGAGCTCCGTCTCGTTATGCAGCACTTGTTCGAAATTTTCTAAACGATAATTTTCCCGAGTATTGAATTGAACGTAGAGAACCTATCGATTAGTCAGCCATATCACCAGATTTGACGCCTTTGGATTTTTTTTAATGGGGGCACCTTAAGTCTAAACATAAGTAATACTACTAAAGTATACCAAGCAAAACCAATTCTTTTGGATGACTTACGACAACGAATAATTTAAGAGTGTCGCCGATTATCGCTAGAAGTTTTATAAAATGTACGGAAATATTTGATTCGCAGTTATACCCTTGTATGAAATCAAATGAAGGTTAATTCGAGCATTTAATTTAAATAAATCTTTTAATTGTGATTTTTGAAGGTGAACTTAATGATGACAAAATTAAAATTTTCTAAAAACGACTCGTCAAAATTGCCTTTATCATAGTTTGTAAAGAGTATTTTAATGCTTTTAAAACTAGATGTCATACAATCTTTCTTTCCTATTCAAATTGGAGGAGTTATAATACCCTTTCTTAGGGGGTTGCTCGTTTAGGCGCCAAGTATACGTCTAAATATGTCTCCCTAAAAAAAAATCTATCGACGTGTTTCAGGAAATTTCTCCAAACACAACAGTATAAGAAATATCCTGGGTGGCTCCTTTTCATTGGGACACTCTGTAGAGGCACATGTTATGATTTATGAATTTGAATTAAAAATAGAAACTTTATGAAAACCCCCTGTAGTTTTTCTTATGGCCCAAAAATAAAAAAAACAAATAGGTTTCAAGATAAAGCCAAGAACACCTAAATGTTACGATGAAAGCTGAAATTTTAGTTTATCACTCCAACAACAGTATTAATGTAAATGTTGTGTAAGATTAAAAATTTAATTTCAATGTAAATTAATCTACACTACAAGTTTTACAAGAAACGGTCTTTCAGACAACTTTTTGTATCAATACTGTAACATGTTCTCTAGATACATGGTAATTAAAAAAAATTACAATCCTGTGATTATCTTATGGAAAACAAGTCTATGTTTTATAATGATTTACTGTTAATAATTTAACTTTTTGATATCTATATTTTAGGTCACCCACAAAGTAACAGATCAAATCATGGTCCTGAAGATGAATCAACTTCGATCAAATCGACGTAATATGTTGAAAGAAGTGCAATTAATGAACAGACTCTCCCATCCAAATATTCTTAGGTGAGTTCCAAGGCGTATTAACTATTTGAATTATTTTATTTTTGTGAATTTTTTGTTATATTTTATTATAGACTCAAATATATTCTGTAAAATATTACGAACCTGTGTTTAGGTTAATGGGTGTTTGTGTTCATGAGGGTCAATTGCATGCCCTTACCGAGTTCTGTAATGGAGGTTCACTGGATCAACTAATCCAAAATAGGTCTATTCTTTTGCCGCAACCGCTAAGGCTGAGTATTGCTAGTGATATTGCCTATGGAATGGAATACCTTCACTCCAATAATATATTTCATAGGGACTTAACCAGTAAGGTAAGTCAAAAGTTGGAACTGGATAGTACTAATTTTGAAAAGAGGAAATAACATTTTAAAATTTTATCCGCTTAATTTAAAATATTGTTAGTGAATTATTGCCTAAACAGAATTATTGTTATTGAATTCTTTTACTTCAGAACGTTCTTATTAAACGGCTTGAGTCTGGTCATCGGCAAGCAGTTGTTGGCGATTTCGGCCTTTCTACTTCAATACCGGATCCGTCAAGTAAAAATAAGCTTTGTACAGTTGGATCACCATATTGGATGTCTCCAGAGTGCCTTAAAGTAAGTACTTTAACATACAGTGCAGGTGTTGAAATACAGGGTGTTTTTTTAATATGAGCTACAACCAAAATAACCTAACAGGTCATTATTTATGTATCAATTGCTAATTTAGCTGACTTTCTGGTTGTTAAGACCGCTATAATAAACACTCAAGAAAATCCACTGTAGTGTGGATATAATAATATACAGGGTGTAACATAAGTGATGACTTTAATTTTAAGGAGTGATTCCTTGTCATATTTTAAGCAAAAATGTTCATATAAACATATGTCCTAACGTGCATCACTTTTGAGATACAGGGTGTTAAAGTTGAAAAAATGTAATGTCATACGCGACATTTCAGGAATTTTCGAACGAGTGCGACAGTCGATGAGAAGAAGACTAGATGCTTGTATTAACAGTCGCGGTTCTCATTTTGAGCATTTGATTTAAATAAAGCTATTTTGACCCTCCGAAAATGTGCATGCATCATCAACTTTAAATGCATTTTTCTCATAAATCGTTGCTCGTAGCGACTTCAATAAAGTGTACCTTTTTTAAACAGAAAAGATGAGAGAATCGATTTTTCTATTCCAAAATGGCACACAGGGTAGCACAAAAAAGTTGCAACGATTTCAGGGGGTCGAAATCGTTGCTGGTGGCGCCCTCTAGAAAATACAGCTAAATCGACTATAAATTTGAATTTTTTATCCCAATAAACCCCTGTATACGAAATTTCATGAAATTATTTCGAAGCAGTCGAAAACTATTAAAGAAAACGCAATTTATTTTTTCAACTTTAACACCCTGTATCTCGAAAGTGATGCACGTTAGGACATATGTTTATATGAACATTTTTGCTTAAAATATGACAAGGAATCACTCCTTAAAATTAAAGTCATCACTTATGTTACACCCTGTATAATAATATATATACATGTATATATATATATATATATATGTATAATAGTGTGGATTTTCTTCAATGTTCGATAACAACATCAAGTACATCAAATTCATTTTTTTAATCCTCATGTTATTCAAATCCAGATTTCTGAAAATACCAATATAAGTCAATCGAATGTATCAAAAATACTTCGAAAACGTAAATACCATCCTTGTCTTGAAAGTTAAGCAAATCGTATTGAAAATATTATAAATAAAAAATTATGTAATAATGGGTGTTCCATTAAAAAAAATGACTTTTCATTTATTTACAACCGCCCGTATAAAAAAAAAAATTTTAGAATGTACCTCTATTTGAGTTTTATACAACACAAAAAAAAAATCAAAATATCAAATACTTCAGCCGTAATATTTCGTGTAGCATGACGTGAATAACCTTGTATTTACATAAAAGGTGTAATATTTAACTTAAAACATCCTAATATTTCGAATAATAAGCGCTCTACGAAAAAATGTCTGTTATGAAAGTTTAATTATTCCACGGGGGAAATACCTTGATGCTAAAATTAGTACCCCTCTGCCCCTCCTTGTGAGAGGTAACTTTGATTTCTTAAATAGCATTCCATACTTTTTATTGCAGATTCGAATTCTACGGCAAAAAACACGTAGAATTTGTTTGAAATATTTTTTTCGATTCACGATAAATGGCGCTGTAATTAATTAAATTTTATTTTCTCTTTGCTTATGATTTACCTGAATATTTAGCGAAATCTTTAAAATCAATGTAAACTAAAACTTTTTGCAGTTAGTTTTTCAAATAAGTGTTCAAAATGATGGGCTTCAACTTAAATGCCCTTATTAATCCTTATCCTTATCGATCCCCACATAATTGAAAGCAACTTGAATGGTGAAATGTACCGAGACATTTTGGAAAACTAACTGCCAATATTTCTTGAAGAGTTGAGCTTAGAAGTGCGGCAAAACATGTGGTTTCAGCATGATGGTTTTCCAGCACATTATTCGGTGGTAGCATAAGAAGTCCTTAATCGTAAATTCAATGATCGTTGGATCGGTAGAGCTGGTTCGGTGAATTGACCTGCTAGATCACCAGACCTCACTTCGCCAGATTTCTTTTTGTGGTGCTATCTTAAAGACAAAGTTTGTAAACAAGTACCAACGACAAATGAAAATATGATTGTGCGTATCAGAAATGCTTGTGCCAAAATTTCAGCAGATGCACTTCTCAGTTGTGTTCGGTTGTTCGAAATGCGGATTAATAAATGCATTGAAATGGAAGGCAAATATAATATTATTATATTATATTTATATACAGTGTGTTCCAGGATAGATGTAACAAGAGGGCAAATAGACCAAAAATTTTTAATGACATTTGGGGGTTGCGTCCTGCTTGTTGTAAAACTATGATATACAAAAAATGAGTTGATTGCATGTTATACAGAGTGTTTTATAAACAAATTTGTAAAAATCGTCACCAATAGTGTCTTTATTTTTCAAAATACGAAAAAATTCGACAAAAAAAGTTGTTTAGAGTGCAATCTTACATCTCCGTAATTCTGAAATTTGGTACAAAGATGATACGTTTATATTACTATATAAAAGTATTATTCGAAAAAAAATATTTTGAATCATACAACACCATGTAAACATTATAACAAACAATAAATATCAAATTTCTCACATCAAATTTATAAACAAACAAATCAGCAATAGGCTTACTATTTTGTAATAATTACTTATTCGAAGGATCGTAAGATGTACGGATGTGGGTGCTGGTTACATCGAATAAATAATTATTACAAAATAGAAAACCTATTGCTAATTAGTTTGTTTATAAATTTGATATGTTTAATTTTGTATTTATTATTTGTTATAATATTTACGCGGTGTTGGTTGTACGATTCAAAATAAAATATATTTTTTTGAAAAATACTTTTATATTCCTGAAATTTGGTACCGAAATATAAGATTGCATTCTAAAAAGCATTTTTTTCGAATCTTTTCGTATCTTTAGAAATAAAGACACTATTGGTGACGATTTTTACAAATTTGTTTACAAAACACCCTGTACAGGGTATTTCAAATTCGACCCTCACCATTGGGATCTCGGAAACTAGAGGAGATACGAAAAAGTTTAAATGGGGGCAAAGTTGCGCAATCTAGTGCATGATCGAATACCGTTTTCAAAATTTTAATTTTCCGAGTACTTCCGAAGATATCCGAGAAAAACTAAAAATTGGAGAATCCATTTTTATTTTTTTTAGCGTTATTTGACAAGAAAGGTTAAATCCGTAAACACATTTTCATTGTCACTTTTTCTCAGCTACACAATGACATATTCAAATTTGCGATCCGACGTTTCGTCTTTCGGCTACCATCATCAACTTTATTTTTTCTTATGGGCGCCATATTGGATTTTTCGACAAAAAAATAGTGCGTTTTATTTTGAATTCATTGATATAGAACTTCTTATAATTTACTTTTTTAAAAGCCGAAATATTTAAATAAAAAGAAATATTACATAGTTGGCCTTGACTCCATCGAAAGACTTTCTTTTGTTCGCGTTATATGACAGAACTTCTCAAACGAATTTAGAGCGTGTGCAGATTTCCAATGAAAATGAGTTTCCGAAGTGAAGAAAAACGAGATATGTTAAGACTTTATTACAAATTTGATAGGAACAGTACGAAAACAGCTCAAATGTATTTTGAGTTATATCCGGAAAGACAACAGCCGCATAGAACATTATTTAAAACTTTGGACGAACATTTAGCTGAGTTTGGTGCTTTTGAAAAACCTAAGATGAAGTATGGAAGCAGAATGAAAGAAGATACTAGAAATAACCTACTGGCAGAGACAAAACTAAATTATTATTAAATGATACAACAAGTGTTCAGATTGACGACCTTCCTCCTGCATACATAAACGAACACGTCTATTTAAATTAGTGACAGCCCTAATAATATTTCTCCTTCTGATTACTCTACATTGTGTAATGATGTTTTCTGTAAATTCTTCTATTGTGTTATAATCTCGATTCTCATATATTCTATTTTTCAAAGTGCCCCACAAAAAAGTCGTCAATTTGAGCACTTGTTGTAACATTTAATAATAATTTAGTTTTGTCTCTGCCAGTAGGTTATTTCTAGTATCTTCTTTCATTCTGCTTCCATACTTCATCTTAGGTTTTTCAAAAGCACCAAACTCAGCTAAATGTTCGTCCAAAGTTTTAAATAATGTTCTATGCGGCTGTTGTCTTTCCGGATATAACTCAAAATACATTTGAGCTGTTTTCGTACTGTTCCTATCAAATTTGTAATAAAGTCTTAACATATCTCGTTTTTCTTCACTTCGGAAACTCATTTTCATTGGAAATCTGCACACGCTCTAAATTCGTTTGAGAAGTTCTGTCATATAACGCGAACAAAAGAAAGTCTTTCGATGGAGTCAAGGCCAACTATGTAATATTTCTTTTTATTTAAATATTTTGGCTTTTAAAAAAGTAAATTATAAGAAGTTCTATATCAATGAATTCAAAATAAAACGCACTATTTTTTTGTCGAAAAATCCAATATGGCGCCCATAAGAAAAAATAAAGTTGATGATGGTAGCCGAAAGACGAAACGTCGGATCGCAAATTTGAATATGTCATTGTGTAGCTGAGAAAAAGTGACAATGAAAATGTGCTTACGGATTTAACCTTTCTTGTCAAATAACGCTAAAAAAAATAAAAATGGATTCTCCAATTTTTAGTTTTTCTCGGATATCTCCGGAAGTACTCGGAAAATTAAAATTTTGAAAACGGTATTCGATCAAGCACTAGATTGCGCAACTTTGCCCCCATTTAAACTTTTTCGTATCTCCTCTAGTTTCCGACATCCCAATGGTGAGGGTCGAATTTGAAATACCCTGTATAACACGGAATCAATTCATTTTTGTATACCATATTTTACAACAACAATACTCAATTCCTAAACGTCATTCAAAAATTCAAAAATTTTTAGTCCATTTGTCATTTTGTTACAACTATCCTGAGGCACACTGTATATGTATATACATGGCGAGTCAAAGTTAAACCGCGATACATAAATCATGCATAGGAAATTTGATTTTAAACAACAAAGTTCTAATAAAAATGTATCCCCAAATACTTGATAAGAGCGCTACAGATCTTCAAAGATGGCTGACGCAGATTGATTTTTGCTTTGTTTCTAAAACCATTAAAGATAAATGTATGAATTTGTATGCAAAAATTGAACTAAATCAAGTGGTTGTTTCAAAGTTAAAATGTTTCAAAATTATTAATCAGAGGCGTACGGTCGGGAGTTCTGTAGAGTTTAATAATACTTTTATTTTAATTTTCAAAATATCCTATGTATTCTTTTATGCTTGGTGAAAGGAAAAAATTTCTTTCAGTCAAAGATAATAGGGCACAATCTTGATTACAAACTTTTTCGAGGAAAGACATTAATAATAAAAAAAGCTTCAACAACAACTTTATTAGTAAAACATTAGAAAAAAAAGAGAAGAAAATACCTCGTTAAACAGCTAATTTTCAAAAATTCATAAAAACTGCTCAAAATCATTTTTAATGCAAAGTTCGCATCTACGAACAACAAATTTTGCAGCCGTATGGCACTCTGCTGGTGTGATTTCTTGAGCAAGTTGAACAATCCTTTTCCGCATGGTAGCTTCGTCGTTAATGGGCTCAACATAAACTTTGTTCTTCATTATATCCCATACAAAAAAATTCAATGGGGTTAAAACCGAAGAGCGCGCAGGCCAAGGACGAAGGCAGTATTGACCGCGACCGATCCATCTTTCTGGAAAGTTATGACGCAGTCTCCAGTCTCCGTCGGATTAGTAGAGTGTAATGAACAGGACATCCATCTAACTTGAACTATTTCTTTGATCTATTAACTACAGGCATGTCATCTAAAACTGCTTCAAAATAATTTTCTAAGAAAAAAAAGAAAAGACGGACCATTTAGCCGTGAAAGCAAAAAATATGAATCAATGGGTGAGTTATCGCATAATTCCATCCAAACGTTGCAAGAAAATTGATTTTGAAAATGGGTATATTTTATAGCATGAGAATTTTCGTGCCTTCATATATGAGTATTATGTTGATTAAAGATACCAGCACGTGTAAAAGTTGCCTCGTTAGCCCAAATCACCCTCCGAGAGTAGAAAGCATTATTTTTTATTTGCCTCAAGAACCACTCTGAAAATTCTCTTCTTCATGGCAAGTCTTCAGCCAGCAAATTATGAATTTTCTGCGAATTATGTGCGTGACAACCATCTGTTTTCAAAGTTCTGTTCACAGTGCTCTGCGAATATCCTAATTGTAAAGAACATTTCTATGTGCTATCAGAAACCATTTAATCGAAATGGTCTAAGATATTTTATGATCTTTTGTTATTTCGAAGGGATGCGAAAATCCCGTCTGCTCGCGATTGCAATAAAGTTGATCGTATTTCTCTTAGACGTTGAAAAATACTGATCTGTTGGGCAACCTTATTAAAGGAAATCTGCGGGTGTACTCAGTTACTGCAGTGCGTGCAATCCGTCACAATACCCGTAAACAAACAGGATATCTGCGTATTAATCTGTATTGTAAATGTTTGGCATGATTTCGCAGTCTAAAATGCATTAAAATTTGAGTTAATAAATTGACTTGTCAAAAGCTGCCAAACTTCAACACAAATAAACCCTCAATTGTTGTCCAAACCTACTATTCTTCCACAAAACAGTATGTAATCGAGATCGAATTGCGTTTTTACGAATTTTTGACAAATCGCTGTTTGACGATGCATTTTCTCTTTTTTTTCTAATTTTTTATTAATAAAGTTGTTGTCGAAGATTTTTTTATTACTAATGTGTTTCGTCAAAACAGTTTGTAATCGAGATTGTGCCATATTATCTTTGACTAACAGAAATATTTTTCTTTCGCCAAGCATAAAAGAATGAACAGGTTATTTTGAAAATTAAAATAAAAACGTTATTAAACTCCACAGAACCTCCGACCAGACGCCTTTGATTAATAATTTTGAAAAATTTTGGCTTTGAAAAAATCACTGGATTTAGTTCAATTTTTGCACACAAATTTATAAATTCATCTTAAATGGTTTTAGAAACGCAAAGCAAAAATCAATCTACAGTAGCCATCTTTAAAGGTCTGTAGCGCTCTTATCAAGTATTTGGGGATACATTTTTATTAGAACTTTCTTGTTTAAAGTCAAATTCCCTATGTATGATTATGTATGGCGGTTTAACTCTGACTCACCCTGATATACAGGGTGGTGCATTTCACTTTCCATCTTCTATAGCTCGGTTATCGTTGAAAGTAGGATTTTGATATTGTGTATACTTTACCTGCCTTAGGTCCTACTTCAGGAAAACATTTCTAATTATACAGGGTGACCAAAAAAAGTGTGACTATAGCGAACTAATTTTTTTAACGGAACACCCTATATTTTTTCACATATAAATGCTTTTTATGATTGTCTACATATTCCTAAAATTTTATTGAAACCGGTTCTATAATGTCGGTGAAAAAAATTATAAAACTAAATATAAAAGTAGCATTTGCTTCTCTGGATTGAAAAATTAATAAAAAAATAGAAATGTCTATTTAAAGAAACTATACAAAGTGTTTATTAAGTATGATTTAATAATTAATAAACAATGTTTGTTTTTGAGTTCTACCACAAACTAGATTAAAACATACGGTGGCTCCAATTTAAAATAGGAAAAGTAAAATACTTCTAAGTTTGAAAATTTGACTCCAAATTTTGGATACCTTATACAATATGGATAATCAAATATTTTTAATAAAACTACTAAATCATGCTTAATAAACACCTTGTATAGTTTCTTTAAATAGATATTTCTATGTTTTATTAATTTTTTAAACCAGAGAGGCAAATGATACTTTTTGTGGTTTTTAATTTTATTCATCGATATTAACTGGTTTCACCAAAATTTAAGGAATATGTAAACAATCATAAAAATCACTTAAATGTGAAAAAATACTGAATGTTCTATTAAAAAAAATTAGTTTGGTGTCGGTACACTTTTTTGAGGCACCCTGTATATTTGTACATATTTGAGTTCCTAATCGATATCTAAGCACATTTAATATAGCATATGCTATACTTAAAATCAAGAGATTGTGAAATTATTAATAATTTTAAAAAAATTAATACATTTGAAGAAGACCTTTTCATCACCTATTGGCTAGGATTAGGTACTTTATAAGTAAGAAAAGCTTGACAGTGATATTATTCCTACGTTAACGAACAAATTGTGATAAAGAATTCACATTTTAAAATTTTATTTGATTATATTCGAGAGTCTTGTCGTACAGTCACGCCCAACATGATGCGAAAAGCTTGTGCTAGGGAACTATTATACTTCGACGATTTGAAGCATGTTTAAAATATCAAGAAGGACCATTTGAACATTTTTTCTAATGTGATAGTAAATGTTTATTTTCTAACTGGAATTTATTTTTTTTTAAAGTGTGAAAATGGATTTTTTAAATACTCAACTGAAATGCACTTCACAATCTCTTGATTTTAAGTGCAGCATATGCTTTATCAAATGTGCGTAGATCTCGAGTAGGAACTCTAACATATATTGATAAATAGGGTATATCATTTTAAAAATTACAAGTTTCTTTTGTCATAGCTTTATACGCCACCCTGTGTATTTTATTACCACTTCAATTTGTAGCCCCAACAATTCTTCATGTTTCTATTAACACGTTCACTGCCATATCGGTCTATAAGACCGAGAGTAGTGTGTTTTAGGTTTGAATACTAGGTCCAATGGACTGAGAGACAAGTTGTCGCTCAGGCCACCTCAGTCCATAAGATCGAGTTACAAATTTGATTATCCTAAGTTTGTAAAATGTTATTTTTTCAAAATTTTACTAGATTTTAGATAGTTATAATGTTTATAACATTATGTCAAAAATGATCTCCGGTATCAAAATTTGAAAAATCGTATGACCTAAAGAGGAATATAGTAAATATACCGTCGGCAGTGAACGTATTAAAACCTTTTTTAAAATTACTATTGGATTATGAGGTATTTGCTGTAAACTCTATCGTGGGACACCGTGTATATACAATTTTAAGGACTTACCGCCCTTATAAAATCATTATTTCTTAGCCGATTTTGATGTTTTTTTTATTACTTAAATATTTAAAATGCGCATTTGTCTAATAAGAACGACGACTCTTCACCCATACTCATGGCCAAGTGTGTGCATTTTATGGGACTACATTTCAAAAAATACTATTAGGACTTTTAGGATAAAAACGAAGGCAGATTCTCAATTAGAATGACCTAAAACCCACCTGTACCGATTTTCATTTTTCTGCTAGACAGGGTGTTCGAGAAAATCAATAAAACATGTTTTTTATGTAAACAAGTTTTAAAATTGGCAAAAATATTATTTTTAACAATAAAACAGATTTGAGAGATTTTCTTTGTTTCAGAATACAAGTTGGGGGGAAACATTGCAATTTTGTTCTGTCAATTATGACAAAATGTTTTAAATATTAAATAATTAATTTTAATTTATTATTTTACCTATTTTTTCTTTGTAATCTGCAATATATAATAATGCCGTATTCATTGTAAACACAAAAAATATTTTGCTAAAATTGTTAGCTGTTAGGTACTAATTGTTGGTTTGCAGTTCGTAACATATTCAATTTGACAGAAGTAAAAAGTTGAAAAAATGTTGTATTCGTTGTAAGAAAAAATGGAAATAATAAGATTTGTTGATGATAGGACGCGTACTTTTCATGAAGCAGCAAAAGAATTTAATCGTCCACACCCAGAGCGTAATATTAGCCTTGCAACGGTTGCAAGTATTAACAAATATTTTAATCATTGTGGGACAATTATAAAACTACCGAACCACCAACGTAATCGCGAACCTCAAGCAAACCAAGTAATTTTAGATTACTTTAACCCTAATCTGCATTCAAGTCTGAGAGATACTAGCAGGAATTTACACATTTCTAAAACCCATATCTGGAAATATTTAAAAAACAATGGTAAAAAACTTTTAAACCAAAATTTCTTCATACACTTGAAGCTAGAGATCAAAATATAATAGAGGAATGGAGTATTGTTCTATTTATGGCTGCAGGTTATGTACCAGGAAGATCTTTAGTTTTTAAAAAACATCTTATACACCGATAAAGCTACGTTTACGACAAATGATATAGTGTCCGCACAAAATCGTAGAATATGGAGTGATCATAACCAGAATTGGACAATTGAATGTAAAGGACCGTATTCTTTAAGAGTAAACGTTTTCTGTGGTATTGTAAATCAAAAGATTATTATATCATATTTTTTCAACGAAAATTTGATTGCTGCTCGTTTTCTGATATTTCTGTAAAATGAGTTTAGTGACGCATTCGATGAGCTTCTCCTTGATTATTGCTACAATTTTTATTTTCAACTTGATGGAACGCCCATTCATAATGAAATAATTCTCTTATTCGTTGGTCGCCGTGATCTGCGGATATTACGCCCATGGATTTTTTCCTTTGGAGAACAATAAAAAATAAAGTTTATGTAAAAAGACTCCAGACCCGTGAAGAACTTTATGTACGTGTTAGAGAAGCTTATCAGAGCATAACTCCACATCAATTAAATAACATATTGAGAAATAATCGTCAATGTATTGAAAAACGTATAAAAGAATTTGGAGGGTTCATTGAAAATACTAATATTTAGCCCAAAAAATTGTTTTATCCCAATAAATAATTTATTATTCTATGTTAAATTGAAATTAATATTAATTTATTGTAAAAAGGTTAGTTTTTAGCATTTAAACAGTTCAAAGTTCTTTAATACTAGTAATACATTTTTTCTTGGATAGCCGCTAATCAGTTTTATTGTTATAGTAAATGTTTTGCCAATTTGAAAACTTGTTTGCATAAAAAACATGTTTTATCAATTTTATCAAAAATCCTGTATAGCAGAAAAATGAAAATCGGTACTGGTGGGTTTTCCAGTCATTTTAACTGAGAATCTGAATATTTATCCTAAAAAAGCCCTAATAGTGGTTTTTGAAATTTTATCCCATAGAAATACATGTAGTTAGCCATAAGTATGTGTGAAGAGTTATCATATCCACTAAAGAAATGCACATTTTGAATATCTAATTAACAAAAAAAATGCCAAAAGCGGCCAAGAACTAAAAATTTTACAAGGATGGTACGTCCTTAACGCGGACATACTGTATATATAACAAAAAATTCTATAGCAAATATGTCCAGGTAAGAATGTGGTGTAGACTTTATGTGCAAATCTTAAGTAGAATTAACCATGATATATGAACGGTGAATTAAAAATATATGATATTTTCAGGGCATTTACTATGATGAACGTAGCGACGTATTTAGTTACGGAATTGTCCTATGTGAATTGATTGCTCGAGTGGAAGCTGATCCCGACCAGCTTCCAAGGACTGACAATTTCGGGCTAGATTACCTAGCTTTCACAGAGCTATGTGGTCCTAATGTAGTACCTGACTTTTTAAAACTTACTTTTAGGTAGGTAGAAATATATTTGACTTTTAAATAACTTAAGATTTGCTTTATAACCGCTAACTGTATGGTTAGACACTAGAAAAGTTCATCGACTTTGTCAGACATTATCCATTATACAATTATAATATACAATATATGCACTATTATAATATATAATTGTGTTATAAAAACATTGAATAAAACTTCATAAACTAAATGACATAAATGTTGTTAATGCATGTGTTTGATTTAAGGTGTTGTACGATAGAACCAAAAAGTCGCCCGACTTTTACCGAGATTAAAAACACCCTTAGAGATATCGTTACTGATATGGAGAAGGTCAAAGACAGTAGGGAGTCCAGTATTTCTAGCTGTGCTGCAAAAAGTGAAGAACAGTTACCTGCAGCTATTGTCCATCAAAGTTCAACCCCACAACACGGGAAAAGTACGTATTTAGTTTCGTCCTTGTTAACATTTATATGTTATTAACTATTTTTATCCTTATTTGTATGTGAATAGATGCTAACCCTACTAGAAGTAAATATATTTTGCCAATTGCCTTACACAATACCTGTTTTTGCAGTTCGCGCTTGGGGATCTTGGTAAATATAAGATAGATGATGTTCATTAAATTAAGATGAAGCTGATCATTTGGGTTACCTTCTAACATTTGGGTTCAAACTTGGGTTAAGGCAAAGGAATACAAAATATGCTAGAAATTAATTTAATACGCTTCATATCAAAATATACAAATTAGTTTTCAAATGTGATTGGGCATTTTTGGTTACCTATGTAGATATTGTGATATTTTAAATTACAAGAGGTCCAGAAGTAGTAAAAGTCAGCTCTTTCAGATAAAAATTTTCATATTTTCCACAACTAGATTAGACTTTTAATTTCCCATAAAATTAGATAAGGTATCATTCGAATTTAAAATGTCAACATTAAAAGCCTCGTTCTAAATTATTTATGCAGTTGGTGCGTTATAAGGTGCAAAAATAATCTTAAATTATTTAATAACACAATTAATCAGTATTATCAGTAAATTGTTTTAAAAATGTTACATTGAATGAATGAATGCACTCATACTAATTAATGGTGATCATAATTTTGAAGAAATAAGTAGTTTTTATATAACCTTTTTTTGATTTTTTGGAAAATGCCTTTTATCTGGGAGTTATGAATCTGAACATCAGATTGTGATATACATTTTAAAATAAAAATTTGAAGGTATGGAAAAAAGTGATTTACATGGGACAAAATGCAATGGTGCCATAAGTCACTGAGTAGGTACTTAAGAAACCTTAATTACGGTCGTTCTATTTAACGTAATAATAAGTAGGAACTTAGTACGTAAAAGATTACGCAGCACATTTTTAGTTTCGCAGCAATTTTTATATTTGTTGATGAACACGCGATACAATTTTATGTAATACCTACGTTTAAAGTTTGTGTTTTAAAGTTATATTTTTCAGTATTTTTAGTGCCCTTTTTTTTTCAGTTCTTCACCGACGATCTCTCTCAGAAGACGTCTCTGTAGTATCCTTGTCCTTGTTTTTGTCACCTAGTGACAAGGCCCGCCGCCATGCAATCACTATGTGCAAGCAAGACCCACACTACAAGCCTCGTACGTCCAACCCATTTGCTGCACTTACTCAGTTCCATGGAGTAAAGAAGTTATTGGGAAACTTCTCATCTTGTTGTGAATTGCCGGCACCATTCATCGAGTCTTCGTCTTCCGAAACGCCTAAATCCTTACCTGGATCCCCTACAACTAATAGGAAATGTTGCAAAAGCAAATCTTCCCTGTTCGTCCATCCGTTATATAAAGGAGGTTCGAGCAGTAATCTCTCGGAAATAATGGGTCAAAATGAAGCTCCTAGTCCAGCAAACCTTCGAAGAAGAGGATCATGTGAATCAGGTTTCTACTCAAGTATAGGCGAATGCTTATCCCCTAGTAGCTTATGGGGAGATAGTGGAACCGCAGTCAGCTCCTTACGATCGCTTGACGAATTAGAACCAGCAGAACTTCAAGCTCTATGCAAAAGAGCTTCGTCAATATACACGGATAGCAGTGAAGATATTTCTAGTTTAGCAGGTTCAGACTGTTTGACAGACGTGCAACCTAATATATCAACAATCGTAGACTATTTCGAAAAGAAAGAAGCCTCATTGAGACATTCAGGTGGAGGAAGAGGTGGTCTACAATTGAATTCTAGGATAGCAGCGTTAAGGCGTTCACTTGAAAGACATAATAATTCCTCTGGTGTATCCAGTTCGGGTGTACATTTGACTCATTTAACTCCTCAGAGACCAAAGTGCTCGAGGTTAGTTATTTGCGAAGGTGCTGTTAGGTCAAAGTTGCCTCTTTTTGATAAAAAAATAGTTTGACCAAGTGATTCTAGTCAATCATGTTGTGCTCCATCATTTCAAGTAAGCACATTTAATTCCATATTTATGCTCTTTATTTGTTTTCATTTACTAAAATATTATAAATTTTACCCGACATTTTTGGCATTATAGTATATATATTTGGGAAGCATGTTTTTATTCAGAAGCATAACAAAATGTTCATTGTTTAGACGTAAAAGTGTATTGTGTATCCGGTAAGATAAGTAACATTCTTGGCCAACAATGAAGTAGAAGGGTTCAGTCAACGGAATCATATATAGGCGTAGGCCGATAACAAGATTCTTTTGCAAGTTGAACATACCTACTGTTTTTTTCTGCAATTGAAAATTAGAACGTTTTTGCATATATTAAATATTGACAATACGGGAGCAGCTATACGGGAATATATCAAGCAACAACAGAAAGTGCGTACAGTATGTTTTTGCTATTTCCTAGAAAAATGTGAAATTTGAATTATAAAATTTTTTAATAATTTCACTTCCAGTTTGACGGGAAGTGGCCCTAGCTTTTGATTCTTAAATGGTACCACCCGTACTTTATGACATTTCATATTTAACAGATCAGTTTGTCTGCAATAGGGTCATTTTGGAACTTTTAAAAATTCCTTAAGGGAGTATTTTTTTTTAATTTAATTTAAATTATGAAGCACTTATTTTCACAAAACGTTTTTGTTTTAGAGTCTAAATATGGAGGAAATATTAAATCTGAATATATACAATGGCCAGCAAAAGTCTAGACACACAATATATTTTTTCATTCAAGTTGAAATACGGGGTGGAGACTTTAACTGGAATAAAATTACTAGCGGGGAGGTGAATAATGTTTAGAAAAATTCCCGAGACACGTCAACGTTTTAATGTATTTACCTACATTTTCAAGCAATATGAAGAGTATAGCCCTTCAGTGGTAGCTGAAACCACCCTCAACATATTTTTTTCAAATGCAATCTTATGGCTTCTTAGAAACCTCATTAGAAAGCTGGTGGAAAGAGGAATCCAGAGTACTGATCAAATTTTAGTTGTTAGTATGTTTGAGAGTTGCATAAAATCAAAACGTAATTTTAAAGTTCAATTTATTTTCAACGTAACAATTGCTAAAAACGTGTACCATTCACTTGTTGGCAGCATACCAGTCTGTGGTAGGTTTTGTCCCTTACATTATGCAACATTTCCGTTGTTATTTTAGTGACTTCCTATTATATTCTTTGCTGCAGGTCTTCTATGTTGTTAGATTTTTAAATGTAAACCTTACTTTTGAGATATCCCCAAAAAATATATTCAGCAGTGTAAGATCTGGAGACCTTGCTAGCCACTCAATAGTACCACGCCCTCCAATCAACCTACTGGGAAAAATTTTATCCAGATATTGACGAACAATAACGGCGTAGTGTGGCGAGGCCCCATTTTGCTAAAACTATAATCTCTCATCGGTCAAGTTAGCGTTCAAGGGATTTGGAAATAAATGATATAGAGCTGGCATTAGTTCGTGCTAGAGAAAATGCAAGTATCTTACTCCATTAATAGTGTCATCAAAGAAAAATGGCCCTACAATTCTATTTTTTATTATTCCGGCTCACACATTAATTTTCTGTGGGCGCTGAATATGAAGTTCCCTCATCCAATAGGGGTTTTCTTTAGCTGAATAACGACAGTTTTAGCAATTTACGTGCCCATTTAATGTAAAAGTAGCCTCGTCTGAGAAAAGTATCCACTCTAAAGATAAATGGTTTTGATCAATACGAGTCATCAATAAATTGCAAAATTCCAGTCGTCGATTTGAATCACCTTCAAGTAGCTCTTGAACAGCTTGCATTTTATATGGGCATTTTTTCTCATATTTAAGTATTTTTAAAACTGTTTTGTCATTAAGATTACTATCACGGGTCAATTGTCGGGCTGGAGTGACTGGATTTTCTTTGAGAGCAAGCAACAAATTCAACTTCGTGTTCATCAACAACAGCCTGCCTCTCTCTCGGTGCTTTCCTGACATAACTCATCTCTCGATATTGTGCCTCTATTTTATTAATGGAACCCTGATTTATTGGTGGCAAGTCAGGATGCATTTCTCGAAACAAGCGAACAACTTCGCTTTGAGTTTGTGCTCTGTCACCATATCCAATCATTATAAAAATTTCAATTTTTAGCGATTCAGTTAAACAAGGCATTTTGACCAGTTTGCAACAACACTTCGTTTCGAATTCTGAATACGGCATGCAAACTAAATTCCTCTTTGCGGCTGTGTAAAAAACTAGCAAAAAATACCAAATATCAGTTGTAGCAAAAAATTACTTGGAAGTTTTTGTAGAGACATCTGAAAAGTAAGGTTTACATTCCAAAACTAAAGAACACACATTTTGAGCAATTGTTATATTGAAAATAAATAAAACTTTAAAATTATGTTTTGATTTTATGCAACACTTAAATGTACCAAAAACTAATATTTGATCAGTACTCTGGATTCCTCTTTCCACCAGCTTTCTAATGAGGTTTCTAATAAGCCATAAGGTTGCATTTGAAAAAAATTTGTTGAGGGTGGTTTCAGCTACCCCTGAAGGGTTATATTTTTCACATTGCTTGCAAAATGTAGGCAAATACATTAAAACGTTGAAGTGTCTAGTGAATTTTTTGAAACATTATTCAGCTCCCCGCTAGTGAATTTATTCCAGTTAACCCTTTATTAGTCGCTAAGGAATCTGAATAAACAATAGTCGCTATGGTGTGGGACACTGACAGGAAAAGCGCAATGCAAAATTCACAAATCTTGAAAATTTTTATATGCATCACCTTACTTATGCTTTATCTCTTTAGTTAGATATAGAAAAGACATATACATATAAAACAAAAATTAATCCTTTATTTCAAATTGTTTAGGTACATAAAAACAATACGAAAACTAAAATCACCAAGATACACATCGTATATACGTACAGTTAGTCACAAAAGTCTACATACACTTTTAGATGTAATTTATCTATTAATTTGTACTTAATATTTGTTGATAATTAATATTTGGTTGGCCCTCCATTTGAGTCAAGCATTGCTTGAAGACGTCTTGGCATTGATAGAATAAAATTTTCTTTGACGCCAGAGGGTATTTCTGTCCACGAAGTTTGTAAAGCGCTTTTTCATGTTTATTTGTTAGTTATTTTGAATCTTTTAATCTTTCTTTCTAATTCATCCCATAGGTGTTCTATAGGGTTCAAATCAGGTGACTGAGGAGGTGTGTGTAATTGTTTAGGTACATTATATAAAATCCATTCACGAACAACCCGAGGTGTATGCTTGGGATTGTTGTCTTGTTGGAATATCCAACGATCACCAAGTTGCAGTTTATTATCTGATGGAATCAAATTGTCTTGCAATATTTTTAAATATTGTAGATGGTTCATGGTACTATCAATAAAAACCAATTTTCCAACTCCAGCTGCTGACATTGAACCTCAAACCATGACGTTACCTTCTCCATGTTTAACAATTGACTCTAAATTTTGAGGTTTAAGTTCTTTATTCATCTTTCTCCATACTCTACCCTTTCCATTACATCCAAAAATATTGAATTTACTTTCATCGGTAAATAGTACGATTTTTCAAAACTCTAAGCCTTTGTTTAAGTGATTACTAGCAAAATCTAGTCTTTTCTGTCTATTTTCTGCAGATATTAGTGGTTTTCTTCTTGGTATTCTTCCATGATAGTTATTTGATCACAGTATACATCTTACTGTTTCAGAACTAATAGTCTTTCTGGTATCATTTTCAATCTCAATAGCAAGTTTTGGAGCACTTGTTTTGGGTTCTAAAGAAACTTTTTTTAAAAGTGATCGCACATCTCTTTCATTTAATTTTCTTGGACGGCCAGATCTTGCTTTATTGCTCATATTTCCTCGATTATTATAGTTTCTAATGATTGTTTGAATTGTACTGCGTGGTAAACTTACAGTGGTTGCTATCTCATTGTAAGACTTCATCCGATTTCTAAGTTTATTAAATTTCGAATCGCTGTTGGTGTTTCTATTCTTTTTATAATTTTATGTATAAAATTTTTAAAGTGGAACACTAAAGAGTTTTGATCTCGTACTACTTTAAAATATAATTTTATTTTCAGAAGAACTGATAAGGATACCGTAAAAAATGTTAACAAAATTGTTTTGAAGTATATGTAGACTTTTGTGGGCTATAAATTTTTGATTTCTATTTTTTATTTAAACTGGAACGTAAATAAATAATATTTTTTTAAATATTTATGTAGTGTTACTAGAGTACTATTTACATAATTAACAAAAGAAAATACATTCATTACTTTATTAGTTATATACAATTTACAGGGTGTATGTAGACTTCTGTAACTGACTATATTTTAAACTTAAATTCAAACTGCAACTGGAAGGGCTTAGTAAATAGTGTCTAGTGTTCTTTCTATGCAACTACATCATTTGCGCAGTTTTCACATATGGCACGAATGTGTTCCAAGCATATAAATGTTTTGCATCTTATGCAAGAAAATCGTGTAATCCTATTTTTTTTTGAACCACAGAACGAACAGCGTCCCTTTGTCTCATTCATGATAGTGTTAGAAGTTGTTAGTTTCTGAATACTGCAGATTTCTTTAATATGAGACTTGATATTGGCTGGTACGTTCTTTATTGTAGCTCTAGTACTCAAGTGGGATCTGCTACTTGCTTCTCTTTATTTTAGATTCAGGGTTATTAGTTGAATGAACTACCATCGCATTAATTCCAGCTACATTTAGAATAGTATAAAATATAACCATTGACCATCATTTTGTGCTCCAACTACAGGTATAATTTGAAGATAATTGGTCAACAACATCAACTCCACCTTTCGTAGAATTGTATGCTGTTATGATTTCGGGTTTACGAAAATCACCTGTATTTAGTACATCTATGGCATCATCATGATGTAGCAATGAAAGTAATACCACATTTTTTTTGGAATATATGACACAAATGTCATATTCTCTTTGAAGCCAAACATGCTTGATTTCTTCGGGTGTTTTGGTTTTGTAAATTCAATTGGCAATTTTTGTTTGTTTTTTCGTATTGTTCCCACCACAGTTATTTTTCTGTTGAACCATTTATTGACCAAATCGACGCTTGTGAACCAATTGTCCAGAGTCAAGTTTCTGCCCGTTTCATATACAGGGTTTTTTTTTTTGGTGTGCCTACCATTGCTATCTCCGAAACGGTGAGAGTTACAACTTCGATTAAATTAGACTAAATTGGCTCCTTATGGAGCTGATTAAGGAAACCGCTGCAAAGTTGCCACATTTTCAGTAGTTTCCTAGATATTTGAAAAAGTATGAAAATGGTCCAAAACTTTAATCCCTCGCATTTCGTATACTATTTGTGACAGAAAAGAAGTTTAAATTACAAAGTTTCACAACTTTTTACTCTCTACAAAACGACATATCGAATGTCATTGTACAACTTTTAGTAACTAAGTAATCGGTATCAACTTCATTATTTTAAATACGGACCTGGAATTTTTATTTCATATTTCGAAAGCGCTTTTTATTCCTGACAGACCCATGTATAATATGTTTACATTTATTAACGTTTCAACCCGCATAATTCATCATCAGACTATTTTTTATTTACCTTTTTAAACTACACTACATACTCTTTCTTATTAACCTATAATTATCCTAAATGTTCAAAGTGTCTCCCATTCGCATTTAGACATAACCGTACATTATTTATTAGTAGGCACACCAAAAAAAAACACCCTGTATAGCTTCACATAGCCTTTCTACTACTGCAGAGGTATTGTTACTAACTTGAGAAGGTCCGGGAGGTTGTTGTCCAACCTACACCTCCATGTTGGCAGTATAGTACATTTTTGCATCCGCCATAGAAAAAAATTTGATGCCATATTTGCTTGGCTTGGAAAGAATATATTGACGAAAACTACATCACCCTTTGGTAACATCTCATCAATAGTGACATATTCTGAGAGGCTATATCCATTTTTGCAATTAGATATAAACATGTCAAAAAAAGTCCCTGGTAGGAGCTAATTTGTCTGTTCTCACACGTTCATCACGACTTGACTTGTCATCCATCCTTATACATCTAAGCAGAAAGCGAAAATGAGATAGACATAGTAAGACGAAAAATCTCTATCACGGACCCATCACTCTTCCAAAGATCATCTGCATTCAAATAGTTTGCTTTCAGCAATCCTGAATAATATAACAACCCTATGAATGCTTGAATTTCAAGCAAATCTGTGGGTTTTGCATCTCGACCTCAAGTAAATTTATGTCTCGCTGAATCTGTGTGCTTATTTGTATTGCACACAATAATTTCCAACATTCCATTGTTTATAAAATACCTCCATATATCAATTGGGAGTTTCAGAGACCGTGTTGGCAATCTAGACATTGGAACCTGAACAAAATAGTTTTCCTGTCTGGTTCTTATATTTTGTCTTGGGACACACTTTCTCTATTTTGTTAGACCATCTTTTCCGATAAACGAAAGTCTGTTGCTCAGACTCAGGTCCTTATCTTCTTCTTCGGATTTATCCTGTTCTGTTTCACTTCTGCTTTCTCTCTCCTCGATAGCATCACTTCCATTTCCACTATTGCTATCATATCATAAACTTTTCTCATCAGACGAAGTAGTTTCTAAGAGATACTGAAGCCTCTTTTGCTCCGCTTCATAAGACATATTTACTAGCTACAATAATAAATATACAATAAAAATATCATATGTGTATATATAGTATATGTATGTATATGTATGTTACCTTAGCTGAATAGAATTCAAATTATCACTTCACTTATTATACATATGTATAATAAGTATATATATGTATATGTATGAAAGTATATGAAACAAATATAGTCGGTTCGGAACGAGACACCGAAAATAGATGCGCAAGCCACAAACAATTGCTACCTGGCACGTCCTTAAGTACTAACCCTCAGTTGCTGATTTCCAGAAGGTACCAATAGCGACTGAAAGATACGTCATCTCATGCGCAAGCGCTTTACGAATGTTTGTCTTTTCAGTGTCAAACACCGTTAGCGACTAACGAAGGGTTAAAGTCTCCACCCTGTTTAACATTATTATATATCAACCGAATCCAGAAATGATATATTTGAAAAGTTCGGTGTTATGATCGTTTAATATGGATAATCAATTTAAAAAAAACGTATTTCTTAAATTATTTCAAATTATTAAAAAAAAACAACATATTTTTGAAATGCAAAAATCTAGGCACAGTTTAGGAAATAAAAAAAAACGAAAAATCAATGGAATAGAATAACAATATTGTGTCTTAATCAATATTTGGTAGAGTAACTTTCCAAATCAATCACTGCTTTAAGATGATTTGACATAGATTGTATTAACTTTTGGGTAATATCGTTCCCTATCTTCTGCCACTTTTGCACTACAAATTGTTTTAATTTTTCTGTGGTTACTTCATGGCATCGAATTCTTTCTAACACATTCCATAAATGTTCAATAAAGTTGATATCAGGACTTCGAGGAGGGTTTCAAGTCTATAGGGAGTATCATACAGCAGCCGTTCGCGAACAATGATATAAGCTGTATGTTTTGGATCATTGTCTTGTTAGAAATAGTCGCCAGTTAACTTAAATTTCTGCGCACTCTCTTGAAGATGTTCTTTTAATATATTTACGTAAACACGTTTATCCATACTTCCGTCAATTATGACCAAACTTTCAACGACGTCGCCATTCATCCCTATACCATGATGCTTTCACCTCCATGTTTATTAGTTTTGATCTTTTTCTTCGGGTTAAATATTTCTTGGGGTTTTTTTCACATTTTTTTTTAAACCGTCTGATCCAAATATGTTTACTTTCGTCGATAAATATTACCGTAATTCGAATTTCATATCGTGATTCCGGAATTGTTTTGCATACTTTACCCTTTTTTCTGTATTCATTTCGTTAACAAAAGATTTTTCCCTGACGGAGCAAGATCTTCATATAGTATCAGAATGAATTTTTTTTTTGAAAAACTTTGTCTATCTCTGCGATAATTTTAGGGACACTAATTCGCGGATTTTCTTTTGTTAGACGTTAATTTTTCTCTCTTTTCTAATTGTCAATTTTCTTGGATATCCAGAGCAGATTTCATTTTCGACTTTTTTTCCTTTTTATATTTCAAAATAATGGTTCTGACTGTGTACTGACTTCTGCCTATTATTTTTTCAATTTTGTCATAAGATTTATTCTCCATATGTAATTTAATAATCAGATTTCTCTCAATTAACAATAACTTTTTGCCACCCATTTTTTATAAGAAATAAGATTACATCTGAGATAATTATGATCTGAAATATTATTGTTCCTTAATAATTTTTAATCAAAACCTATTTTTATACAATTTGGCGATACTAGATCCCTTAATAATTTAAATGTAAACAGGTATGCCTAAATTTATACAACCAAAAAAACGTGCAAATTCACATTTTTTATTTATAACGTTAGACTGACTGACTTATGCAACAAATTAATATTAATAATATGTTATGTAGATAACAAATGAATAATTTAACACAGAGATTTGGATGTTTCCGTTTTCCAAAACTGATATTTTTTTACAAACATTAGCAAGTCTTTGATGTGCCTAGACGTTTGCTGGCCACTGTATATACAGGGTGTTCCTAAATATGAGGTACATATGAAAGAGGGCATTTATTTAGCTTATTTCATGATTAAAAGTTTACATAAACATAGGTTCACAAACGCTTCGTTACCGATCTACAGGGTGTTGACATTTTTTGAGTTTTTTTATTATACTTCCTGCAGTTTTCGAGATATCTAACTCAAATTTGGAATATAGGTTACCCCGTGGGACTAACATCATTGGATATAGCAATGGTTGTGACATTCTACAGGGAGATATTTTTTCAGAGGTCATGCCTTCTTTTCTCCCCCTTAACTTTTTTGTGTTGCGCCTTTGGTAGATTCTAAAACGTAAAATGAATTTAATATTTTGTTTAGAAATTTTTTTGTCTCTTGTAGTTTTCTCACATCTGCGACTGTTATCTTGTTTTTGTTGATTTATCAGTTCGCATTTGAAATAGTAACTTCAGTATGCATATATTTATAAATAAAAGATTTAAATTATAAACTGTAAGGTGTAAAAGTGATTTTAATACTCTTTTAAATTAATTAAGTAAGTCGTTTAAATACTTTCGTAATAATGCCGAATTTTACAAATTCTGAAATGGCTGAGATACACGTCATCTATGACCTTGTGAATGAAAATGCACGAGAAGCCAAACATCTGTACGTGGAGCGCTATCCCAGTAGAATGATACCAAGTCATAGAATGTTTACGAATATTCATAAGCGTCTGGTAGAAACTGGAAGTCTAAGAAAAATAGCAATGATGCAGGTAGACCACGTACTGTTAGAACACCACAGATCGAAGAAGCTGTTCTAAATGAAATAGAAGAACATCCAGGCACTAGCACTAGAAAAATCAGTGAACATTTAAATTGTAGTCATCAAATTAATGGGTGTATCCTGCGTGATTCTCTGCTATACCCTTATCATATTCAAAGGGTGCAGGCGCTCCTTCCTCGAGATTTCCGTTTAAGGATTCATTTTTTTCAGCGATACCTTAATAGTTTAACAGTAAACCTCAATTTCGATTGTAAAATCCTTTTTACTGACGAAGCCAATTTTTCATGAAATTCCATTATGAATTTTCATAACAAGCACATATGGACTGAAGAAAATCCACATGGAATTGTAGAAACGCATTTTCAAGAGCAATTCTCATTGAATGTATAGGGTGGTATAATTGGAAATCATTTGATTGGTCCTTTCTTTTTACCTGGTCGACTTACTGGTCTGTCATACAAGTATTTTTTGCAACACGATTTGCCTTTATTACTCGAGAACTTACCATTTTTGCCCAGACATAAAATGTGGTATATACACGATAGCGCTCCAACTCACTTTTGTATTTCGGCTCGAGAGTATTTAAACGAAATGTATGAGAACAAGTGGCTAGGTCGGAGTGGACCTCAGACATGGTCCCCTAGGTCCCCTGACTTAAATAGCTTAGATTTCTTCCTATAGGGGCATCTCAAATATCTAGTGTATACAACACCAGTAAATACCGTTGATAACTTACGAAATCGAATATTAGATGTATTTGGAACCGTAAGAAATACTCCGGGGATGTTCGAAAGAGTGCGGGCCTCAATGAGAAGAAGAGAGGAAGCATGTGTAAGGATTGGAGGAGGTCACCTTCAACAATCGTTGTAACGTAGTTTCCTTGTTATAGTTATTATTTTGGTTTTTCATATTGTAATAAATTATTGTTACAAAAATGGAGTCATCTCAGCTTTAATTTTTAATAGATAGTAGCGAAGGAATTGCCAAAATCAATAAAAACAAAATAACGGTCGCAGATATAAGAAAACTACAAGAGACAAAAAAATGTCTAAATAAAATATGAAATTCATTTTACATTTTAGATTCCACCAGGCGTAACACAAAAAAGTTAAGGGGGAGAAAGGAGGGCATGACTCCTGAAAAAATATCTCCCTGTAGAATGTCACAATCATTATTATATTCAATGATGTTAGCCCCACGGGGTAACTTATATTTCAAATTTGAGTTAGATATCTCAAAAACTGCAGGAAATATAATGAAAAAACAAAAAAAAATGAAATTTCAACACCCTGTGGATCGGTAACGAAGTGTTTACGGACCTATGTTTATATAAATTTTTAATTATGAAATAATCTAAAGAATTGCCCTCTTTCGTATGTACCTCATATTGAGAAACACCGTGTATATATTTTTTCAGTAATTATTTCCACTCACATTCTTGAAATCTCATTAAAGAAATTTAATTGCATGTACAGTGTAACATAATAGTCAAAATTATCCAGAAGAATTCGCAATGTTGTTTTGTATAAGTGGCCCAAAGTTAAAATTTTTATATGAAATAGCAAATAAGTGACAGGGTGACCCACTTTTTCTTGCCGCTCAGTATTTGTTTCTCCAATTTATTATTACTGTCCATAGCAACTATAAAAAATTTACAACATCATGGGGCAATGACTTGCAATGCCAAAACTCTTAGATTAAAACACTTTAGAAAATACAAGTTCAATTGTACAGGGTATTTTACAACATTTAGAATTATTATTTCCACAACAAACGGTGATGTTGGCTGGCGCTGTTATGATTTTTTCAACTCAAATGTTCAGATTCTTCGGTATTATCACCTTACATTACACATACGTAGTGTGAAGTCTTAAATGTCATTTATTACTTTAACTGTGGGTACTAAGCATTTTATTCTCTCAAAAATCATCAGTTTTAATTTGTCAATTAAAAGCGCTTAAAAAGTGCTTCGCGCAGATCGCTCATATTTTATGAAACCAAACGTTATAGTATAGTTATTTACAGGGTTAATTTTTATAATTTGACAAGTTACTGCGTGTTCTTTATTGAAGTTAGAAAAAAGTTTTATGTACATGGTGTCCCTAAAAGGTCTGTACAAAATTTTACCGCAGGTTTCTGAGGTGAAAACATGACGATTTAACCCAATTTATCTTAGTGTAAACGTAGATGGTTTCTGAAATACAGGATGTCAAAGTGAAGATTAAAAAAACAAAAAATTAATTACTTCGTTTGTAATGCTACTATTTAAACAAAATGTCGCATCGGGGGATTTTTAGGGACAAGAAATTAGAATTAGTTTACATTTTCGATGCACATTGTAGACGCTGTTGTTAGTGTTAGGTGAATTCCCTTTAGAAAGGCATAATATTATTTTACCACCCGGCATAAAATTTATTTACGACTAAATTTGTGTTTTTCTACATGTTTTATGAAAAAAAGATATCTCGGTACAAGTCCCTACGAGCATTCCTTCTTGAGATATTTGAAGTTTGAAGTTCGCAGCAAGTCTTGAAAAATGAATTTAAAGAATACAGGGTGGGCCACGAGTAACGCCTCGAAATTTCATGACAAAGCCAAGAGGTTTTTTAACTGTTTCTTTTTTGGGGTGTATACAGACTAACTAAAGTTACATTTTAAAATTATTTTCAAAGTATACAGAGTATCCCAAACACATGTAATTGATCAAAGTTGCTTTTTTTAAAATGGAATCCCCTGTATATTATATAATTTTTGAACGCAACCATTAAAATAAAATTAAATTTTATTAAGATTTATGGTATCTAGCTCTAGCAGTTTTTGAAATAATACATTTTTTGTCAAAATACAAGATAATTTTCAACACCCAATCTCTCATTCCATATTTAAGTTTTTAAAACAAAATTTTAATAGGAAGCCATCAAGGGAACAAAGTTTATACTGCAAGTTTCAAAAAGTCGGCGAATTGTACAGGGTGTTCTAAAAATAGCACCAAATTCGTTTAACTTTTAACTGTTAATAACTTCTTTAATTTAAATGGAACACCCGGTATGTTGTGTTACTGTTAGATGCCAAATTTACTTATCTATCGAATATCATTAGGGTTCCCTATACCTAGCTCTACTCATTTTCGCAAAAAACATACATTTTTATAAAAATATCTAAATCCCCAATTTTAACGTTATTCTATATGAAATTGCCAAGATATTCATGCAATTTTGACATTAAGTTACATTGTCATCTTGTTTAAGCCTATCATATTTAGTTAAAAGTGATTTGTTTATTCGAAGTGTTAAAAAAATGTAATTGGAAAGATGTTTTCCTATTCGGTATCAGAACGAATAGACATGATTATGGTGATAGGAAAATGCCAGCAAAATTGCCTTTTGGCATCAAAAGTTTATGCCCAAAAGTATCCGGATCGAAGATATCGAAATAGATTTGAAAGGTTGTCGGAGAATTTTCGCGCGTCGGGTGGTGTTAATTATGTAAAAGAAAACAAAAAAGAACTTGTGACCGATATTGAAGAAAATCAATTCTTGGTATTAGGATCAATTAAAGAGAATCCTAATACAAGTACTAGAAAAATCGCCAATGAAACCGGTATAAGTTGTAAAAGCGTAAGGCGGATCTTAAGTAATTAAATTTCCGGCCGTTTCATATCCAACTTCATCAACATTTATATGGAGCGGATTTCGAACGTAGACTTGATTTTTGCCATTGGGTACTGGAACGGTTCAACGAAGACTTTAATTTTTTTTATTTTGTTTTATTCACAGACAAAGCAACTTTTCATAATAACGGTTTGATAACTTGTCATAATTTTCATTATTATGACACAGAAAACAGACATTTATTCAGAACAATTGATCGTTAAAATAGATGGAGTTTGAATGTCTTCGGAGGAATTCTTAATAATTAGTAATTGGTCTATATTTTTTCGATGGACAATTAAATGGCAAAAAAATTCTAGTACTTCTAAAAAGGGGCTCTTTTAGAGAATATTCCATTAAATCTAAAAACCCGAATGGGGCTTCAACTCGATAGTGCCCCGGCTCATTTTCAGCACTCGGTCAGAAAATATCTGGACAAAAAATTTCCAAGTAAATGAATCGGCAGGAATGGTCCATGCAATTGGCCAACTAGATCACCTGACCTTACCCCCATGGATTATCTTTTATGGGGGTATGTAAAAAATGAAGTTTATAAGATTCCTCCTACCACGACTGATGACATGAGAATAAGAATTAGAAATGTTTTTACCTCTATTACGCCACAAATGCTAGAAAATGTCAGAAAATCTTTTGAAGAAACAATCAAAATATGCATAGAAGAATATGGTGGTCATGTAAAACACCTGATATAAATTTTTAATCATACTTAGTTTTCTGCTTTTTGTTAATATTGTTAAAATTGTAATATACAAATATACGCAAGTAAATAATTAATTTGCATGGATATCTTGGCAATTTCATATGGCATAAAGTTAAAATTGGGGATTTAGATATTTTTATAAAAATTGTAAACTTCAAATATCTCAAGAAGTAGTGCCCATTGGGACTTATACCAACATACCTTTTTTTCATAAAAGATATAAAAAAACACAAATTTAGTCATAAATAATTTTTATACCGGGTGATAAAAAAATTATGCCCTTTTGAAGAGAGTTCACCTAACTCTGACAACGTCCTCTATAATGTGCATCAAAAATGTAAATAGATTCTGACTGTTCGTTCCTAAAACTCCCCTATGCGACGTTTTATTCAAATAGTAGCATTACGAATAATTAATTTGTTTCCTTTCTTTATAATTTTCCGTATTTTCAAAACCGTCCATTTTTGAACTAAGGTAAATTGAAAACAATCGTCATGTTTTCACCTCAGAAATTTGTGGTAAAATTGTGTACAGACTTTTTAGAGATAGCCTGTAATATTGAATATTTTTATGGTATGATATTAGAGAAAACAAATAAACATGGGAGTCCGATAAATCAATCAAAATTAAGTTTTTTAAAAGAAATCTCGTATACAGTGTGGAAGTTTTGGATGGAACAGACCATGTAACTAAGATGCCGAACGTATGCGGCCTAAATCCTCGTACACGTCGATTTTTATTTTTTCTTGCGATTTTTTTTATGGTAAATTCATGTATCCCGGGTAATCCAAAATTAGGTACGACCACCAACTTTGTTTTTCAAATAGAAACATCCATTTTTTATTTCATTTTTGAATTCTACGCAAAATTCTAAGTGTGTTTCATGTATAATGTCCTACGCATGTATACGCAATAGGTCTCGAGAAAGTTACGATTGAACATATCAAAAATTAAAACTTTTTATTCATTTAAAAAATTTTTTGGTCCTGAAAAGGACCGATTTAATACAAAATAAAACAACAAGCAACAATTAAATTAAATGTTCAAATTAGATCCTACCTACTTCTTGATAGCAAACAAGACGATGAATGAACTCCTGTTTGACATTTGAAGTATAGCTGGGGTAATTGTTTTTATTTCATTACGAATTCTTTCTTCTAAGTTAGTTTTACGATAGTTTTTGGTTGATTCAAGTATACCTTACTCTTAAGATAACCCTATAAAAAGTAATCTAAAGGCATGAGGTCAGGCGATCGTGCCGGCCATATCATTACCCCTCGTCTCCCAATCCAGCGTTCAAGAAAAATGAGGGAGTGCTCCATCATATTGAAACCATAAAGTATCACTGGGAACATCACGATGATTTTGATTTGAATATAGCTCAACAAGATCTATAAGCAATTCTAAATACTTTTCACCCGTTAATGTTCCTTTAATGAAATAGGGACTTAAAATTCCACCAACTTTTTGCTTTGCCAACTATTCTGGTCCAAACATTTACCTTTTCTGGAAATTGAGTGTGGGCCTCCATCATCCAATGAGGATTCTGGGGTGCCCAATAGCGACAGTTTTGTCTATTGACTGTACCGTTAAGTGTAAAGGTTGTTTCATCGGAAAAGATAATACGATTGACAAAAGTACGATCGTAGCATCAGTATTGCATCTCTCCATCATGTTAGCACAAAATTCAACTCTACGATCAGGATCATCTGCATTTAACTCGTGGACCAATCAACTCGGGGTAATTTGTATGGATGCCATTTATCAGTTTTCAAATATTTCAAAACACAAGTGTGTGGCTGATGTCATATAACAGTCACTGCTCGCGAGGTTTTATGCGAATTTTTTTGTAGCTGCAATAAAACATTTAATTGCACTTCTTCGTGTACTTTAGACAGGTGCTGTAAATTGTCTCTAACATGTTTCAGTTCAGAAAACTTATTTAAAATTTCAGAAATTGTGGATTGCACTAAAGGACCATGATCTAGGACTAAAGGGCATCATCTATCCATGGCCTACTTGGCCAGAATTTTTTTTAGGACACAGGGTAAATAAACAACATCAACAATGATCAATCGTAAATTTCTCAAGACCTGTTGTGTTGAGTTATAGGACATGGTAAATGAAACACACTTAGAATTTTGCGTAGAACTCAAAAATGAAATAAAAAATAGGTGTTTTCATTTGAAAAATCAAAATTGGTGGTCGTACCTGATTTTTGGACTACCCTGTATACATGAATTTACCATAAAAAAATCGCAAGAAAAAATAAAAATCGAGGATTTAAGCCGCATATATTCGGTATCTTAGTTATATGGACTGTTCCATCCAAAACTTCCACACTGTATAGGAGGTCTCATTTAAAAAACTTAACTTTAATTGATTTTTTCGGGTTCTGCAGTTCATTTGTTTTTGCTAATACAAGGTGTTTCAGAGTTGTGGTGACAAAATCCTAGGGGAGATTCCTCTAACCAAAATAAGAAAAAAAGCTCATGTAAACATAGGTCCGCAAGTGCTTTGTTTTAGAGATACAGGGTGTTAAATTAAAAAAAAAGTTTTTTATTTATCGCTTAGAAATGCAGTTACCTATTTGAATAAAATTTTTACCGTTATTAAAACAATTATTATCCACCTGTTGAACCAGTTAGATTTGATTCAGAGTTTCTAGGAGGGTACCCAGTGAGCAAGTCGGTTGTTTTTTTGCAGGAAAACCTATCACCCTGTATTTTTTTGCAGTTTTTATGTGATGTTCAGATAACTTCACTAAAAATAGTATATTTTTGTCTTTTGGCTTTTTTCGTGTCTTGCTTCATTTTCAAGAAAAAATTACATAGCCATACCTCGGCACGTCCCTGAACTCCATATGGAGAAATATCAATGCTTAGAATTATTTTTTTTAACAAAATGAGTGTGTTTATTGTAGACGGTCTGTCTTGGTTGTTGGTAGTAAAGAAAAATTATGAAATACAATTTTGCTGAATTAACAGATACATTTCTTGTGTATGGGGAAGCTGGTTGCCATGATCGAAAAGCCGAACGAATTTATCGTCGAAAATTTCCAAATAGACGACACCTCAACAAGGTAATTTTTTCAAATTTCGAAAGACGGTTGAGGGAAATTGGTAAATTGATAGTAACAAAGCCTGATATTGTTTCCAAAAGAACTGCTCGAACTATGGCTGCGGAGAAGGACATTTTGGAAAGAGTAGCAAATACTCCATCTGCTAGCACTCATGAAATTGGCAATGCTATGGGAATCGGACACAATTCAGTCCGGAGAATTTTACATGAGCAACAGCTGCATCCTTATCATTTACAAAAAATTCAGGCTATTGTTCCAGCCGACTATCCCTACCGTGTTTTGTTTTGCCAGTAGTATTTTCCTAGCCTTTCAAATCCAGAGTTTAGTTGGATCATTTTATTTTATAATGAAGCGATGTTTACCAAAGATGAATTTTTTAATACCCATAATGATGACGTTTGATATGAAAAAAAATCCACATGCAATGCATGTAAGAGGCCACCAGCAGCGTTTTCACCTAAATATCTGATCAGGAATTGTAGGTGATCAATTAATCGGTCCATTTGTGTTACTACCGCTATTAAATGGAAATGTTTACTTAGATTTTTTGCGTAATACTCTTCCGGGACTTCTAGAAGAGATTCCACTAAATGTCAGATGGCAAATGATACTTCAACATGATGGTGCACCGGCTCATTTTTATCGAGAAGTAAGAGACCATTGAAACGAAGTTTACCCTGGACGGTGAATAGGTAGAGGAAAACCCATTGCATGGCCGCCTCGCTATCCCGACCTCACATTCTTAGATATTTTTTCTTTGGGGGCACCTGAAGCGTTATGTATATGCTACCCCGGTGGAAATAGTAGAATAATTATAGCAAAGGATTTTTGATTCTTGTCGGGCGATTCAGAATACTCCAGATATTTTCGAACGAGTACGACAAAGTATGGTGAAATGGGGCAATGCCTGTATCGAAGCAGGAGGTGCTCAATTTGAGAATTTGTTGTAATAATGTTATCACTTATTAATTTTTAAAAAATTTGATAAATTAAAAACTTTTTTTTGTTTTAGTTCAGGGACGTGCCAAGATATGGCTATGTAATTTTTTCTTGAAAACGAAACAAAACACGAAAAAAGCCAAGAGACAAAAATGTACTATTTTTAGTGGAATTATCTGATTATCACATAAAAACCGCAAAAAAATACAGGGTAATAGGTTTTTCTGCAAAAAACAACCGACTTGCTCACTGGGTACCCTCCTGGAAATTTTGAATCAAATCTAACTGGTTCAACAGATGGATAATAATTGTTTTAATAACGGTAAAAATTGTATTCAAATAGGTAACTGCATGATGATAAATAAAAAAATTTTTTTTAATTTAACACCCTGTATCTCGAAAACAAAGCACTTGCGGACCCATGTTTATATAAAACTTTTTTTTATTTTGGTTAGAAGAATCTCCCCTGGGCTTTTGTCACTACAACTCTGAAACACCCTGTATATCGTAAAAATATACGTCTGCTATTGTCTGCTAAGTGCGCGTCGGACCATTACGGCCTTATTTATAGGTTTTATTAAAAATTGTTTTTACAGTTATAAGTAGAACCTTGTATGGTACATTTTAAAAATATTCTCATTTATAGAAAGCATGTCAAAGATATAGTAGAAACTTATGTTTTTTTTGTTAATGGAACACCCTAATTATTATTGCATTTTTAAATTCTACGTTCAATTTTATTACAAGTTTATTAATACTTCTAATCTTAGTATTAATAGGTTTCAAGATAAGTGCAACTGAATGTTGAAAGTGACAGTTGCACCCCCAACTATAGTAGTAAACATGCAGGAAAGAATAAGAGAAGCATTTAATTCAGTTACTCTCTTAATACTACAAAATGTATTGTGTGTATTTGTCCATTTCCATGTCATGATAGGAACATCTATCATATTTGTATTATAAATTAAAATCAAAGATGTACTATCCTTACATAAACATGTAAAATGAAATTACACAAAAATCGTGCAACTTGAGTAGAGGTAATTAAAAGTGAACATAGGTTCTTTTTCGACATAGTTTCATAAATCACAAAAATAATAGTAGAATTCCATTTGAAATTTTTAAGTTTTGACCATTGATTGATGTTCAAATTGGCCTTATTTTTGTGGATACTCTGTAGAAAGTATTAAGCAAAGCTTGGTAACATAATAAAATATTCTACCTTCTACTGTGTAGTGGTAAAAAAGAGTTTGAAAATACCTTTCCGTTTGTTAACAATTTGGAATTTTGCATATATCTGCAACTGTCACTTCCAACATTTAATTGCACATATTTTGAAAACTACTAATACTAAAAATACTAACGTATTAATGAACTTGTATTAAAATTGTCTGTAAAATCAAAATAATGGAATAATAATTAGGGTGCACCATTAAAAAAAAACATAAGTTTCTATTATATTTATAAATGAGAATATTTTTAAAATATGCCTTATAAGACCCTATATATTTAAAATTTGTTTACGTAATTTGTTGTAAAAACAATTTTCAATAAAAGCCATAAATAAAGCCGTAATCGTCCGACGCGCGTTTGGTGAACAACCCTGCATAAAACTTTTATATAAACAACTTTTTCCTAGTGTTAACAATAAACATGCAGCAACTTGTCAAATTATAAAAATTAATCCTGTATCTATCTTTATTTTTCCTCTGTGATCAAATTTATTCATTCGGAAGTCTCCGTTTTGATTTTAATTTAAAAGGTAAAAAGTACTGTGTGCAGAACGCTCATAGTTTGTTAACTCAAAAGTTATAGTATACTTACAGATTTATCCAAAAGATAAATGTAACAGATCGTTGAAAAGGTAATTTCAAGCATATTTCGACTTTGAGTTAAAAAGTATGCCCTCGCTGTTTAAAAATAGTAATTCGACCAATCGTAAGATGAAATTTTATATTAGCAACACTTAAGTTTCATTAATTTCCCAAATTTCAAATCTCTATTTATAATAATATTAGAAACCGGACTATGTACGTTCGATTTGTATCAGCTAGTGTAGTTACCTCCTCTAAAACTAATGCCGTTAGTTAGAACTAAAACTCGACAAAATGGCGAACACACTTGGCAACCGCGAATCATGCGTCCTAAAATTTATCAATCACCCGGTCTCTGTTTATTACCATGGATCATGGATCATGGTTATATTGGTTGAATTCATTTTTTTTGCCAAAAAAATTTAGGAGCCCTCACTTTTTATATAGTGCTTTGGACATACAGATGATGGAAAGCTGATTGTTTTGAATTCAAGGTTCAAGAAGGGGCGTCGGGATTGGGACTGTAAATAACCCTTTCGCTTCTTTTCTTCCTCGTTCTTTCCCGTAATTTCCTTCAACATTTCCATCACAGCATTGCACTTTTTCGCTTTTATCAATGGCGACGACATGTGGTCGATCGATACGATGGTTGTTCCACAGTTCAGAGCTGCTTTATTCCTAACTTCCTCGAACTTTTACAATTAAAAATTACATGTTCTAGATTGTCGTTCAATGTACAATACCAGTATTCCTTTGTTTTTCCGATCATGTGTAGATAAGTCCCTAAAGCTTCGTGTCTGGTTCGTGTCAGATATCCAAGGAATTTGAGGATCGTGGAAAAATTCTCAAAAATCCTCCATACTGAATTCCCTGTTCAAAAATATACACAGAGACTTTTCCTCATTTTGTCTTGAAATTTCTACATCTTGTATTTTTAGTTTTATATCCTTGATAGATCTCTTTGCCTGTATAACACAACTTCTATTTTACTTATCGCCACCTTCACATCCATAGATTCCAATTTCTGCATCACACTTGACACAGCAAATGACATTTTGTTTAGTGCCTCCCTGCTTTTCTGTTGCTATGATATTTGTTCTTTTTTACTTTTTAATTGTCAGGATTTCGTTGTAGAAGACGTTTCACAGGGTAGGTTCCAGTATAAATCCCTAGAAGACCCTGTATAACACGTTATGTACTTTTCCGTATTAATGATGGATTTTCCTGTTTGTCAAGTCGACATTATGATGTTCACAAGATAAGGGCTGATTTTCTTGTGTTTAAGAGCAACAACTATTATGTGCCATGGGGCGAAGTTAATTTTTTTTTGACATCGATGGAGCAGTTTTCTCTATTTTTGGAAGCTTTTCTTCTGATGATATTAATCTGTTTTATTACTTTCTGATTGGTACTTGCAGTGGATTTTCTCGTTCTGAATCTTAACTTGCCTTCGCTAATCTGATTGCTGTCTTTTGAAATCAATCTTTTATCAGCACTTCCTGAAGTCTATCAGTGCTATTCATCAAGGTTGTCGGACCATAAGCCGACGACAAATTTTCGTTCTTTTTAGGCTATTCTAGCAGAATTAGCCCTGTTACTTTCCACATGTTAAGAAAGTAGCTGAGGTATAGACTGTTATTAATTATTTTCAAACACGCTTCTATACACCCCTAGCCAAATTTAAGTGTACAACTGATTTCTTTACAAAAGGCATAGAAATTTGAGACGGTTACTGCCATACAATTTCTATATTAAGAACAGAAATAAAAACTTGATTCATTAATAATTTTATTCTTTTATTAATAAAACAGTCATACATTTTAATTACACAGAAAGTGAAAATTGGCCGAATTAAAGTGTACAGCAATAAAAAAATATGCATTTTTTTCAATTTAAGAAATATGCAATTTCATGAATTTTTAAAACAATATTAGTAATTAAATGAATCTCCTTTAGATTCAGTAACTTTCAACAATCTACAATTCATAAAACAACACAAAGTTTTCAAAAAGTTGGGTTTGTTTATGTTAACTTTTTGCGCTGCTTTTAAAATTTCTTCTAATAGTTCCGTGTCAGAGTTGTGCGCCCCTTTCTTGCACAATTCCTCAAAAAGTGTTTGCCAATAATTTTCTATTGGGTTCAGGTCTGGAGAGCGCATCGGCCAATCAAAAACCTTCAATTCCATTTGTGATAACCCTTCTTTTGTGACTCTGAAAGAGTGAATGGATGCGTTGTCCTGCAAAAAGTAAAAATCTCTATCTGGAACCAACGATGCCATTCACGGATAATCTTTCTCCCGTAAAAGAGTTAAATAACTTTGGCTATTGATTCTTCCAAAGATTCTTTCCAGCAGAAAATGCCCTGAAGCAGTTATTGCTCCCCAAATCATTACTCCTCCACCTTCTCATTTGGTGTTTTAGGCGGTAAAACAATGTTGTTGATTTATCTTCCATGTAACTATACTCATTATTAGGACCATTCTTTGAGATTTTTTTGCATCGGTGAACATTGTCTTTGTCCAGACAAAGTCTCCTAAATATAACTACTCTCGAACTTTTGCCACTCGAAACTCACAGTGGGATTTCGTGAGAAGAATTGGTTTGTGAACTTTTTTCCATTTAACACCCATTTGAGGAAGAGTTCTCTTTATGGTTCTTACAGATGCAAACAATTGCAAGTTTTATTTTAATTTTCGGGAAGTCACCAACTCAACTTCTCCTGCTAACTGGCGAATTTATCTTTTAATAGGCGCTTTTTGGTATATCAGACAATTTATACTTCGTGCTTTGTGATCCTTCTTTTCCGAGTACTAACAATGGAGACTATTTTTGCTGTTCTTGTCGATATAGTCCTTTTCGAGCAGTTAAAGCATTTGCCTTTCATGTTGGTGAGGTTTGAACATTTACTGGTCGCATGCCCAAAAAAATTTCACTGGTAATATCTCAACGGCGTTTACTCCACTCTATGCTTTGTCCATCCGATTTTCCATGACCCTTGTGTAATGAGTGTGTCCGCTACTGCTAACGGCAGTTGCACAAATGCATGTTTTAGATGTGCCTCATTTACTTAAAGCGATACATTTATTTTCAGAGTTTGGTTGAAGATTTTTATTACCTCATCAATTTGCTCCTCCTTCGTACTCTCGGCTAGATTCTCAATGAAAATCATTTTCATGTCCTTAATTACTTTTGTGCTTGCCCTCACAGCTTCTACAGAATGATTCATTAACAATGGTAGAACCAAAAGCTAGAGATACTACACGTCGAATGGTGAGGATGGGAGAAAATATGCGTAAGTTGATACTTTCGGATATATACAGGGTGTTGAAAGTTAAAATTTTAATTTTTTTTTTCACTATTCTGAAAATATCTAGATTCGGCACTTAAAAATTTGTAAAGTTATGTTTTTTTAGGCAACGAATAAGATATGTTTTGCAATTGTTAAAATGCAGGGTAAAAATTTATTAACTGTAAATCCTGTAAAATTGATTGTAAATGGCGCTCTCTATTAGTAGTGCGGAAATTGCGAAACGTATTTTATTCGTCACTTAAAAAAACATAACTTTACAAATTTTCAAGTATTTAATCTAGATATTTTCAGAATAGTGAAAAAAAAATGAATTAAAATTTTAATTTTCGACGCCCTGTATACATGTATATCCGAAAGTATCAACTTACGCATATTTTCTCCCATCCTCACCATTCGACGTGTAGTATCTCTAGCTTTTGGTTCTCCCATTGTTAATAAATTAAAGTTTCTTCCATGAATTTCAGTTATATAGATCCTTCGTTGGTTGTTTTCATGTTTCCGACCTTGACTTTCAGTTCCTTCGTATTCATCTTTCTCTTCAGGATTTTCAATACTTCTGTGTAGTTCGAGCCGTCATCCTGAAGTTTAATAACTATTGTTTCCACTTTATTCCTTCTTAGAGTTGTTTTCGCACCAGTTTCTTTCGCCATCTGTTGTGGTGGTAGGTTCTTCTATCTCCAATTACTCTTGGATTGCGGTATCCGTTATTTGGCGTCTTCTTGTTTTTGAAATTATCTCATACGCCCTTCAGTTGATTCGTCTTTAAAAAAACGTGCTCGCATACCCTCCTTAGCGTTCTTGAGGTATCCTTCGAGGTTGTTGTCACTACTAAGTGCATCTTATCTTCTGGGAAAACTATCCTTTTTATTTTCTTGATCGTCTCCAGAATGAAAGCGATCCTCTCAGGGCTTTTATTTTCGGGATTAACATTAAGCAGGAAAGTTAAAATAATTCTCCTGGTTATCGTTAGTATTTAAGACCCCATTTTGTGTTTACAACGATTACAATGTTTTCCATTTCTTGTCTTGAGACACTATCTTTTTTATTTACGGTCTTGACGTAGTACTGACTTGGCTTATAGAGATTTATAACTTCCTGCAATTCTTCCATATTAAGATCCCTGAAGTATTTCTTGTTGATGTTCTGCTGTATTTTCCTGTTCTCCTCTGAGATTTCCTGATCTTCAGTTTGTATCGTTATTGTTCTTTGTTTAGTACTGAGAGTCCATTTTTCCATCGCACTGTCCCCGTTGTTTATCTCCGGAAACTTTGGTGTCTTTAGCCTTTTCAATTTTTCACTTTAGCCTGCTCAAAGTGTTCCTTCTTGCTTGTAGCTTTTTGGAGAATTTTTTTATCCTGTGTGAGCACTTGTTGATTTTCCTTTTCGAATTATTATTTACCGAACACACCTAAATAAATAAACAAATCGAGCGATCGGAATCTCTAATGGTGTAACGAGGGAAAGCCGTACGTTTGCTGAGTCAACTAAAAATTAGTTACGTGCAATGTTTATGACACATGTTATTTTTCACTTTTAATGAAAAACCGGCCCTTACATAGTTTTCTCTCCACCATGACCGTTAGATTTCGTTGTATTCATTGATGACATATTCGTTCTTTTCCGACCCTGAGTCAGAGTCCTTTTTTTGTTTTTTTTTTAAGAAGTTGGGAAATGGTTTTACGCACACCAGACCTTGGATAATAAGATTTAGGCGGTCTGGTCGTGTAGGACTCCGTGTTGGTCGCTGCCGACTACCCATTAAAACCCTTTCCTCTCTTCGCCCTATTTCCACTTGGGACCACCTCTCGGCATTACTTCAAGTGGTGGCGGTTGCTCTCCATATTTTCACATGGTTTCTTCGCGTCTTCTCGTTCTCTCTCGTTCATCCCTCTCCTTCCTCTTTATAATTCCCCTGGGACAACTGCTGATCGTAGACCACACATATTCACCATTCAACATCTCTTTCACCGCGTTCTCTACATTCAGTGTTCTGCCCACAATCCTTTCCATTGCGCTCCTCTTTCTGTGCTATCTTACACACCGGAAAATGGTGTGTTTCACTGTATCGACATCTGTTCCGCAGTACCAATACTCCGGAGTCCTCTTCTTGCCTGAGTCAGAGTCCTACGGAGGCGGTCCTACGGAGACGGAGGCTGTCTGTAGGCGGTAAAGGGTACAGATTTGCTTATCCTGGATTCAGGCTTTAATGGCGATAGTTATATTAAGCTTGTGGAAGAACTTTCATTTCGCCATTGCGTACGGAAATGTCGGATTAGTCAAGTTGAATTTAAATCGATTTCTAGGTATTTTATAGGAAATGTGATAGATAGTTGATGCAGAAAATTCTTTGTAAATTTTCAGCTATCACTTCTTTAAGGTATTCAATATCTTAAAATTTCACAACCTATGATAAGCCCCCAAGCTTTAACACCCTGTATCTTGACGATGGTTTTGAATTTTTATCATGCAGAATCGGCTACAGATGTTTGCCTAAAATAATTTTATTCATTCTCTATGAAACGTATAGAAATGTGTGTAAAATGTACAGGGCGATCCAAATATTTGATGCTACGTCAAATATCTGTGTTACGTACTTTAATTAACTAGCTTGAAAAGTGTCAAATAATAAGTCGTTGATGGTTCTCATTAGCTTTTGAGTTGTCGCGCAATTTTTGGATTTGGAACAACCTAACTAAATTATTTATAATTATTAAATTAAAATTAAACTATTAAATTAAAATTAAACTATTAAATACAAAATAAAAAATTCAGCAATTTGAGGTGTGGAGTGAGTTTGTACTGATATTGATACGTAGGTAGGTGTGTTTACTTCCTGAACTTGGAGCTGAAAATATTGAGTTGGTCCAGTTTTATGGATTTATGCCAAAATTCTGTAAAAATTTATATCATATGTTATTGATGAATAGCCGTAACTTTGACATAAATTAATAAAAATTGCAGCGATACACCATTGTAAAGACACATCGAATGTTCGACAAGTGTACCCTTAAGTTAATGGTCTTTACCGCACTTATTTTGTGTGCAATGAAGACTCAGTGAGTCAGTGCGGGCGGGAAGTGTTTGGGCAGTAGGTGCCAAAAAATAATGACGTAATATTATTTATCAACTTGTGCATACGAAATGGGCCAATACGAAATTCGACCCAACTAAAGTCTGAGCAACATGTCTCTAGAAGGTAGTTTAGAGTAACTGACGTTGTACAGGGTTGTCTTAAAAAAAGAGTTATAGTTGTATAGTATAAGCGATTAATATTAAAAGTTCCTTGCATTGTAAATTCAAGAAATCAATTTGTTATGAAAACGATTCTTCCAATATTTATAATTTATTAAGGGATTTCTTGGGTGCGTTGTTAAACGTGCATATGTTATGTACCTATTGTATTAGCACTATGTGGAGTTTTGTCAATCAATAATAATAATAACGATAATTATACGAAACTTTTGCTTCTTTTAATGACTGGAAATTTTGTATCCATTAAAAATATACGGGTGGTTCAAATTCGACGCTTTTGATGAAAATCCCAGCGACCATAGGCTAACAAGCATAGCAGCTACCCAGCAGATATTTAATATCTGGACAAAGTGCTCTAGGTAAGCAGGACATCCGAGCACCGCCGAAAAAAAAATCTATTGGTTGCCCTACGTACCTAAATTGTAGTCTTATCTAAGAAAAAAGGTCTTTTAAGTGTAGTTTAGGTATGTATGAGAAATAAAAGAACAAAGGAAGAACTTTACTGAAAAGCGCCAAAAGAAATGTTTAATCTAAATTCACTCAATAGTAATTTTGGTTTCTAATCTTAACAAATGAAGTTCAAATAAACTTTATTTGTTAAGTCTTTTTCTAGCTTCGGCAGTAGTTTTGCCTTGTTTTTCGCCTTGCTAAAAAAATAGCAATTTTTTAGTGTTCTATCATACATACAGGGTGATACAAAAGGGTGGTGCCAAACTTGAGGAGGTTGTAGGAGACATTGCAGTAAAGAATTTTTGGATATAAACCCCTAGTCGGAAATGAGCCGTTTTGGCTTTGGAACAATTTTTGTCCAAAAATAAAATGTTATCTGGTTAATAATAAAATACTTTGATGTTTCACTATTTTTTTATTGAAAACAATTGATTTAATTGGAAATAAAGACTTTTTTGTCTTTTGCTAAGTGTTTATCAACTGCATTTCCTTCACACGATGTTGTTAAAAATTGATTTTATTCATGATTGCATCTACCTTTTGTTCCAACTGTGAAAACGGTCGAGTTTACATTTGAAGAGTATGTAGACATGCATCTTATTTATGGCGAAACGAAATGCAATGCTAGTGAAGATGAGTAGCTTTATACTGAACATTTTCCGAATCGTCGACATCCTTGTCCAAAAACATTTCCGGCAATCTATTTTCGATAAAAAAAAGGCAATTTTAAACCAGATGGAGGAAGCGGACATCCACGAACCGCGGTACATGCGGTTCGTGCGGTGAACAGTTTGAGAAAGAGGTTTTGCATCAAATTGACGAACACGCATGCAATAGCGCATCAAATGAATGCTCCCCAATCAACCGTGTAGCGAGTACTTAAAGAGCAGCTATTGTACCCTTACCATCTTCAAAAAGTGCAAGCGCCGAGTTCGCAAGACTATCAACCTCGAATACAATTTTGTCAATGGTTTTTGCAACGTATTGCAGACCGACCGGATTTTGCTTGCAGCATTTTGTTTACTGATGAGGCTTGCTTGCTAAGGACGGGTAGTTCAATAGCTGCAACAGTCACCTATGGGACGATCACAATCCTCACGCCACATGAATCAGAGCTCATCAAACCAGTTTGCCATTAACTTGTGGGTCGGTATTATTGGAGACTTTTTAATTGATCCATACTAACTTCCACCTCGACTAACTGGTAACATTTATCTAAACTTTTTGCAAGGCGCACTTCCTCAGCTATTAGACAATGCAAACGTTCCTATGGATGTATGGGATAGAATGTGGTTCCAACATGACGATCCACCTGTGCGTTTTGCTCGTACTGTGCAGGATCAACTGAAACAACAATTCCCTGGGCGATGGATCAGAACCTATCGCATGGCCAGCGTGAAGTCCCGATTTAACTCCTTTAGATTTTTTTCCTCTGGGGTTACATTAAGTCCTTAGTCTATGAAACCCCTGTTGCCACCCAAGAGAAACTGTTAGGGAGAGTGATGGCAGCCTGTCTTTCTGTGCAATAGACTCCGCAAACGTTACAACGGGTGCGCGATTCCATGATTCGACAGACAAATTTATGTAACGAGGTTGGAGGTTACCATTTTGAACCTTTATTATCATTTTTTTCCGTTATCTTTAATAATAGTGAAATAAACATCGAAGTCTTCTGGTATCAACGAGATAATATTATGTTTTTAGACAAAAATTGCTCCAAGGCCAAAACGGCACATCTTGGATTAGGCGTTTATATCCAAAAATTCTTTCCGCAAATTTTCCTATAACCTTCTCAAGTTTGGCTCCACCTTTTTGAATCACCCTGTACAAGGAAGAATAGCATTGAGGAGAGCAGATTAAATTAAATTATTCTACCTATTAATTCGCTGATATTCTTCCTTGGAATCCCTTATGCCATTCCGACACATTTGATTCATGAAGTATTGATCAAACTCACCCAGAGCAACGTACAATATTCAAATAATAGTTTTATTTTCTGATGAATGTCGTAAACGTGTGTTGAAGGCTTAGTTGCGAATTTTATAAATTTTGTTATTTATGTCCGGCAATTTGCTTGCTCTTGCGAAGTGGTTCCCTTCTTCCATTGCCGAACATGAAGATGCCTTTAGTAAATGTAGAGCCTTAAGGGTGACCTGTTTCACCCTAATTAGTAACATACTAAAGGTGGCAGGTACAATAGAAATGGCAAAGAGTGCGAATTCTGACGGTTCGGTAATAAATGATTCCGTCATGCTCGAGGTAGGTATTACATAAAATCTGTTTAAGTCTAAATTAATAATCATTTAATATTTGTAGGACCTCGAAAAAATTTGTCTTGCTCTTGAACAAGTGCTGGTCTCGTTTACGTTAAATTTCCAGGAAATATTACTGTCGAAGTCTCATCCTTTACTGTTAAAAAAATTTAATGTTTTTAAGGAACTATTACGAAAGGTCAAACTTCAATTATGTTATATTCTCCAATCTTTTATTTGCGACATTAGTTGTCACTTTCTACTGTTCGGAGATGCTTTTCTCACTTTTACTTTGCGGTAAACTACAGAGAATGTGTTTCAATTGCTGAATTATCGGTAAATTCATTTCAGACTCTCTAATTCTTACAACAATTTACTGACCTTAGATGCAACATTCAGCTTATCAGATAATTCAAATAGCGTATGCAACAATACGTGCCCGTATTTAAGATTTGCGTTAAGAAAATTTTCCGTTACCAGATTTTTGCAAATTCTTTCAAATCAAAGAACGGAATATTGTTGCCATAACTTAATAGACTGCTTATTAGAAGCATATAAGATGCATGAAATCTTAGAAGAGGATAATAGTTCTGACAATTCAAGCGTCGAAATCTATATGTGAGTATGCGCAGTAAGAGCTTTGTAGAGTAGTAGACCACGAAGACTGGATTTTGACACTTTTCATAACCAAAAAGAAGATAAGTAGAGAAATCACGCTTGCGCAGTAAATAAATTGTAGAGTAGTAAGCCATGAAAATTGGACTTTGACAATTTTCATAGCCAAAAGGAAGATAGGTAGAAAAGTACGCTTGCGCAGTGAGTACATTGTAAAGTAGTAGGACTGAACGTTGGATTTTAACACTTTCCATGCCTTGAAGGAAGATGGCTAGAAAAACACGCTCTGTGATTAATGAAAATCGTATCGCCTTATAGTCAAGATTACTGCTTTTGGAGACTTTTTCCCAAAGCGTTAATCTAAAGTGTTTCAAGAATATAGGGCATTTCAAATTCGACCCTCACCATTGGGATCTCGGAAACTAGAAGAGATATGAAGAAGTTTAAATAGGAGTAAAATTGAATAATTTAACGCTTGACCAAATGTCGTTTTCAAAATTTGAATTTTCCCAGTACTTCCAAAGATATCTGCGTAGCACTAAAAATTTAAGATTCTATGTTTTTAGCGTTATTTGATAAAGAAACCTAAAATCACAAGCGCATTATCATTACCACTTTTTCTTAGTTATAAGATGACGTTTTCAGATTTGCCATACGACTATTTTTGTGTCGAAAAATCTAATGTGGCGCCTATAGGAAAAAATAAAGTTGATGATGGCAGCCGAAAGACGAAATGTCAGATGGTACATCGGAAAGCATTATCGTGTAACTGAGAAAAAGTGATAATGTGTGTTTTCTTTTTTTTTTAATTTGAGCTTTCTTGCCAAATAACGCTAAAAAACTAAAAACGAAATCTCCAATTTTTAGTTTCTTCTAAATATCTTCAAAAGTACTAAATTTAAATTGTGAAAACGGCATTTGGTGAAAAGCTAAATTACGTCATTTTGCCCCCATTTAAACTTCTTCGCATCTTTTAGTTTCTGAAATTCTAATGGTGAGGGTCCAATTTGATATGTCTTATATAGCCGAGAGTCATTCTCATTTGATCGCCTGGTACACTTTACTATTCTTGATACAATAACACCTGACACAACAGAAAAAAAAATCATTATTTTGAATTAGGGCTCTCACTAGACATCTATCTCCGCCTGCAGATCTTAGCAGGCGAAACGATAAAAACGAGGACACGTCGTTAGTAACAACTGATCACGTCGGAAGTTTTATGAGCTTGGAGAAAATGATATCTGAAGAGGAATCAAATGTAATTATAATTTTAAAGCAAACTCAAAAGGTGGCGCCTATGATGTTAGGTAAAGATCTACGAGCGCTTGGAGAAACTACAAACGGTGCGTAAAATTGTTTAGGCCCAGTTGCACCTGCATGATTTAAGCTTAGCTTACCTAAGCCTGATTAAGGTACGACATAGTAGGTACACATAAGAAGTTCCTTAATACTCCGTAAGTGGCGTACGATGTGTGAAATCAGTAACACAGTTAAATAGAGTTAATTTCGTAGCCGCACGTTAGATAACTGGATGCGTCGCAACAAATCAAGAATCTCAGAAAAAGTAATCAACCCTTATTAATTTATACAGGAAAAAATTTAACTGCCTCGTAAAATAAACACTGTCCATCAACTAATTTACGCTCTTATAAAGCTAAATCCAAAAACATAATTACCCAATTGCCTAGTCCAAAATTTCCCATTCGAAATTTGTATCACCCTGTAGAAATTTGGAAAACATTTTGAACTCCACTGTTTGTGAAAGTGTTGTTAAGTTTACCAACCAGCACATAAAAAAATGTGCCAAATACAATTATTGTAGAAAACGTATACAGGGTGTCCCAGAAAATGTGGGCATGCTTTTGGATACATATACGGGGTGTCAAAATAACATGACAAGTTCTTATAAAAAAAATTTCTACAGACCCTCCCTACCAAGATATAGACCCCTAAAAGACGTCACTGAAAATCGGTTTTTATTAAATAACTTTTAAAGTACTTGGTATAATTTGATCATTTTTAATATGATAGATACTAGTTAAGGTTCCTTAAAACAGTGCCTTTGAAACTCATTTTACTGGTCGAGTTCGTCAGGGACCGATCAGCTTATACACATTAATATTCATATTTTTGACACCCTATATGATAAAAACACAAGAAAAATATTTTTGGATAACTTGAAACTTAAACCAAAAAAAAGGTACTCTTGTTTGACATCGATAAAATGAACCATTTTCCGAAAAACACCTATTATTTAAATTAATTTTTAATTAAATTAAACCTTTTCGAAATCGAAATGAAGAATTAATAATTTAACTGTTTAATTAAAAATTTCAGAAGTGGGTTCAACATAGGCTTCTTGTAGTCTAATACATTTTTTGCGCATGACGAATTGAGGATCGTTGCACCCGCCACAAAATTCCAGCTGTTTCTTGTTCGAAGGACCAATGAAAAATGAAAAAAAAGGACTGCTGTGAAGAACCACCTTTTATCTTTATTCGTTTCTCTAGTTCTTCTGTCACGCCCGACCACCCCAACCGCACTCACTCGACCTCGACTTCCCCGACCTTCTTCCGGTCTTGCTAATTCTTAGGCCCTTCCTTGCTTCAAAGTCTTAACACCAGCATTGTTTCTTATTTGATCGGAATGAAATATAATTCTTTGCAACAGTTCCTCCCTATCCTATATCTTGGTAGGGAGGGTCTGTAGACATTTTTTATAGGAACTTGTCATGTTATTTTGACACCCTGTATATGTATCCGAAAGCAACCCCACATTTTTCGAGACACTCCATACTTACGTTTTATTATTTATTTGTTTTTATTAAATTTTTTTTTTTTAAATAAATGTTTGTGTTTTTTTTGCTTGATCCTCTCGCCGTTGTTATATTCGACATTCACTGTAGTCAATAAGAACTGCAAAAGAAACTTTGGTCTGTCTTGAACAACAACCGTAGATGATAAGCTAGGAGCGTTTCGAGGGAGATATTTACGCAGTATACAGCCTGTTCTAAGTTAAATGTGCACCACTGGTAACTTTATTATTATTATAGATGCGAAGTCAGTTAAATTAACAAACTAGTAGAATTTTTATCGCTGATTAAAAAGGTGAAAATAGAAAAACAATGGAACGTGGCGTTTAAGAATATATGAGGAAAATGTGTTTTTTTAATGGGACACCTTGTAAATTTTTTACTATCACGTTCATAAAATATTAATAGAACAAAAAAGGTCATATGCAATATTAGCCTAAAATTGAAAATAACGAATTATCAGTACATTTTTCTTTTAGACTATTTGGTTGTGTATATCTAAAAGAAAAACTTTATTTCATGCCTCCTTATAAGTTAATATGATGTCAAAAATGCAAGTTAATTAATTAACGTATTAAATTTGATTTAAATTTAAAGTTATTATTTTTATTTAAAAGAACTGCATTTTAGTTAAGTTATTAATATTACAAAATGTCATCGTTCACTCATTTAGAAAAATGCGACATGTTAGAGACGTATGTTGTATCGAGAAAAAATAGTCTCCGAGCAGTGGAAAAATATGGCTAAATGTATTCTGAACGTAATTAACAAAAGAGAAGGTATTTCCTAAAATTGTACAAAAAATTTAGGAGTAATGAAAGAGTCTTTGTGAAAACTAGAACTAAAAACAATTTATTTTAAATAAAAAAGTAGAAGTAAATGTGTTAGCAAATTTCGAAGCGTAAACAAATAATTCAACCAGAGATTTAGCAAAAAACAGTAGTTTAAAGTTATGTATGATTTGGAGAATTAAATAAAGAATTAAATTTATACCCTTTAACATATACAAACATTAGTACTTCGAAAAGAGTCTAATATTTTGCCAATGGATTGTAGATATGTGTAGGCAAAATTTGAACTTTTTAAGGTGCATTTTATGGAGCGATAATGCTAATTTTCCAAATAGAAAAATGTTTAATTCTAAAAACATGCGCTATTATTCTAAGAAAAGTTTATTGTTCATTCCAAAAATTCTAAAATATAGTTTAGTATCAATGTGTAGTTTGGTCTGATAAGCAGTGAAATAATTGGGCTAATTTTCTATGAAGACACTTTAACAAGGAAGAGAAACATTGATATGTTGTCACAGTGACTAAAAGCATATTTAAATTATGTTAACTTAGAGGCGCGTGATGAATATATTTTCAACAAGATTGAATTCCTCCCCATTAGCATTTGAGACGAAGTCAGATTTTATTTTAAAAAATTTTTCCAAAATAGATGGATTGCAACAAATGGTCCGATACGTTGGCCCCCAAGATCTCCTGACCTAACTCCATTAGACTTTTATTTTTAGGGTTATGTCAGGAACGAAATCTATAAAAGACGATATGCGAACCTGGCCGAGTTTCAAAATAGCATTATAAGCATTATAAGATCCATGGATAACAGAACAGTTCTATGGCTAAAAACCGTGAAATAAAGAATGCCCGAAAATGCATAGAACAAAACGGTGATATGTATGTACTTTTAATGTAGGTTTTTTTAATTATTTCTGTTACTAAAATAAAATGAAAATATTGAAATTAAATCTTATTTCGCAGCCATACACAACTAGTCTAAAAGAAAAATGTGCCGATAATTCAGTTATTTTTAATTTTAGGTCAATATTGCATATAGTCCTTTTTGTTCTGTTGATGGTTTGCGAATGTCCGAGTAAAAAATATACAACGTGTTCCATTAAAAAAACATTTTCCTCTTTTTTTTTAAATGCCACATTCAATTGTTTTTCTGTTTACCATCTTAATCAACGGGAAAAATGCTATGTATTTGCTAATTTAATCAACTTTGAAACTATACTAATAAAAAGGTTACCAATGATGCGCAATTGACCTAGAAGACCCTTCAAAACCAAAAATATGGTGTCAAAATCTATGCATTCAGATGAAAGCAAGAGCAGATGAAAAAATATTATACACTGTTAATATACAAGACTATGTTGGCAAAAAACTTGAACATTCTCCTTGTGTCGTCAGTAATTCTCTTATTGAACAAGCAAATTGATTCAACTAATAGTGAAAGTGGTAGGGATCTAACAATGGCCAGCTAGTTCGCCAATATTGAACGTTATAAAAAATTACTAAAAAAAGACAATTTAACGTTCTTAGGATCAATTTATAAAAATAAGAGGCAACGACCAGTAAGGTTTTTAGAAGGCCGCAATCGAAAAATTCTCTCAAGCATATTTGCACTTATAGGAAATTGCACCTTAATCTGACATGCTCCAAAACCTAAGAAAAACGTTTTGCTAATATCTTCCACGCACGATGACGATTAAATTCATCAACCCATGAAAAAATCAAAGATTTTTGGTGGGTTGATGGGATAGACTACCATAAATCAAAGATTGGTGTTGATGTGGTTACTCAGTTATCTTCAAATTATACTGTAGCTCGTGACACAGAGAAATGGCCTATGGAAGTATTTTATGCCCTCCTAAATGTTGCCGGATTTAATTCATATGCAATTTACAAATTTAACAAAAATGCAGACAAAGCTCAACTCAGAAGAATATTTTTGATGCAACTTTCCATTGGTCTAACTAGAAATCGTATGATAAGGAGACAAGCTGACAAGCATATACCTCGTTTAATCAAAGAAATAAATCTGAAAATTTTTAAACTTCCGAATGAGAAATCTAAAAGAGATGAAGCACAGCTGTTTGAACGTTGTCAAGTATGTAATAAGTTCCTTTGTCTGGAACATTCAACCATAATTTGCAGTAATTGCTCCGAAGAATGCTTTGAATATACAAAGAACATTACTTAGTTAGGTAATTAGTTTTTATAATAATTATTCCAAAGAAATATTGTGAATGTAGAGGCAATTTTTTCCTTTTATTTACTTTCTAGTTCTTAATTAGGCAGGCAGTTTTGTTTTGCTTTTTTTTTTGTTTTACGAGTTGAAAAGAAATACAGAGTGTCCTAGAATATGTGGGCAATCTCTCGGATTCATAGAAAATGCACCAAAATAATATGACAACTCCCTATAAATATTTTTTCTATAAACTCTCCCTTCGGAGATACAAACTCCTAAACGACGCCTCTAAAAATCAGTCTTTCTTGAATAAGTTTGAAATTACTTAGTGTAATTAACAAATTTTTTAGTATGATGGATATTAGAGGAGATTCCTTAAAATTATACCATTTAAACGTATTTCACTTGTTTAGTTTACCAGGAACGGGCCAATTATAACTCAAAAATCATAATTTTTCTACACCCTGTATCAATAAAGGCATCAAAATAACTTTTTTAGATAGCTTCTACCTTAGATTAAAAAAAATGAACCGTTTTCGAAAAAAAAACAATTTTTGCCAAATATGGTTTTCAGCAATTAATTTTATATGGTGGTTCAATATAGATTCCTAATCCTGTGCATTCCCTCACTCGAAGAATTGAAGATTGTTGCATATCAGCATATTCACTGAACGTAAATACCATAATAATAAATGAATAATACCAGAAGAGTAAAAATTATTGCAAAATATAAAGCACTGTAAATTATTAAGTGACGTTAGCACACAAACCATATTCGATAAAAAAAATTTTTTTTCGAAAACGGTTCATTTTTGTGATAACCAGCAAGAAAAGCTTTTTTATTCAAGATAGAGAGTATCTAAAAAAGTTATTTTGACGCTTTTATTGATACAAGATGTAAAAAAATGATGATTTTTGTTTTAAGCTGGTTTTTGCTCGCTAACTAAACAAGTCAAATATGTTTAAATGGTATAATTTTAAGAAATCCTATCTGATATCCATCATACTAAAAAATTATTTAATTACACTAAATAGTTTAAAACTTATTCAAGAAAAACTGATTTCCAAAGGCGTCCTTTAAGAGCTTATATCTCCATAGGGAAAGGTCTGTAGGAACTTGTCATATTATTTTAATGCATTTTCTATGAATCCGAGAGATTGGCCACATATTCGGGGGCACTCTGTGTATTTCTTGTTTACTTAACTTATTTTCCTTTATTTTTGTTCTTCTGATTTGTTTTATCCCTGTATTACTATATCGGTGTACGAGACCAACGTCATCAGTTATATTACAACAGCCTACGCCACTTATGAAAGTTTAATATTATTGATGCGAGTTTCAGCATAAAAGTAGATTTTTTATAAAAAAAACCTATGAAAATAATTATGTATACAGGGTGTTCATTTGAAAATTTACCACTCCAGTAACTTCAGAACGAAAAAAGATGCTGAAATGCGATTTAAAGGGAACATTATTGGCAGCAGTAGCGTTAATATTACGCCCACCTCTTCACCCCCAGTCACTCCAACTTCACAGTCTTAAATGGCACAATACCTTGATATGTACCTCATACATATTAAAGGACATTTAAAATGCATTATTTTGATGTAACTACTTCTAATATTGGTAAAGTTGTTTTCGAGAAATTTACAAAGAAACGAATTGCAACTTTGTAATTAAATTTTTTAATATGAAAATCAATATCTTTTGACTAGATACTAAATACTCCCCCATTATTTTCTAAACGAACATATAATATTCTTCCGACCTGTTCTCGGACTTTTCTGAAAGTTTCTCTTGTAATCTTTCAACGTTCTTCAGTTATTCGATTTTTTTTTCATATAAAAAAAATACAGTCGAACTTCGATAATTCAAATTACGTCTTGCCACAAACAAAATTCGAGTTATCGAGACTTCGACTTATCAAGTAAAATACAATTTATGTTTGTATGTTTTATTCCAGTGGTAGTGTGGTAGTTTTTATGTTAATTTAAAAAATTCAGTTATTTGTGACTGACGATAAGGTTTCTTAATTTGATTTTCAAAAAAAGCTTCAATGTTATTCAAACCGTTATACAACGAGTTTGTTGTATGTTCGTTAGTTTTTAAAAACGAACGCAAAACACTTATCGAATTTGCAACCAACGTGTTTGAGGGTGGTTGCGGCAGATTATCTTCTAAAGTGTTCTCTACATCACTGTCGTTGTCATCTTTATTGTCAGGCGGTTCAGATTCGGATCTGCAGAACTCGATAATGTCTTCATTTGTGGGAAACTCCGAAGTAACAATATCATCGTCGACGTTGACATAATCATTAAAGGTAACACCTTCTTTACCTTTAAGATTTTTCCAAGCTTCATATTCCATTTGCAACTGAATTTCTTCTTCTCTTCTTTCTTTCAATCGTTCACTAATGAAAATCAAAGGAATTTCATCTTCATTTTCCCACTCGGAGTATTGACCAAATCCCGCTTTTTTGAAACAATTTGAAATGGTCTCGGGCCTGACATCGGTATTCCAAGCACTGTTCACCTCATCAACGCAGTCCATTAATGTTATATTAATTGTTTTATTCTCTTCCAAACATTTGATTGTTTTTCTCAAAATTCTGCGTCGATAATGACACTTCACATTTTGTATGATACCTTGATCAAGGAGTTGCAATTTTGATGTCATATTAGGCGGAAAAAAAGCAAGTTTGATAAATTTTAACCTTTGTTGAATGTCTAGGATGGGCTGGACAGTTATCGATAAAAAGAATTATTTTTCTTTTCATGTTTCCAAATTGGTTGTCCAAATTTAACAACCACTCTTCAAAAATTGCTCCTGTCATCCACGCCTTTGAGTTTGCTTGATACTCAACAGGTAATCATTTTACACCTCGAAAAGAGCGAGGTTGATTACTTTTTCCTATCAAGAGCAATTTCAATTTTTCTGATCCATCCATGTTTGTGGCAATCATCAATGTAACTCTCTGTTTATTGTGTTTTCCTCCATGACACTTTTGATTTTTAAAAGTTAGGATGTTATTTGGGAGCCATTTAAAAAATAAGCCAGTCTTATCTGCGTTAAATACATCTTGTGGTTGATAACCTTCCAATAAATGTGGCAAAACATCACGTTTCCATTTCGTACAGTCCTCGTCACTCACATCATTGCTCTCTCCACAAGCCTTCTTATGACAAATGTCACACCTTAAAAAAGAAAAAAAAAATTTTAAGCACTATGTAATTTATATGAATGGATGCAAAATACCTTCGTTTCCAATTATCCAACCACCCCGTGCTTGCCTTGAAATTGGGTTGTCCTAATTTTCGACTAAATTCCAAAGCTTTTTCTTTAATTAACCCCCCGGATATAGGTAAGTTCTGCATTCTTGCCGATTTAAACCATTCTAAAACTGCTTTGTCCACATCCTCGTACGTAGGTTTTTTAAGCCTCTTGGAACTGCTACTTACACCACTTTCGAACGCGGTAATAATTGCTTGCTTATTTTTTAAAATGATAGACACTGTACTTGCCGGAACCTCATACTTGGCAGCTACATCTTTCTTTCGTGAGCCACTTTCCACCTCTTTTATGAGTCTAAATTTCTCATCAATAGATAAAGTTTTTAAAACGCGTTTCGTTGACATTTTAATAAAAGTAATAAAAGTTTAATAAAAATAAAAGTTTGCCAGTACTATAAAACAAGAAAATATTTCCTATTTTGTAACAAAGAACGTTAACAAGCATGCAAGTTCGGCTCATTAACTTAACTGAAGCGCGTAAGAAGGAATCGATGGGAACGGCTGAAAGACAGGCAATTAGGGGATTCCCCTGGAAAATTCGATTTATCGAAGCTGGCGCCAAATATTACGTTTGACTTATCAAGATATTCGAGTAATAGAAGTTCGAGTTATCGAGTAAAAATTATACATAATTTACAACATTGGTGCTAAATCCAGTGAATTTGATTCGAGTTATCAAAGTTCGACTTATTGAAGTTTGACTGTATATATATAAGTGAAATTTATATTTTATTTATTTTTACATTATTATAATTTATAAATAAAATATAAATAAAAAATATATATTTTTAATATAAATAATAATAAAATTACAAATATAATTATTATAATAATAATAAATACTTTATTTCCTGGGAAATAGGCTATCGGCCTTTTCGGCCTTTCTGCCTGTTACATGTTTCCATTATTTTCCATGTTGACACAGAGTATATTATAATAATATATACAGTATAATACAATAGCATTTATTGGGGAAGGAGTGTCAAAGGTCCTTGTAGTACTCAAGTAGCGTCTTGGTGGGGGTTTTATATCGTGACTGTCTATTTTGTCTTGTTAAACAAAGACTTTTTAGTATGTTCCAGTTTGTTTGTTTGTCTTTGAATTATTTTGTTATGTTTTCATGTCTTTCTCTAATCCTTGTCATGTTGCAGCGTCGGTAGAGTAGTTCGTTTGACGGGTTATGTAGGGGGTTTTGGGGATGCCTTATTCTAGTTATTGTCCTAAGTGCTGTCTGTTCGGTTGTCTGAATTTTTTTTTTAGTCTTTTCCGAAGCGTTGGCCAGGATTATGTTCCCGTAGTCCAGAAGTGGTCTGCATATTGCTTTGTATATTTTTGTCGCTGTTTTCGTGGATATGCCGGAGTTCTTGTAAGTCAGGGACCTGAAGTATTTAGCCCTTTTGATGATTTCAGATTTAGTTTTGTCTGTTTGTTTTTTGAAATTGAGCTTGCTGTCTAGTATAATTCCCAAATACTTCACTTGTGGCTTTGGTGGCGTTCTGTGTCCGTCACAAGTTATTGTTGGTGAGTCCGGTTTGAGTCTGTGATTAGTTATTAGTAGCTGGTTCTTTGTGGCATTAGGAGTTAGCCTCCATTTGTAGAACCAGTCCATCGTCCGGTTTGTCAGTTTCTGCAGTTGTTCTGTTGCTTTTTTAGCAGTCTTAGCGTGACATATAAGTGCTGTGTCGTCTGCATATTGAAGGATGTATGAGGTCTTGTCAATGTGGTTTTTGTTATTGTCATCGTGTATATAGTTGTATATGTCATGGCAATATATGTTATAGAGTAGTGGTGATAGAGGTGAGCCTTGGGGAAGGCCCTGTTCCGGTGTAAAGGAGAATGACATAGCGTCATTGAGTCGTACTTGCAGTGTTCTGTTCGAAAGCATGTTTTTAATTAGTAGAATCAAATATTTAGGGATGCCCAATAGATAAAGTTTGTAGAGCAGTCCTGCATGCCAAACACTGTCAAAAGCTTTGTTGATGTCCATTAGTAGAGTCGCGGTGTGTTCATTGTTTAAGTTACAAATATAATTTAATCAAAAATATCAATTTCATTTATATTTTAAAATTTTTTTAAATATTTAAAAAAAAATCGAATAACTGAAGAACATCGCAAGATTACAAGAGAAAATTTCAGGAAAGTCCGAGAACAGGTCGAAAGAAGATTATATTTGTGTTTAGAAAATAATGGGGGAGTATTTGAACATTTAATACGTTAAATTTGTTTTTGGAACAAAGCTTTTTAAGAGTATTTAATATTTAGTATCTAGTCAAAAGATATTGATTTTCATATTAAAAAGTTTAATTACAATGTTGCAATTCGTTTTTTTTGTAAGGTTCTCAAAAAGAACTTTATCAATATTAGAAATATTTACATCAAAATAATGCATTTTAAATGCCCTTTAATGAGGTACATATCGATTGTGCCATTTAAGACTGTGAAGTTGGGATGGCTGGGGGTGAAGGAGTATGCGTAATATTAACGTTGCTGCTGGCAAAAATGTTCCCCCTTAGAACCTTTGAGGTACCTCCAAACCTCATTTCAGAATCTTTTTTCGTTCTGAAATTATTGGGGTGGTAAGTTTTCAAATGAACACTCTATATAAATATCGGACTTCTCTGAGCCAAGTTTAAATTACACTTGTGCTAACAGGCTTTGGAGCATAAATGTGAATTAAAACTGAAAATTTAAGTTTTTTGTGTTCCCTAGGTAAATCTAAAATAGATTCAAAAATAACCCAAAAAGTACTAGACTATTACGAGCAAATTTTATGGACGGAAGTTGGAAATTATTTAGAGCATGTGATTTTATGGTGGGCATCCAGCCCTTTATCTTCAAGGCCGCCAAGGTCAAGTCAACACCTCAGAGAATGGATAAATAATTTTGCTCCATCAGGTAAGACCCATTGTCTAGCGTGGAAGATTCCGTAACAGCAATTCCTACAGATTGGGTTAAATGGGGATAAAGTTGTAGGTATAGAAAAACGAAATGGAAAAAGCCCTTTTTGAAAATTGTAAAAGATATTAGTTCAAGTTAATTTATCAAACTTTTGTTGCACATATTTCGAATCAAATATCATTGATCTTAGCCGAGGTTCCACCAGTAATCCTCGCGGCTTTACTCAACCTGGCAGATGCTCTGGGTGTTCACATAACTTACACCCTTTGGGATCAATGTTTCCGACAGGCGCTAGTAGCTGCGAAAAAAACGGGAAATCAAGAAACTGGGAAGCTATTTTGCAATGTTATACAGGAGTTAGTTGCACTTTGTAATTTGTACGAAGTTACGTCTGACTGGACTACTGGTGCCCCGTTAAATGAGTTGCCGTTAGTTGAGCAAATTCCTGTGCTTCATAGACTCGGTAAGTATTTGATCGAAACATTCTTTATGTCCAGTTTTATCTTAGGATAAAACTGGACAATTTTATATCGAAGCAAAGTTGTAGTTACAAACTTAATTTAATTGTTTCGGTTCAAACTTAATTTAATTTAATTCTTTCCTGCAGATACTTCGCTCGAATACTGGGCAGTGCCCATTTAGACCAGTGTGTTTGTATATTTGTTTGGAGTGTGATATTTTTGAAATGCGCATGCTCTAATATGTCAACCACTAATTGAAGGTTAATTTGTATGGTTATGACGTTTCTGTTGTCAAATACGTTTCAAGGGTTATCAATGTCATACGTTTGTGTTGCAGCGCGAATACCTTCGGGAAACTTTGATCACTAAATGCAACTACCCAATAGTCCTGTTTGTGCCTCAAGAATGAATGTTAGTTACCAATAGATATCCATGAAGTGCATCCGCTGCTGTGATATCAGATATATGAGAGTAAAATAAAAATAAGGTAGCTGCATCGTCCAAAAATACTCTAAGTAACTGCGCATGCGTCTAATTTACGACACCGTTGGAGATTTGTTCGTAAAAATCGTCCACATAGTAAATTATGAAATCACTATACCGAATCAGCATAATAAATATACAGATTAAATTCGGTTGAACGGAAATCATAAATAACTGTCACACAAGTTAAAAATGTCAAATTTTGCTTACAGGAAAAGAAAATTAATTTTATTTGATAAATTTGGCAAATAATAGGGGTGGTAGGCACTTTGCAGAAACACCCGGCAAAGCTTCAAACATATTATTGTCAGAGAGGAATAAGTACATTATTTTCAAACTAGTTTTCTGTGGAGCAATTGCTATTGTTTCACAACAATAGCCATTGGGAACACTAGTGCAAAAAATTGAAAATTACATATTGTATTAAAAGGAAAATCCCATATTTGTAATTGAGAGTTTAATTTTATATCAGTTTATGATTGCAGATCATACTCTTCATACTACAAGGTTATGGGCTATAAGCGAATGCCGAAAAATAGCTGGCTCTTGGAATGTTAAGGATGTCTTCGCCATAACTCATTCCCAAATTACCAATTGCTTGACACAGTTAAGTAATCTTCGTTTAGCTGATCATACTGTTGCAATTGAAAAAGGAGGGATGGAAGTTCATGTTGAAGTATGCGCGCTTATGAGATCTAAACTTGTGTCTGAAGTTAAAGAAAACATACAGCAACTTAAGGTTGGCCAATGTTTAGTATAACAGGTGATCATTTAAAAAAATCTCGCAGTAGGCGAACAGCCGTGTACGTAGGACGTGGATAAAGCCACTTAATACGACCTACCATCAAACATCTGACATTGACAACAGATGAGAAATGAATTTATCTGCGACATGCCCCGCAGCTCTCCCAACGCCTACTTGAGATTTTCTTATAATTATCACATTCGATCCCTGGTGAAAACGGAACTTTTTATTTCTTTAATTCAAAAAAGTTTTTTGCTACACCTAACTGATTTTCCATAAAATTGGGGTCGAGTTTAAATGATCCAGTATTGCGATTCAATTGTGTTTTACTATCACATTTTAATATGGAAAAAATTTCATTTTTATGTTGAAATACAAAAACTTACTTAATAAATTTAAATAAAAGCATTTTTCTTCTAGGATTCCCCTAAAGAATGCATAAGCTGCTTAGCTTCAATATGCAAGATTATAAACTTGGCTAACCTTCAAATGATATTTCCAGCAAAATCATTGTGGAGGATAAATCGTGAGGATGTCCCTAACTCCGCAAGCTCTTATGTTAAGCGATATCTTGGTAGGAATTTAATTTTTAGATGATTATAATGGCGTTTTTCACGGGCCGCGCAAAGGTGGGGGAGAGGAAAGGTATCTGTATCATTCGTTAACTCATAAGGCTAAGGATACCTTTCTTGGTGCGGCCAGTGGAAAAAGATCCAACATTCTAATATTAACATTCCTGTCCTCAAACAGAAAAGATGTTGTTACCGGTCCTAAACTCTATCGATGACGACGCGATTTGTAACATGATTTTAACCCTGGTGTGTGAATCATGGTTGGATCATATTTACAATCAGAAAATAAAATTCTCACATTGGGGCGCTTTTCAATTGCTATGTGATTTTGCTTACGTAAGTATGTGGATAGAAGAATGCCCGTCTATAAGTGACCGAATGAAGAAGAAGTTGGTGAAGAATGAAATATTGCGTAGATGCGAAGGTGTTGGCAGGTTATTGTTGCGATGTCCTGGTGAGAAACTTAATATGGTGGATAAGAAAATGGTTGCCACCCTTTATAATAATGGTAAGTGATCAATATATGTACTATTATGCCGTAATTGTCAAATAAGCCCTCGCTCAAATTGGCACCTCTTAAGCCATAGGGAAACGTTAAGAACTCTAAACTTAATTATCTCTATAATATGCTTTCGCCCATGATCTGACGTTATTAGCAATGTTAGTCCTGAAAGTAGGAAAATTTCTTCAGAAATTAAATGTGGTTTCTTGTTCCAATTTCGAAGTCAAATGATGCTTGGTGTCCTTGTGGTGACTACAAAGCGTTAAATTACGTCACAGTTTCTGAGAGACATCTTTCACCATATATTCAAGATTTTAATTTGGAATTTGCCTAGTGCTCTATATTTGCCAAAATAGAGTTAATAAACATTTACCGTCACATCACAATAGCTCCAAAAGATACTACATGTTAAGTGCTCTATTTACTCGGTTACGAAACAATAATTTAATAGGGGATTTCCCTAAACGCGCATTTCCAGAAGAAAAATTACCTTTTTAAATAATATTTTTTTACATTATTATTACTTAGCTAGTAGTCCCTCATTTACTCGGATGTTCAATGGTCGCGAGGTAGTTTCAGAGTAAAGTTAAGAAATCGATTTTGAACGATAAAATCTAACCATCATAAAGCGAGTGATACTTAAACTCCACAGGTCGAAAAATCGAAAATGACAGTAGTTGAAATTGTAATGTTGCGTAGCGACTTATCGGACCGCTATTATAATGACCTTATATTTAAAAAATTGCAGTCACTTTCAAAACCATTCCCTTATTTTTTCAATTATATATATATATATATATATATATATATACATATATATACAGTCTGTCCCAGATAAGGATGAACAACATGGGGATCTCGGAAACGGTAATGGATACAAAATGGTTTAAATTGGGAAAAAGTTGGGCAATTTAAAGCAAATTAATAATCTGTTTTTATATCGGCGAAATTCCGAATAGTTACGAAGATATCCGGAAAAAACGAATTTGGCGGTTTTCGTTTTTTGCAAATAACTTTTATACGGTTATAGTTAGAGGAATAAAAGTTTTACATTATTAAAGCACTTTTTTGAGAACTGTTTAGCAGTGTTGCCAATTTTTTTATTACATCCTTACTTTCGGAGAAAAATGAGTAAACTTTTGATTTTCATATGGGCGTGATATCAATTATTTATATTTTCAAAATCGTCATAAAATTCCCTTTTCAGCCATGTATTACATTTAATATTTTTCTCAGAAACTCTATGAGTTATAGCCATTAAAGTATTTTTTGATAAGTCGGCCATGATTTTGACTTATAGTAATGGTACACATTAAATAAATGAATGCTGTGGAAACGTCAAAATTATTTAAAAGTTGCAAAATCTTAAATTTGTTTGACGTGTGCATAATAATGGCTCAAAATTGCTTTTCTAATGAAGAGAAATTTGACATGTTGTCGTGCTACATATTATGTCATAGAAATTGTGTAGATACTGAACATATGTATTTTAATCAGTTCCCGGAAAGAAAGCAACCCGGAAAATCCATATTTAGAAGACTGATGTCTAATTTGAAAAAATATGTTTTGTTTAAACAACCTGTAAATGCTCGCAAAAAGAAGTTGACCGAAGATATACAATATGTTGTTTTACAATCTGTTATAGAAACTCCCGAAACATCATGTAGGTATATTGAGATGCGTACTGGTGTTGCTAAGTCAACGGCCCATCGTGTTTTAAGAAAGAACAGTTTTCGTCCTTATAAATTTAAAGTTTACCATGCTCTTGTACAAGGTGATGAAGTGAGGCGTAGAAGTTTTTGCGAATGGTATACAAGAAAATGTGAAGATGATATAAATTTTCCTTCTAAAATAATTTGGACAGATGAAAGCATGGTAACCAACAATGAAATTTTTAACCGACACAATACTCATTATTGGTCACAACAGAATCCACGATTAAAAAAATCATCAAGACACCAACATCGCTTTGGGTTTAATATGTGGTGTGCATTCGACTGTGAAAAGAGCATACCTATGCCTGGAAAATAATGGTGGTTTATTTGACCATTTGTTATAATTTGAGATTTCGATTCGATCCAAGTTTAGCTGCATTGTTGTTATTAAATACATAATTTGAAACAATTATTTTTTTAATTTTAGGCTGATACCAGTAATATATTTATACTTTTAAATAATTTTGACGTTTCCACAGCATTCATTTATTTAATGTGTACCATTACTATAAGTCAAAATCATGGCCGACTTATCAAAAAATGCTGTAATGGCTATAACTCATAGAGTTTCTGAGAAAAATATTAAATGTAATACATGGCTGAAAAGAGAATTTTATGACGATTTTGAAAATATAAATAATTGATATCACGCCCATATGAAAATCAAAAGTTTACTCATTTTTCTCCGAAAGTAAGGATGTAATAAGAAAACTGGCAACACTGCTAAACAGTTCTCAAAAAAGTGTTTTAATAATGTAAAACTTTTATTCCTCTAACTATAACCGTATAAGAGTTATATGCAAAAAACGAAAACCGCCAAATTCGTTTTTTTCCGGATATCTTCGTAACCATTCGGAATTTCGCCGATATAAAAACAGATTATTAATTTGCTTTAAATTGCCCAACTTTTTTCCAATTTAAACCATTTTGTATCTATTACCGTTTCCGAGATCCCCATGCTGTTCATCCTTATCTGGGACAGACTGTATATATAAATAATCTTTACTTCTCAAGGAAACGGGCTATCGACCTCGACAGGATCTTTCTGCCCTTTAACAAAATTAATCTTAATTCTAGACAATGCCAATAAGAAGAAGAGGAAAAAAAATTATTTTATTTACTGCAGGAAGTGTTCTAATAGGGTGTTTGAGGGGAATAGGAAGCGGGACTGTTTAGTGAGTCTAGTTAGGCATAGTGGAGTCAGAATAGTCCTGTTGTGCTGATTGTTTTTCCATTTTGCCTGTAGTTGCAGAAGTCTTTCAGTTATTCTCGTCATGTATGTGCGTTCGTAGAGTAAATTGTTGGAAGGATTGTGTAAAGGGTTTTGGGGGTGTCTTATCTTTGTAATTAGTCTTAGTGCAATCTGTTCCGTCGTTTGTATGTATTTCTTTGTTTTTTCTGTTGCATTTGCCATTAGTACATGTCCGTAGTCTAGTAATGGTCTGCATATGGCTTTATATATTTTAGTTGCTGTTCTTGTGCTGATGCCTTTGCCTTTATACGTAAGTGATCGAAAATGTTTTGTCCGTTTAATGATGTCCCTTCTCGTGTTTCGTACCTGTTGAGTGAATTTTATTTTCTTGTCTATTGTAATTCCTAGGTATTTCACGTGGTTTGTTGGCTCAATTGTGTGTCCGTCCGTCATTATTTTTGGGGAGTTGCTTTTAATTTGGTGGTTTGAGAGTAAAAGTTGGTTTTTAGTGGCGTTTGGTGTTAGTCTCCATTTATAAAACCATGTCATTGTATCGTCCATCAGAATCTGCAGCCTCTCCACTGCCCTCCCAGTAGTTCTGTTGTGCACCACAAGTGCGGTATCGTCGGCATATTGTAGTGTGTATGCTGTGTGGTTTATCTGTTTCTTGTCCTGTAGTGCGCGGTTGTATATGTCATGGCAGAATACGTTATACAACAGGGGTGAAAGAGGCGACCCTTGAGAGAGACCTTGTTCTGGGGAAAACGGGAAGGAAAGGGTGTTGTCTATTCGTACTTCCAGCTGTCTGTTTTCAATGTTGGAGTCTTAAGGGAAAAGCTTCTGACACCAGGTATTCTTTTGTACGTGGGTACCGCCACGTCAAATCAGGACGATGGTCGAGACAAAACACTACCGTAACGTCAACAAGTCTATATTTAAGAATCTGTGATAACTATTACTGAACTAGGTGCGTTAGAATCTCAAGTATCAATTTGGAGGAAGGTCGGATCTTTGTTTATGCGTAGAGTTCCACTCTCAATCTGACAAAAAAAGGACGCAGGGAAAACGAGCAGAATTTGGTTTCGGCCCATTTTGTTCTAGTTGACCAATCAGAACACAGATTTGGTAGGTTCCCACGAACTTAGGATTTTTAGATTGAATGAGAAAAAACAGACCTTAAAAGGTTTTTGCAATTAACGTCTTAACACATGTGACTCTGCGAAGGGCCAGACTACTGATAAGGACTGGTGAGTGGCGACAGAGTCACGGTGTGTTAAGAGTACTCGAGAATATTTTTACCTAATGGTTCTCACGGTCAAACCAGAACATCCCTCAAGTTGAGCGATTTATGTATATTGGTTATCGCTTCGTTTGAGATGAGGCATAACAGATGATTTGGACGGGTATCCAACATCAAATAGATTTTTGATGATGTGAAGTAAGTATTGTGGTGCTTCAAGTTCGTATAGTTTGTATAGTAGTCCCTTGTGCCAGACGCTGTCAAAGGCTCTATTGATGTCCACGAACAAGCCAGCGGTCCTCCCGCCGTTTAGATGTGTCGTTTGTATGTTGCTAGTGATCGGGGCAAGTTTGCGATTCGCTTGCTGTCTCACCCCAGACACAAGGGGGGCACAGTTGGTTGGCAGTGCCGAGGTGAACTGTATCTCTTTTGTTTGGATCTTATTGTTATTCGAAGGACCACAGCTTAATTGGCGCTGAACCAATGTAGAACAAACACACTTGATGACAAAACACTTATTTTTTATTTTACTAACTGTCCAACACTATTGCACCGATGACAAGGTCATAACGAAGTGTAAAATTAGGGTAAACTAGAAAACCCCAAGCGACCACCGATTATCAAGAACCTTTGACGATCGGGAGTTTTTTGGGACAGGGCAAATGTTGTGCTTTAATTGAGAGCCGTATTGAAGTCCTACTGAGGTTGTAGGAGTATATAAAGAAAGTTGGAGAGGTGTTGAAGAGGCGTTGTGTGTTGTGTGAGAGACTATATGAGACTGACTCAGAAACTTAATTTTCCCACCGAATATGAACCTTAACTTATCCATATTTTTACCACCTCATAGTCATACCAATTAGTGTGAATTATTAGTGCAGGGGAAAGGATTGCTTATCAATACGGTGCCATGAAGGTGTGAGAAAAATGATGGGTGAGAAGAGTTATGAGCGTGGGAAGAGTGTGGAATGTGTATGCATTTCGATAATGTAAACACTGCCCTTAAGGGTGATTAAGAAGGGTTTACGTTGGCAGAGAAAGAAATTTATTATTAGGTGAAGATGTTGGGGATTTTCCCAACAGCTAGTCAAGACAAAGAGTGGGTGTATGGTTGAGTGATTTTGTCTAAAGCCGAACTGATACGTTGGTATATGTTTCCGAATTAGTTTTTGAAGTCTATTTTTTATTATGTGTTCAAAAACCTTACTTGGTACCGGGAGCAGTGTAATTGGTCTGTAGTTCTGAGTTTGTGTGTTGTCCAGTCCGTTTTTTGGAATAGGTATTATTATTCCGTTTTTCCATACATCCAGGATTGTGTTATATATGATGCAGTTGTTCATTTTGTTTCGTAAGACTTCATGTGTTTCTGGTGACAGGCTTTTCAGAGTTTTACTTTTAATTCTGTCCTTTCCAGGTGCTATGTTCTTAATGTGAATTAGTGCTTCGTCGTATTCAGTTTCTGTAATTAACTCGTATTTACGATTTGATGTGTTGTTAAAATAGTTATAGTGCCAGTCATTCAACTTGATCCTGTTCTGTTCGTTAAATTTTGGATTTGTAGAGTTGTAGAAGGCCTTCTGGAAGTATCTGGCAAATGCGTCAGTTTTATCTTTGTCCGTGTACCGTTCTGTTCCGTCCTCGTTTATTATGCCAATCGCATTTGTTCTCTTGTAGCGTGATAGTTTTTTTATTTGTAGCCAGTATGTTTTCCCTTTACTTTGTTCGATTTCTTGGCATGCCTCTAACCATTTTTCCTGTCTGTATTGAGTTATTAGCGTTTTTACCTTTCTGTTAAGGTTATTTAATGTTCTTTTTAATTCGTCGTCTTTTGTTCGCATATACAGTCTGAGTAGTTCCTTTTTGTGTTTAATAAGTCTCAGTATGAATGTAGGTAAGGTATGTTTATAGAAACTGTTTTTCTGCCGAGGAGAGAATTCCTCTATTGCCGATGTCAGTTGTAGTTGGATGTTTTCAAGGGAGATTGGCTGCGGCTGCGTCAGGATATATTCATGTATGCGTTGTTTCACCTTGTCTGTGTCGGTTTTGTTTAGATTGAATTCCTGGGCTTTTAGATTTACCGGGGGCCTTCCATATGTGCGTCGAAAGTCAATTTCAAAGGTCATAGCCAAATGGTCTGAGCCAAGTTCGTTGGTCAGGTTTACCTTGTTTATGTCCTTCTTAACCTTCCTTGTGAAAAGTAAGACATCTGGTGTTGAATCTTGGTTCTCTGGCATCAAAAATGTCGGTGGTGTATATTGTTTTATGAAGTCCGAATTTCCCAAAAATGTATTAAGTTGTTTAGTTTTGTCTCTGTTAAGATTAAGGTCTCCGATAATGATTGCGTATTTGTATAGGCATGCCTTAGTAAAAATGTTTTGTTCAATGTTTGAGAGAGGATGTATGTATACTAGGAAAATATGTAATTTGTCGTCTAGGTATGGTATTGTAAAGTGAAGACAGTCGTTCAGAGGATTATTTAGGGAGGAAGGATTAGCTTTGCTTTTGGTCTCAACCAGACCGTTGCGCCCCCTCTAGCATTGTTAATAGTGTTGCCGTGCTTGCATATGTACTGCCAGTCTCTGTATGTCGGAGTTTGTCCCATTTTGGTTTTGGTTTCTACAAACATGCAGCAGTCTATGTCATTTCGTTCTATGTAGTTGAAAGTCAGCTGTTTTTTACGGGTCAGTCCGTTGATATTGGCGTAAAGTAATTTTAAAGTGAATGTTCTACATTTGTTACTGTTTGTCTTAGTTGGTCCTGGTGGGGTTCAGTGTGGGAACTCCTGTCAGGCAGGAGCATATCTATCATTAGAATATATATATGATTTCCGAAGAAAACAACCGAGGTGTCAATGCTGAAATCCTCTATAAATTGTTTACGCATTTTTTTAATTAGTTCTTCTCTATTATTATTGTTTGATTTGTTAAGTTGATGTTTGTATTTATTTAATATGTGATCGTGTGTTGTTATAAGCATGTGAATTCTACTTCCTTCCGTAATGGTTTTTGACACCTCGGCCGTTCTCTTGTTAAGGCACTTGATTTTAACGTTAGGAATACCATCGATCGGAGCCGTGGGTTTTTTTGGGCATCTCATGCTCCACGCGGCATGGCTCTCTGAGTTGCATGCAGTGCACTTCTCGGGCAGAGGCGATTCGCATTTAGATGTAGGGTGTGGTCCTTGGCACTTGCTGCATTTAATTGGTGTCTTGCAATCTTCCGTCCGGTGATCAAAAAGGTTGCATCTGCCACATGGTGCTGGAATAGGCGCTGGTGGTTTACTCTCCACTATTCCGAATACCCTACCCAAGAAGTACACGGAACGGTCGTTCATTAGCTTTTCGTATGTCGCTAGGTCTCCTGTTATTAATCTCATCATGAGCGTAGGTATCCCTGTCTGTCGTGAAATAATTCTCTTGCAGAATCTGATGTGGAGGGGCAGTTTTTCCAGATGTTTTAGGAACATTTCATCTGTTATATCCAAGTCTACCCCTGTTGCTACAGCTGAGTACGACGGTGATATTCGGCGTTCAGAGCTGTACTTCTGCGTTGCTGTAGTAATGCTATTACGCTGTAGTTTAAAGGATAATACCACTCTCCGATCGATGAATAGCTGGAGGGATTCAATGGCTTTGATATCATCGTTCGTTTCGATGAGAAAGTTGTTTTCTTGTTTAATTATAATGTCCATATTGTTCGGATTGAGTTCTTCCCATTTTATGGCGAATTCCACTCTTGTAGTTGCGGCGGTTGTAAAAATGGTTATGGTGTGGGCGAAATTTCTGTGATGTGGATATTGTTGGATTCCTGATGTTGTTGGTTTGGTTGTTGTGGTAGTTGGAGTTGGGTTGTTGGGTGCTCTGTCCAATGCTGGTCTTTTTGTTTGGTTGGTTGGGGTTGTAGGTGTTGAAGGGGCAGAATTAGGCTTCCTGCCCCTTTTCTTTGACCTTGGTTTTTAAAAGCCATCTTGATAGTTCCGGTCCGACTCCGAGTCTTGCGAACTGCCGGGGTGCATCCTTCTTTACAAAGGGCCCCGGTATATTTATTAATATTAGGTCGTGTAGTGTGAAATGAGTAGAATTGAAACTTTAGTCATTTTTTTTTCATATGAAATGTTTTTATTGTCAATCAAAATATGCACCACCATTATCAATACACTTCTGCCATTTAACCGGAAGTTCATTGATTCCCCTGCTGTAAAAGCCTGCAGGCCGGGAGTCGATAAACTCTTGGAAGGCAGCTTTGACAGCCTCGTCGGAGTTGAATGTTTTCCCAACCAAGAAGTTATCCAAATTTTGAAAGAAGTGGTAATCAGTGGGGGCTAAGTCGGGTGAATACGGTGGATGACGAAAAGTTTCCAATTCCAACTCCTGTAGCTTGGCCAAGGTGACTTGTGCGGTGTGTGGCCGAGCGTTGTCGTGCAACAATAGCGGTGCGCTTCGATTGACTAATCTTGGCTGCTTAACCGTCAGTTGCCTCATCATTTCGGTCAGTTGTCGGCAGTAGACATCAGCCGTAATCGATTCACCAGGTTTCATGAAGCTGTGATGGATGACACCTGCGTTGGACCACCAAACGGACACCATAAGCTTCTTTTGATGAAGATTTTTTTTCGCACAATGTTTTGGTGGTTCATCTTGATCCAACAACTGCGACGAACGTCTGGTATTGTCATATAGGATCCATTTCTCATCACAAGTAACAATCCGATTCAAAAATGGATCGTTATTATACCGGCACAACAAAGAAACACAAGCTTCGAGACGTCGTTCTTTCTGTATGTCGCTCAACTCATGCGGTACCCACTTGTCCAGCTTTTTCACCTTACCAATTTCAGCCAAATGAGTCAATATTGTTTTTTTGGTTACACTGAATATTAACGATAATTCGCTTGCACTTTGACGTGGATTCGCTTCCACTTTCAGATAATCGTTATCCACTTGAGTTTCAGGTCGTCCACGTGGTTCATTTGTTAGGTCAAAATTGCCAGAACGAAATTTCATGAACCAACGAGATACTGTTTGCTGTGAAGTGACTTTAGTACCAAACACATCATTAATATTGCGAGCCGTCTGAGCTGTTGTGGTTCCACGGTGGAACTCATATTTCATTAAAACACGAATTTCACTATTTTGCATGGCTGCACAAAATTTTTTTTTTAAATAAAAGTTTTCAATAACTTTTAACACTTAAAACTCTGATCGAAAGAGGAAGAATGTGCCTTTTCCACATAAAAAAGTCAAGTCCAAATATAGATTTAGAGTGAAGTTATTCGCAGTTGAATGTGGCATTTCGAGAATCTACTCATTTCATACTACACGACCTAATATAACGACGAAGTCTGCCCGAATTCTTTAATTTCCGGTACACGTTCTATCCGCACAGAGGCTGCCACAGAACTTTTTTCAATTATTTAAGTGGTATTTCTAGTTAATTTGGTAAAAGTGCAGATATTTAGCCGTGGATAAGGTATAGTATTGTACTCGTAATAAATATTATTTCCTCAGCGAAATTTCTCCACCTGCTGGTCATATAATATACTATTATTTTTCTCGCAATTCGTCAATTAATTTAAGACCTAAGTAAATAATTTAATTAATTTTTTTAAGGAGAAATGGAAGAAGATACCAACCACCATCAGCAAATGCCAGCTGAAATGTATGTTCCCAATCAAGAACAATGGCTGGAATTGAGGGCGGCGAGAAGAAAATCTCTATTTAGTCCCCTGTGTTGCTGAAAATATAATCATATACAAGTGTAAAGTACAAAACGAATATTACACAATGTAGTTACGGTCTTTGCGAATATATCCGTTTTTTTTAATTATTTTCTTGATTCTTCTCCTATGCATTTTTTATTTTTCCAATCCCATGACCTTAACCTTTACATAGAGTATTGTAGTGAAATTGGAAATAAACGGTGAACAACAACAAAGGACCTTTGAAATTGGTCGAGGTTTTTTTTAATTATCACATGTTTACTCACGACTGTTTAGTAAATATATTTTCAAACATTAGACTTCAAACTTAAAATACAGTAACATCAAAATTTACTTTCTATTTATGAAGTAATTCAAATCACTTCTGCATCATTTCATGGACATATTGCAAACAATCGTTCAACAATTTTTTTTCAGTGAACCTCATTCTTATAGCCAATCGAGCATTTTCAGACAAACCTTCGCTACTCAAAAGGTGTCGATCCTCATCGATTTTAGTTTTATACGAGGCTAATAAAAGATTGAGTCTCGTTTCTAAAAAGGTCCACGATTTTTTTTCGAGGGCTGTATCCAAAGAGCAGTCTGGATGCTGCAGATCTAGCACTTTTTCGGATTTAAGCCAATGATCGAGTTTCTCTGAAATTGAACTAAGTGCTAATTTTCGGTATTGGAAACCTTCGATCTTACCTTCATCCATGTTGAAAACCCGTAAAAAGGCCAACAATCGTCCGTCGACTGGATTGGCTCCTTTTTTAAGGCAAAACTCAGCTATGCTCCAGATTTCTAATTTATCCAACAACTCTCGTCTTTTCTCTTGCAGAGGATCCGATTTACTAATGCCCAATCGAATCCAATAAATGTCGTTTTCGTTTTCTTCGTAGACGAACCTGCATTGGTGAGACGAATTGAGGAATAAACGAAATTAAGTAGCGGAAAGGGGAACCACGAGCGGCATAGGGGAGAAATCTTTCTTACCCGTTGTGAATAAAAAAGTCTGAATTGGAACGGGGACCGTAAAAAATAAACAGTTGTTCACCGACTTTAAAATCTCTAAAGGCCAAACATTCACTTCGGTCTAGTTCGGGATTATAGTCCGTTGATATCTAGATGAATTCAAAATACATGGTTTATTACTTCAGGATATGTTAGGTGGTTCCTTATTCCTTCCTTACCGTCCCGTTGGAGTGATTGCATAAGTCCCAAAATGGAATAAGAGCGTTTATGGCACTGCTCCTATCTTCAGAAGGTATCTTATTCTGTCTAGTCATTACAGTGGATACAGCCCAACTAGAAGAAACACATTTTAACGAGGTCATAAATTTAACAAGTTCCAGAAATAATAAAAAAAATTCTATTGCGTTTACATAATTTTGATAGTTTTATTTTATGCGTTTACAAAACCTATTAAAGGAGGAGAAAGCAGAAACGCAAGTGATATATGTATGTGTTTGATATGATGATAAATTACTTAGATGAAATATTATTCTTGTGGAATTAGTATTATATATTAATATAATAATGGCAGTAATAGCATTCTCTGTTGGCGAAACTAGTTCAGCACAAGTTTTGCACTCAACAACGCTGAAAAAGGGTGGATAAGATGCAATCTAGTGCAATTTCAAAAAAACATGAAATTTACTAATTTTCTGCACTACACACTTGCAGAACTAAAAAGTAAAAAATAATTACAAATTTGCCATTTAAATTGCATACATCAATTGTAATCAACACAGCAGAGAAAATTAACCATAGCAGTACCCTAATATACATAGTTTATAATCAAACTGCCAGTAGTGAACTGAATTATACAAAATTAACTTTCATTGTAACATCATTTAGAGAGGTATTTTAATTTTTAATCTATAAAAAAAATTACGAGAATTTTTCACCAACTTTAACACCCATTTTAACACAATTTTGCCGAAAATACACCTTTTATACAAATGTAGATACTAACATTTGGAAAACTCAAATTGAACTAAATTGATTTTTCATAAGAATGGTAATTAGTAATCAGTACTAATCAATAAAATGCTAAAGGAACACTGAATGTCCCAAGTTCCAATGCCAGTAATTATCCCAAAATCTCATAGAGATACGATATACATATTAAGAACACTACAAATACAAAAGTTATAAGATGGATGCACAGAGATATGGGCTAAACAAAATTCCAAAAATATGAAGTTACAAGAAAGTTTTTTTTATTTTGTTGTTTATTGTTATATATTGAGTAATTAACCTCTTTATTTTAAGTGGAATTCCCCATATATTTCTTCGATTCCTCCCAAGTTTTAAAGATTACTTTATTTGAAGTATCTTATTCCGGTTTTCAAGCGATTTCAACATATGAAAGTTTAAAATGTGGACCTTTTTTCACTTTCCTACAGTCGTAATTTTCAAACGCTTTAAGTTACTTCGGAAAGACTTATAGGCTAATTTTCGAAGCCAATAATAAAACTAAACTTGATATATGTCAAGTTTTTGACAAATTTTCAAATTAAGAGTACTTAAATTTCTGGTGAAAATAAGCTTATGATTTAGGGAGCAGTTCACATCAAGTTATTTCTATCTCTTCAGGAAATACGAGTTTTCATTTGAAAGAGTTGAAATTTGACTATCATGTACACAAATCTTTATACGAGTTATTGTTAATCTTTGAAGATTTAATACTCATGATGAATTTGTTACTCTGACTTCTTGAAGTTTTTTAAGATAATTTTATTTATTGATACTTTTTATGTACATGCCACATTACATACTGCTGTAGTGATAGATGCTGTAAACAGAAGCTATAATTTTTTGCTTAATATTACCGATGATTTATTTAATTTAATATAAATATATTATCATATAATTACTGATATTTCAAAACGATACAAGTTCCAAAGTCAGAAAAGGAAACATCGCGAAGTCTCGCAAGAAGTGGTGAATGCAGAAAAAGGTAAAGCTATAGAGGAGCTGCAAAACAACACACTAATAAGATAAAACAACGATAACTAAAAGAAAATCAAATAAGTGACTGGAAGCTTAAGATACCATACCACCTTAGAGTTTAGCTCTAGAAGGATCTATAAATTAATTAGAGTGGCAGATAAGAACCAGAAGACAAAAACTCAGATAAAGCTAAAAAAAATGATATTGGAGAAACTGTTATTTGGATGCCATACAACAGAAAAAGAGATCAATGGTTCTATCGGTCATAATAAGAACGACGAAGAAATCTCTCAAAAGAAATGTTGCCACACATTAATAACAGGCACAACAATAATCATTGACAGCCCGTCAGAAAACGATAAAGACTTTCGTAAGATCATAACAGAACAATATTTTTAAGTAAAAAATGCAATGGTGAATGGAAAACCGGAAAACAGTAAAATATAGCATATTAAAAAAAAAAAAACGAGGATGGACAAGTAGTAAAATAAAATATCACTCAAAAAGTAAAATGGGAGACTGAGAAAGATCGATGTAAGTTCAGGTAAATAATTAATTATGCTTCACGGCAGTCCCGGAGAAAGAGGAATTGAGTTTAGTGAGTCCGAGATTTTAGATGGATGACAGTCCGACATTATGTACGGGCATCTAAGATCACTATAAACCAGGCCCTTGTACCTGAAAGCAGATTATCTAATCCTCTGTAATAACAAAAAATAAGGCTATGAAGTTAGTTAAATTAGAAAATACATGCGATTTTTTGGAGTCATTTACTATGTGATTTACAGCGTTACCAAGCTGATTTTAATTATTAAGATATAAAAAAAATGATAAAACTCGAAAACTTAATTATCTAATATTTCAGAAAATATCTAACAAAAAAAATTTAATAAAGGCGTAAAAAAGCAACAACTGAGAACTTCAAAAAATCAATAAATCATAGATTCTTCAAAGTATCGAGTTGTCTTCATAGTAGGTCACATTGGACGAAAGTAGTACTTTTAAATTTATTTCTGTGTCAGATGTACGTAATTATACAGCAATTTGGCTTTAAAGAATGAACCTTGCTGCATCTTCAAAGTTTGCATACAATTGATTTAAAGGCGATTTCTTCCGAGAAGCCTTAAAGTTTTCACTTTTTGTTTTCGTTTACTTTCATCCGAATCTTCATATATGTGGAGTGACCGACTTTGCAAATTCAAAGAGCAATATCGGTGATACCACAGATTTCATACCTTAAATTTAAAATAATTGTAAAAGACATATTACTATTGTTATAAATTTCATTGTTCTTTGCACTATAATGGATAAATCGGTATTTTCGATTCATATACATACAATATAATAATAAAAATCCTACAATACAAAGATTTTTAGTAGCCCAATTAGGTTTAAGATTCGCCGTTCGTGCTACCGGTATAACAAGATTCTTCTTAAATGCGTTTGGTAATTTCTCCGCACAAAAGTTCCTAGAAACGATTTTTCCTTGAGAAGATGATTTCTCTCTCTGAGCATAGGGCAAAAATAATTCTACTTTCTAAATCTTTTATATAATAACCTTTATTTATCTCTTTAAGTTCAAAACGTCTTATGTTGAATTAAGGAGATGCATATGGGTATTGCTACAAAACCAATTAAAAAGAGCTTCTTAAAAGGCTCATGTGTCATGTAAATCACGCCGAAATGAGTAATACACCATGACCATCATGTTTCCACTTATTACTTTTACTTTTTGTTTGAAATTCCGGTCGAACATTACTTTCGCGACTAACTTGTTCACGTGAAGAACATTTTTATTCTTCTCAACCTAATTGGCTATTACCTGGATTAGTTAAAATGATTCCATATTATCAATTTTACTTTTTAAGAAGTCTTTTGCACTCTTCCATAATACATTGAATTGCCGAAAAGTAGGCTTGCTACTACCGTTGAACGCATGTTCATAATCATTAGTTAACATTTAGTTGTAATTAATTACACTTTTCCCACGACTATACAGGGTATCCCATTTAAATTTAGTAGTAGCAGTTAGTAGCGCTCACGGAATTTATTGGAAACCGTTGGATATTCAAAGTGGTTAAATTAAGAAAAGTTGCGAACGAATACTAAAAATTCATTGAATTTTTAGATTTCCCTTAATTTATCTACACAATGTTTAAGGATATTTAAATTTTTGGTTTAAATTATTTTTATATGTTTTCACGGGTCATTTAATGGCGATGTTTATAATAACACCATTCCTTCAGCACCATTTTACGTTGTTTATAGACAACCTTCGACTTTTTTTCTTAATATTTACCCGTAAACAACAAAGTAAAATTAGCCCGTAGAATACCTTTTTTTAATTTTCATGCAAAGAAGCCAATAGAGGATTTTGAATTGTGTGAGTTTAGATCAGTTTAGTGTTGAGTCATCATGCAGCGAAGGCATTTGACGAGAAAAAGGATGGTAAGATCAGTGGGTCTTTTGGACGGAGGTATGCGGCAAACTCAGGTTGCTTTCGAAATGGGTACTACTCAAAGCGCGATATCACAACTTTATGCATCATATCGAGAAGGAGGAGATGTGGCGGAAAGACATAGGGGTCGCACTCGTGTTACAACCCCTATACAAGACCGTTTTCTGAAACCTAATACTCAAAAACGCCCTACTGTGACAGCACCAGAATTGCGAATTATGCACCATGAAGTACATAACACTGATGTTTCGGCTAATATTGTTCGTTGTCGATTACATAAGAACAACCTTCACAGCCATCAACCTTTGAGGGTTCAACCATTATCATGGGGTAATCAAGGAGCGCGACTTTTATGGGCAGAGGAACATTCCTTATGGCGAGAAGAAAATTAGGCAACTGTGCTTTTCACTGATGAATCCCGGTTTGGGATTCATCCTGAATCCAGAATAGCATATGGAGAAAGTCTAGCAATTTAAATCGTCTCCGCAATGTTCAGGAAGTGCACTCTTTCCGAGTGGGAACAATTATGGTCTGGGGAGGAATCAGTATCGAAGGAAGAACTAATCTCATTCTTTTGAAGAATTTTTTGAATGGTAGAGCTTATGTTGATCAAATACTAGAACCAGTTATTGTTCCATATGCAGCAGATCTTGGTCCTAATTTTCTTCATGTGCATGACAATACCAGATTACACACATCAAGAGTTACAATGAACTGTTTGGAAAACAACAATATCGATGTTTTACCATGGTCACCCCAATCCCCAGATTCTAACCTTATCGACCTTATCGAACACATGTGGGATATTATTCAACGAAGAGTTCTTCATATGGGTAGGCCAAGAAACAACACAATTATTTTTATTAGGGCTTCAAGAAGCATGGAATGAAGTACCCCAACAGGATATTGATAACTTAATTCTGAGCATGCCCAGACGGTGCTGAGCGGTTTTAAATAATCGAGGAGGGCATACACTTTATTAAACCCTAAACATGTTTTTTTATTGTTAAATTTCCAACATAAGATTTTTTTTGTTTTGATACATTTGTAATAAATTTCAAAAATGTAGTTTTTTTGTGGCAAATATTAAATTTTGTTCAAATGTTTTTGTTTTGCATTTCTCTAAGTCAATTTTATATAACCGTGTTGAAACAATTTAAATCCAGGGTTTAAGAAAAATTACAGACGTACACTGCCGGCCAAAAGTTTGAGCCCACTTCTAGAAACGTTACGTTATTTACAAATATATTAAATTTTCGAAATATAAACACATTTTTGCACCATCTGCGATTTCTTTATTTTCTTCGGAACATATAAACAATCAGTCATTTGCAGATTTTTTAAGATAAGACAATTACGACGTTTTCCTATATGTTTAAATTAGTGCCGATTGAGCGCTAGAAAGGTACAGTCGTTTGTTCATAGTTATTACGTCTTCAATAAATATTATTTTGCTGTTTGTTACATTAGCCGAACAGTATGTTTGTTTAAATAATCTGAAATCAGATATTTAGTGTTAATTAACTTTTGTATTTGTGTGTTAAGGAGTTCATTTGACTAACAATCTTAGTTGGTTTAAATTTGTGGTGTTTAAAGAGAAGATTCTTTGAAAATGGGAAAAGTGTATGAAATTAACACTGATACGCGATCTGCCATTATCACTCTATATAATGAAGGTAAATCTGAACGTGCGATTGCATCTCAACTTAAATTATCGAAAACTTGTGTCCATTCCGCAATTGTCCGGTACAGAGAAACTGGCAGTAATCGAGATCGTCCACGTTCAGGAAGACCAAAAGCTACCACATCTGGTGAGGATAAATTCATAGTTATCACTAGTAAGCGGAATAGGCGTCTAACAACACCAGAAATTCTCGTTGAGGTAAACAAATCTCGATCCAAACCAATATCACTAACTACAGTGAAAAGGCGATTGAGGGAAGGTAATTTGTTTGGTCGCATTGCTATCCGAAAACCTTTATTGAGATCTCAAAACAAAAAGAAACGGCTGCAGTGGGCCCTAACCCATAAAAACTGGTCGGAAGGTGATTTTAAAAAAGTTCTTTGGACTGATGAATCGAAGTTCGAATTATTTGGATCAAAAAGGAAAGTGTATGTTCGACGCGGTGCCAAAGAAAAGATGATGCCAGATTGTGTGTTACCGACCGTAAAGCATGGTGGTGGTTCCACTATGGTCTGGGGTTGTTTTTCGGGTCATGGAATAAGTGAATTAGTCAAAATTGAAGGAATAATGAAAAAAGAGCATTATAAAGTAATCTTAGAACAAAATGCCATTCCTTCAGGGTTAAAACTAATTGGTAATGGGTTTATTTGTCAACAAGACAATGATCCCAAACACAGCTCGAAATTATGCAGAGGCTATTTGGATCAAAAGGAGACCGAAGGAGTGTTGAAAAATATGATTTGGCCACCTCAGAGTCCCGACTTTAATCCTATCGAGTTTTTGCGGAAGGAGCTCAATAGAAAGGTTCGGGAACGATGTCCTTCATCACGTGAAGACATGTGGAGGACATTACAGCAAAGCTGGAATGATATTTCACAAGAGACCATCCATAAATTAATTGCTCGGATGCCTAAACTTGTCAAAAAAGTGATCAAATGTAAAGGAGGATTCTTTGATGAAAAGTCAGTTTGAATGAAATTTGTTAATTTGTTTTTTACTTTTTGAAATTCTATGTTTATGTTTATTTCTTAGATTTGTTAGATCTTATAATACATGTTAATTTAATTTTATGCTTAATATAACTTTAAAATTTTTAGTTATCTTTGATTTCCCATTTTAATCAGGGTGGTCTCGAACTTTTGGCCGGCAGTGTATATTTAAAATATCCCTAGACATTGCAGTCGTGTGTATATGCAAAACAGATTCGTATGTAGACATTCATGAATATCGTCCCACTATCAGAATCTCGCTTAACTTAAGAGATACAAGGTGTATTAAATGAGGACAAAGTTGCGCATTTTAAGACTTAATAAGAATACATCTTCTAATCGATAACGGTGCTAACACTTTCCTAACTATTCATGAAAAACTGAAATTTAAATTTTTCATTTCGTACTCATAAATCGCGAATTATTTATTATAAATAGACCTAATTAAATATTGAGTTATTGGTTTTTCTCTATTCATTTTAATCCCTCTATTAACCATCAATTCAAGAAAATTATTTAAATAATCATCAAAGCTATCAAAATTATATTATAATTAAACAATAACATCGAAAATTGCTGATTACATTCCCATTTCCAGCACTGTGATTGTTATTTTTGGTGAACCTCCAAGAGGAAATCGACTATATGTGTTTCTAAAATAATAATATTTCAGCTAATGTTATATTATCGTCGTTCAAACTGTTTCTAATGAAAGACCATTAGCTGATGAACAAATTATAAAAGAAAAAATCGAAGGTGATTTTTTAACGTTAACTATTATACCGAAAGGCTAATCATTTCTTAAAGAAACTTAATGCAAATAAATATTAACCAACAATGTGAAATTCTACTTATTGTCTTAAACAAAAGTTATTAAAATGTATGAATAAACACAGGTTTCAAACAGATAAAATTTCCCAACAGTGTTGCTGTATCGAAGTTCAGGTGCGTGTATATGCGAAATTATTAAAAGAGGATTAAATTGACTTTTTGCATTATGTTGTTGCGTTAATCCTATCCAATGTGGAACAAAAGTAGAAAAATCTTTATGGTCCAAAATTAAGATTGTAAATCTTGAGTGTGTGTGTGTGTGAGAAAAAACTTATAGGTGCTTTTTTCTTCAGAACTGTTCAAAGAATTAAAAAAATTATTTTTATTTTTCGAAAAAACAGTGACGTTCTGGTATGAACGCCACTGGTGGATCTGAATATATTTTATTTTATCGAAAACTATGCGTCCTCCAGCAATCAACACCTAGAAAATGTTTTTCGAATATCTCAAGCGATTTCGGAAAACCGAAGATTCATTTTTCCAAATAAGATATATTCTAACCCGATCGTACATATTTCTTTTAATATTTCAGAAAAGCGTACTTTTCGAAGTCTCATTTGCCAACAGAAAGATTTACCCAACATCGGAATCGCTGTATAAGACCAGATTTAGAAAAAAAGGAAAGTTTATTTTTTCCATTGTGTACTTTTCACAGCAACTTCCTTTTACGCAAAATCCGTATAATTATTAATAAAATAGGTGTAATTTGCATGGGCACGAAGTTAATGACATTCGCACTTTCCTCGACATCCGGCGCTTTTCATTAGCATAAAGGCAATTTATTGGCGTTCAATTGGTTTTATTTGGGTATTTGTTAGTAAGCAACATATGGCATACAGCAACATATACATATTTGCCACTTGGTTTGGAATATTCAAATTTGCATATGTGTGTTTAAGTGTTGCCTTAGGAAAATGTACCGAGAAAATTTTAGAAGGAAATTTGAAACTCGAAATCTTGAAGAGGTACTTGAAGGCCCGCATGCACATAACGCAATTAAAAATGTTTTTTTAATAAATTTCTAAACAAATTTCAACATCATTCTTGTGTGTTCAGAATAGGCCAGCACCGAACATTTCGTATTGCTTGTATGCATTGCACTTTTCGCATTACATCTGGTTTTACAGAAATCTCGTTTTATTGAAAATACTGACGTTTTTCAACATTTCGGTCTGACAGGCACTCTAATCAATATTTTTATACTCACTCTCATAACGAGTGCATTCAGTACATGTACGGCCGCTGATTAATAAGGAAGCTAACAGTAAAGAGCAATTCAAATATAGGAACGCAGGAAAGGACAAGCTAGAAATTGGTTAAGCCATCCTTAACATGTTATCGTCAATAAATTAGTGATGATACAGAATTTTCAGAATTTGTTTCCTTTTCTTCAATTTTCATTTCCGATTTTTGAAATTGGAGGAGCAATGAATCCATCGTATAATCTTATTTTACTGTATGGTCTATTCAAAAACTTGTTCCATAATCTGAAATAAACTGGGAGGCGCATAGGTTATTCCATATGTAGGGAATAGGTGATTTTTAAAAGTCTCTGATGGACACTGTTACTATGTAGAAAATTTTAAAACTTATATTAGATAGGTATAAGATAGTAGGATGTGGGATATATTGCTTCTTGGTTAGAGGGAAGCAGTGTTGTCAGCTTTACCAAAAAAACTAAAATTCAAGACTTTTAAAGGAAATTTAGGATATATTAAATTAGGCTTATTTTGTTCATTTTGAATGCATACAAAAAAATAATAATATAATGAAGTATATCCATTTAATGCGTCCATAGCCAACTATGACTACCATTAAAAAAACATAAGTTTACGTTATTTCTGAAAAATCAAGGTCTTTTTGAAAATTTGCTTAATATTATTGAATTTTACGTAAAAATATCTATAAAAAGAAACTTATTTCATTGATCTAACTTTAATAGATTTTGAGATATTTGAGTTTAAAGATTCAGTTAATTTTCATTTTTTCAAATATTTCAGAAATATGTCGTAATTTGTCATATTTAAAACCGGCATCGCATTACATATGAAATTTTGTCCAATTTTGCCCATTTAACTGATTTTCTTTCATTTGAAGAAATAAAGTTACCCATACTGAGAGATAGATTATGGCCACCTTGTGTATATGTACATATATAAAATATTTTAATATGTCATATTTTTCAAAATTTTCATACATTCTAACTAAACACTAAATACCAAATACTAAGAGTATATATCTAGAGAAAACTCAAAATAAATTTTAGTAAAACAGTAGTGATTGTAAAACAAAAGATTGAATAGCTGCTTCATTGTTTTGACAGCAATTTTCATGGCCAACTTATATAAAAAAAATTAATACGTTGTATTTCTACCATTTTCGATAATACATATTAAAGTTACATATATCGTTGAAAAGGGTTTAAAATTGTCTATTTTGTTAAGCCACGGCTACGTATGATTTATATTTGAAAAAATGAAGTTGTAGCAATTTGTAAGAAAACGGTGAACAGCAGAAAAAAACGTGTACTCCATTAAACTCCTCTCAAAGAAGTGCTACAATAATATCTTTACGTAATTCCAATATTTTAATAAATAAGAAAGTTATTGGCGATTTTCGAAATAGCCAAAAATCGAAAAACCTTCTACAATATATCTTAGTGGGCTATAACGATATTGGGAAACGGTTTTTAACATTAAACATTTCTCAAAAATCAAGCCCATGACACCTAAATCAGTTTTCTTTTATCTAATCAGGAAATAGAAACACCCTGTACATGCCTCAAGCTATTATATTCCTCGGTCTAATGTGGGACGCAAGAATAGCCAAAGATTTTTTTTCTTAGAATTGTGTATTAACGAAATTTTAACAAACAAACATGGCCTTTTTGCCAATCCTGTAGTAGTTTTCTTGCGCAATGTATGTACTTAAAATACACCTATAAGCTTGCCATTCGATTGCTTAGTAAACTCTGCTTTACGTCGTTTCACCAATTGCAATCACCCCGAAATAAAGTATCATTTCCTGCACTCTTTAGCTAAATATTTACGTTTTTAATTAGTAGTTCGAAATTAACTGCATTTGCACTCAAGCAGTACCACAGCCGAATGCATTCTATATACTTTTACAAGCTTTTTTGACCTAATTAAACAACTCTAACCTGACCTAATAAAATGAATTAGCGTAAACATTAGGCTTTAAATCTTGGACCAAGTTTCTAGGGGAGTTAAACAGAACCCATAAAATCGCGTTGAGCGTTAAAAAATGCAAGTGTGACGCTGGATTCATATCAATGAGACTAATACCTCCATACCAATAATTAAGTTGTCTTATAGCACTTAGATGCCACTATTGATAAATTAGTTGCTAGCTATGTTGTAAACGTGTGCATCGTAGTACCTGACAATACAATAACAATTAATGAAGATGAAGATCATCGTCAGCTGTGAACAGCGCTGTAATATACGATTATAAATCAGAGTTAGTTAATAAATGTAAGTAAAAGAAATATTCAGATGGAATTCATGAATCTAACTGAAGCTATTTAGTATATGAAAGTTTTGAGAAACATTAATACAGGTTACACGAAAACGGTGCTTTCGTGTAACCTGAACAACCTGGTTAACCGCATTTTAGCAAAGAAACAAAATACCCATGATGTTTTTCAAGACACAAGCCTTTACTTTGTGTATCTACTACCACTTGACACATGTGTTTGCACGACTCATTGAGACTCTGGCCTGAAACCTACATTGTTTTAACGTTGCCTACTCTAAACCTCAGAGATTCAAGAATCTGCGAAACCATTGAGATCCCACCACGAACCAACAATGAACACATTATCCTTATAGAAAGGAGTACTCCGAGAGCACATGGTCCGCAATACGCGATTCACCAGACATGCAGTAGTTGTTCATCAATCGGTAGAATTACACACGGTACCGTTATAGCGATGTTATCAGCTTAAATTGCGCACTGAAATTGAATTAATGCCCAATTTGTACTCATAGAGAAGCATCGTTTTGTCGGTGAAAAATGCGTGCACTTAAAATAAATACCAAAGGTTTAAGTTAGTTTACTGATGAAAAATTATGAGACAATTTATAAACCTTTGAAACAAATCGACTTGTATTATGAAGTTTGCAGGTGTAAATAAGTTGGTTACAGTGTTGGTGGCAATTTCAATATTTTGCTGTTCTATTGTGTCATGTGAAGATACTGTTACCGGTCAAGACACGGCTGCACAACCGAAAGAAGATGATGATAACAGAGAAGGAAAATATATGTCAGAGGTATGGGACTTACAATTTATATTGCAACCAAATAGTGAAGTAAAATTATACATCAGCTCTGCAGAAATAGTTCCAGAAATAATTTTTTTTTTTTTAAATCATGCGTTGAGATACAGTTTCTATATTGCTCAAGGACAGTTCTGATGTTTCATTCTTTCAAGTAATTTCAATACACTGCCTTATAGATTGTCAATTTCACTTAGAAATCAATGAAATCAGTTATACATGAGTGGCCGTCATCCATCTCGTTTTATGCATAACTTGCTTATTGATAAAGAAACAATTTTGGTTAAATGAATTAAGTTAGGCAGGGTCGTGTATATGCAGGATTCATTACCGCTTTCACATTAAATTAAATTCTAAAGACTACTGAAATATCCAGAAAAAAAATTAAAATGGGCAAATATTTCAACGTTTAGGTATTTAGTAAACTATTCTTGATAGATATTATTCATCAAAATATAATTTTTTCTTTAGAGTGACATGCAATTTTATGCTGAAAAGCGTAAAAACTGTTTTTTCCATTTTTATCGCACACATGCGATAGAAACAGAACGTGCACGGAACTAGCTAAAAAAAAAGCCAAAAATGTTGGTAAAATGAACCATGCAGAGTGTGAGTGACCAGAATGATACACGTTGATAGTATATGAACTATTAGTATATTATACAAGAAATAAAGTGCTTGGTTGAGGTGATTCCGTAACCTCTTACAGACGACGACTAACTGTATCATATGCAAAGAAGTAAAGGGTACATAGAAACCAAAAATAAAAACACAACGTAGCCAGAAAAGAATCAGACATAAACATAAACAATCTCCCTAGACGAAAGGTAATCAATATTAAGTATTTATTTACGAAAATGGGAGACTGTTCCCATAAACCATCTTTAATATTGTGATTTCTAAGAAAAAACCTATAAATATATTATGTGATAAAATACATAAATAATATGTAATGAAATAAATGTAAAGAAACCGAATTGAGAATACTTGAGGAAGGAACATAATTTCTATGGAAAATGTGCATGCAAGACAACAAAATGCCAAATCTCTCGAGTCTAAACTTTCGACAACCAAGACATTGAGAATAGGACGTCTCAACATTATGAACTCACTATTATGGGATATTGTGAAAGAATATAGAAACGTTGCAGCTACGTTTTAAAGAATCGCTCACTTACGCAATAGTTTCAAATTTAAGTGCATAGTTCTCTACTTGATAACAACTAATAAGTACCTAATGCAGGTTTGGAAACCCCACTAATGTGGTGAATGTCTCCAATTAACATTCTAAAAATAAAAATATTCAATCTCCAATTAGTTATTTGTGTATTTCATTACAAAATTCCTCTCCGATTCAACGTGACAGATCCCACAATAATCTACCATTACAGCGCAATAATAGATATGCCATTTTAACAAGCTGTATTTATGCCAATCAGCTTTATTTCCTGCAACTCGTCTCTTGTCCCAATCTACTTCTCCGTGAATACCGTGACGAGACAAAATTATCGGAAAAACCTAAGGCGAAACTAGAGAGTTAAGAAACTGGGTAAACCATAAACCACTTTTCACTTGACCAAGAAAAACGTTGATCAATCAGACCTTATTACACCAAAACCAGTTTTGCCGCATAGTAAAAAGTGTCTTCTATTACTATATGTGACACATCGAAGAATATCCAATATCGTGGCAAACAAAAAGTGTGCTTGCAGAAGCCTACATCAAATTACGTTAGTAATAACTTCGAGTTTATTTAAAAAAAATAGTGGACTAAGTTAAGGCTCCATTATGACGTCGTTAATTAATGTTTCATGTACGTTTTCAAATTGTTGAAACTTGGGCGCAGATAAATGATAAATTTAAAAGGTTATTACAAATACCCGTGCTAAAAGAACAAGCTGTTAAGGAAGTAAAATTCAACTGCAAATGGTATGTAATAAATCTAATAATTATACAAATCGCGCCACATAAATATAAAGAAAAAAATTTCACCTTATTTGTGGTTGCTTGCGTCGCAAAAGTGAAAACGAACAACGATGCTTAAGTAAAACCCTAATATGGCATTTATTAACGTATTAAAATTATTTAGGTGGAAAATTATGAACAATGCAATCATTAAAAATAAAGTAAATTAATTAAAAAAATCACATTGACTGTAGGTTGTATCTCTCCTCTTACTGAGGACGTGCTCCCTTACTATACCAAACTTTCTACGTGGTACAATGCATGTTAATTTTTAGAAATTTCAATTTCTTGTTCAACTTAAAATCTTTTGTGTCTAACATTTTTTCACTTAGGTTTCATATAAAAATCTCTCGGTAGGAGACCTTCTTTTCAAAACCCTGCATGTAACTGGTACTAAAAACAAATAATTTTTAAAACTTCTAGAAACCATAGAATAAGAAATCACGACCTTTCAATCATTCAATCATTATCTTGTAAGGACAACAATGTTTGTTATATTATACAGAGGGCAAAATGCCAACGGGAACAAGATGTGTTACATACGTACATATCTAATAGAAATAAGTAATCACACATTCTATCGGGGTAGTGGTCTTTTTGGAAGCTAGGAATATTTAAACGAAGGGTTTCAAAATTCCAAATAATTAGTAGTTTTAAAAACCAAAGACAAACAATATGGCACCGCCTATCAAGTACCTAATACTAAGTTGCTATATGTCCTTGAAACAACTACTCTGTTAGTGACAACGAATTCTACTTGTATACTTAGTTGTTTTTTTTTGAAATTACAGAATCTAAACGTATACATATGTTATTCCAACTTATTAAAATCGTGGGTTTGCCATGAAATACAAGTGTCCTCTTCCCTATGAATTGAGGGCAGTGACAAATGCCGAATTTGGCAATTGAGGAAGTTAGAAGTTCAGCTATTGTCCAACTCTGTCAATATAGTATTAAATAATGTCACATGAGCAAATGTAATCATCTGATGTAAATAATGCATTTTCTTAAACATTACCGCAACCAATAGCGGGTGAGACGAAAACTATTTCGAGACCTGTCAATTAAGGAGTGTGTTAATGCTGCTTCATTGAAAACTGTCTATTATTTTTAAAATTCTCGATTGTGTCAAATGTCATATAAATCCAATAAAACTCAAACAATATGCAGTAAAAATGTAACTAGAAACTACTTTTCCAACGGCACAGTTAAGAACATTCCACAATTAAAGCTATACAGGTGTGTAAGGAAATATCAACAATATTAATTGGATCAATAAATCTTTATCTCTAGCCGACTAAAAAACCAGTATAGTTCCTTGAATTTATATGGGGTAATAACAATATTCGATGGCCATATGTCTTGATTTTATCACACTTAATTAACTGCCTAAGAGTCTAAGGCATATAATCATCTTATGTATTACTTCTTGTATTCAGTCGAATAGATAAGTAGCAAGGTAGTAGCCATAATAGAAATCTCATTTAAAATTATGTAAAAATCATAAATGGGGTTATTTAACTTTCAGAGCTGGCACGCAATACACGCCATCCCCGAAGGAACCTCGGGCTGGATCCCTCGAGATTCAACGGATAACCAAGGGACGGGTTTGATCAAACGAAGGCGGTTGCGTAAAAGAAAGAGACGACCGCCTGTAGTCAGCTATCTGGATCAGAATACTGAGACCACTAGTCCAAAAATTACCGAACAGCAAGGTAGGCTTCGAACCATTACTTAATTCTAATAACAAACTAAAATTAATTGTATTTGCAAAGTCGAACATGGAATGAATCACGATAGTGGTCCTTGGGAGGAACTACTCGAAGAAAGTGTAAGGCCTTATGTTCGAAGAAAAGTAAGTAGCAATTACTACAGTTTCTGATATATGGGAAATAATCTTTTACTTAGGTTACTCCTGCCTATCAAAGTCAAAAAGAAAACATCGAAATAATAACAAGTGAAGACTCTAGTTTTAGTCCCCTTAGCGCCTCAATTCAATTCGGCTCTGCAGAAACACCTGAGCTACAGTCGGACAGAGAAAATGTATACGAAAATGTTTTAATAACTAAAAAACCTCAAAATCTCAAGGAAATTCTCAAACAAAACGGGGGTCTCAGTCTAAGCGAAATTCTACAGAAAAAAAATATTACTTTAGCAGAATTGCTAATGGGAAACGAGAAAGCTATTAAAGCCCTTACTACAAAATCTCCTGAACAGACTGCTGCAGTATATCCAATTACATCTACAACTCAGAAAAATCCAGAAATTTTTAAGTATAAGAGAGTGCTTCCCTCTGTGGCGCTGCGCAAAGCCAATATTAATAGAAAATACGAAACATCCGAATCGTTGAGCAACAAAGAAACGATGGAGGCCCAAAGGAAGAGGTTAAATTTGTTGCAGAGTTATCCGCAAAACGGAAAATTTGCTGACATTGCTAGGTATGTATTTATCCTTCTTCATACCCCAATCATGATTTATTGTGGTATGCTATTTTTAAGAATAATTTTACATCCGAATTGGTGTGAGGTGTGAAATGGAATTGCATCCAAGATCAGAAATCGTTAGGTCTCAATCACGAACACTTTGAATCGTCAAACGAGATGACTTCATTAAGCGTCGAGAAACACATCTCTAATCTCTAGTATCAAACCTAATTATTAAATTTTTAAGAATGATTTATTGTTAATATAGCATTCAAATCAGTTTTTCTCTATCTACTCAGAAAATACGATTTTATGACTACAGGTTACATGAATCGCTGTATATCTGATCGACTTATGTATATTCCAGGTACGGAGTGATCATTGAACCAACTACCGAAATTAAACCATTCATTTCCACAAGCATCGCACCAGCCGTAACAACCAGTATTAACGAAAACACATTTATAGACACTAATTTAAGCATAGAAACGGTTCCGAACGAAATGAAGACAATTGAAAAGATAAACACCAGCACCACGACAACGCCAAAGGTTCCCAAAGCCTCAGCTAACAAACAACTACCATTGACTAGTGCAAAACTCATGAAAATGACAACCAAAAAATTGACTACCCCTCCTAAAGTCACAACAACTATGGAAACTATTGAGGTGGAAGAAGAAAATTATCCAAAACAAAGCCATGCCCTGTTGAAACCTATCAAAATTAATGTCAAAGAGGTCATGGGTTTCCCTAATTCTAAAAACGCCTTCGAAGATAAGGTAAGTTAATATTTAGTTACTATCAAAATTCACTCTCTAATAAAATATTCACTTACAGGTTACTGATGGGCCCCTGCACATGATCATTGACCTAGATAATTTAGAAAACATTCCTACCAAAATAATCTCAACTACAACTTCATCGACTACACCAACTACTACAACAACTACAATAAATCAAGAAACCACAAAACTTACACCACACACTGCTAAAGAAGAAATACTGCAACTCCTAAAAGATCCACGAGGCAGGGCAGGACTTTCCAGAATTCTAGAACAAAGAAATATGACCATTGAAGAGTTGATTGCACAAAGAGAACGAGGCTCCAGTCAACTACACTTGGCCGACATATTTCATAACAACACTAGAGAGCCTGAACCTGTGGAGGAACCTCTTGAAGGAAAAGTTAGTTCAGAAATATTTACAAATTTCCCACTTTTTATGAGACGTCCTAAAGAATTGGTCATTGAAGACAACGCTACAGAAAAAACTTTGAAGAATAGTTTTCATAGTTTCAAGGTGCCTACTAATTTTTCAGAAAGTGCAAAAAATGACCAATATTTTCCTTGGCAGAGGCTTTATCCCGAATTATTCAACAATCAAAATCAACCGAAAGCTGAAGAAATATCAAAAAAAGATATTGTAAAATTGGAACCCGCTGATATATTAACTGAAGAAGATTTGCGCGTATTGGAAGAAATTGATCAGACATTGTATTCTTCGGTTTCAAATGAAGAGTTGAATGCAGTTGACGAACCACCTCGTAGACTAATAAATATCTCCCCAGGTGTTAAATCTGCAATAGTAGCTAGTTTGGCTATAATAGTCTTATCAATGATAGTCTTTGTAACTATTTTGATGACCTTCAGATGGATGCAAAGAAAAAAAAAACAGCTAAAATATAATGAGAGCCTAAAGCCCTCTCTTATAAGCGTCAAACATAGAAATATTAAGACGTTTGTGGCGGAAACGCTAAGAAAGAACAATGCTAATTATTATAAACGGCACATGCAGAGTATGAGTGATAATGATAGTTGGCACCGAGAAAGCCAAAGGAAGAATGTATACTGAAAAATATAATTCATGAATAGGTTTGTGAGGTAGTGAAATATTTATTTTGCGTGCTCAAAAATATTAAAAGACTTTAGTAGATATATAAGTGTAATAGTATAATTAATATACTATGTTTTTAATAAATGAGTACCTACCTAACAAAAAACATATAATACAAGAAATTGAGCAAGTAAAAAAGAGATTCTTATAAGAATTTTTGTCATAGAGTCCAGTAAAAACTGTGTTTGTAACTGTACATAATAACAGATATACTCTGTAAAGTCACGATTTTTACAAAACCTGTGCACATAACTTTAGCTGCAAAAAGTCAATTTGAGTTGTTTCTGAAATCAGTGATTCAAGTAGGTAACCTTGATTTTGATATTATTATAATTCAACAAAAAAAATGGTAATTTACCAGTACTCGCTGAAGGTAAACTTGGCTTTCATCAATTCACTGACAGGATCATCCATAGTCCAAAACAACTTGTGAAAATAGGCATATTGTCGAACAATGCTCTTAATTTGCTTCAAAGCAATTTCTAATGTAGGGCTTCCTTTCAATTCTTCCAACTCATTAACAGTATAAGTCAGTACTGTATTGTAAGATTTTGGTAGAATATCAATGTAGGGTCTCCAAAAGGGATTGTTTGAAATTTTTTCAATTAGCAGATATATAGTTAATAGCACATTAGGCATATTTTTTAATATTTCCACCTAAGTTGGAGTAAAAAAGTCATAATATTACTTCATGATTAGAAATAATTCTTAAGAGTTAAATACCTTGTTTAGTAAATCCTGGACCATGCTCTTTTTTGCACTCTCCACAGACATCATGACTTTCCTAGGAATTGCAATAACTAATGAATTTTGAGAAATATCTTGGTCTACCCTAATTCCCAAATCATATCCTTCAAAGTGGACAATTGAACACCCATGAATCTCAGCACCATTTTCTTTAAGCCACTTTGTAAAGTTTTTAATTGTTTCTTCACCTCTTTGAGACCCTTGAGATTCTATTGCAGGAACATTGGAAGCTGAAATCTAAGAAGTAGATGTTTCTTTATAACATTTTATATTCCATGATACTTCTACATAAATTTGACTATTAATATAACATGAAAAAAAAACAATGCTATGAGCATACAAAAAGCAACTCAAAATACTTGTAGTTTTAAATTTATGAAGATAAATATCTTATAAGAGATATTATAGAGTATCTTACAATTAGATTATAGATCTCTTATAGAAAGTATAAAAGAATGTTACAAAAAAACCTACATGAACTTTTCTGAGCAATTTTGTTAACCCTGTGAATGAATGACCCTATACCTCAGTTCTAAATACCTACCTTATTCTGCTTTTTTAATAATTTCTCCTCGAGAAACTTGATTCTATCCAAGTATACAGCTATTTGCTTCTGACATTCCAAAGACTGGGGTATATTACTATGGGTGGGAAGTGTTGTTAATCTGAGCAGACTATCTACAGTTTCCAGCAGCTCCTTCTCCTCTTTGGCTGATTTGGCTTTCTTGTTTAAGCCCCTCAATTTGTTGGAGTTGTTCTGTGACTGGGATTGCGTTTTTTTACCCATTGATTCTAAATAATCAGAACTAGGGGCAAAATGTACGTTTTCAATGATATGCTTGTTTTCCTTTTATGGTGATTTAGTTTTATGTCATGATCAAATTTCCGTTTGTATACAAAAATTAAAAATAAAACAAGTCGCTGACAGCCTAGTCAGCAGGTGAGGCCGCCGTCGCATATAGCAGAAAATGGAAAATACCTAAAAGCGGAACAGAACGGAACGTAACCTCGAAATCCGCTGTGTACCAAACAAATGAGACCTTTATGTTTGATATTCCGCTTATACATATGTGACGGGATAAGTGATTTTCTTTTGCATGTGATTCTAATTATGGTCATTAAAAAAATATTGTCTACATAGATCTACGTATAGCATTTAACATCATTAAAAGAGTTACTAGACTAATTATAGTAGAACTAAATACAAGAAGCTTTGTAGGAAGACGTGAAAATGATATTTTGGACGAACGTCAAAAACTGTCACAACTCTAGAATCGGGGTTTACTTGTGACGTCATTGTTGTAAGTCGAATGCAGCTTGTCCCGATTTCGTTTCAAATTTGTTATGATTGGTCTCGGTTCTGGAAAAATTGAAAACGCCTTAGGTGGCATGTGAAAATGTTAGGTTAATGGAATAGGAGATAAAAGTGTTCACGTTTATTGAAATTAAAAGAAAGTTTAAGACACGACAATAAGTTTCAATCAATTAAAATGGCAAAGAATCGAATAAGTGAGTAAAATTATAATAAGATTTCTGTAGAAAAAAATAATTGTTATTCTTTGTGTTCTGTGTAGAGAAACAATCAAAACGGCAGCCTGCCAGACAACGATATAAGATTGAAAAGAAGGTCCGAGATCATAACAGAAAAATGAGAAGAGAGGCCAAAAAGAATCCTAAGAAGAATAAACCAAAACTCGTCCAAGTTCCGAACATCTGCCCTTTTAAAGATGATATAATAAAAGAAGTTGAGCTTCTAAAGAAAAAAAAGGAAGAGGAGAAGCAAAGATTACGTGAACTTGCCAAATTAGAAAAGCAAAAGAGCAAGGAACAAGCAAAATCACAAATTGTTAATGGTGGCTTCGAGTCATTGGTATGTAGATTACTATTAAATTCAAGTTTATAAATTCAAAAGGTAAGGCAAGCATGCTGTAATGTAAAGTAACATAATGTAGAAAAGTAGCGGCTTAATTTTGATAAGAAGTTTCCATCTTAACAGTCGTGTTTTCTTTCAGTCTCATTTAGAGTTAAAGAGATAAACTAAAGGAATTTACTTTATTTTTCAGGTTCAAAAAGCAACAGTAAGGGGCAACATACATGAGGCACTCACACCTGATAAAATGGAGGTAGAAAAAAGCTTTGACAAGAAAACTGAACAGTCGTTAAAACAATACTATAAAGAATTTAGAAAAGTCATTGAGGCATCAGATGTAATTTTAGAAGTTGTGGATGCCCGAGACCCATTAGGTACTAGATGTAAACAAGTTGAAGAAGCTGTGAACAAGTTAAATGGCAGCAAGAGACTAGTTTTAGTCATTAACAAAGTTGACTTAGTTCCACGCAATATATTAGAAAGTTGGCTTAAATACTTGAAGAATAAAGGGCCTGTTGTAGCCTTTAAGGCCTCAGTGCAAAGTCAAAATAAAAGATTAGGGCAAAGAAAATTTAATAAATCTGAGAAAGGTTTACAGGGCTCTGCCTCAATTGGTACCGAATTAATTATGTCTTTGCTAGGAAACTACTGTAGAAATAAAGGTATTAAAACCTCAATTACAGTAGGAGTTGTAGGGCTGCCCAATGTAGGCAAAAGCTCTATGATAAACAGCTTAAAAAGATCACGAGTATGTAATGTTGGAGCAGCACCAGGCATAACAAGGTAGATAATTTAAGTTCCTTTGTGTTAAATTCTGGTTAGTTACCAAAAAATATCACTTCCAGGGCAACTCAAGTTATTCAGTTAGATTCAAAAATAAAGCTGCTGGATTCACCAGGGATTGTGTTTGCTGCAGGCAATGATAGTCAGGCATCACTGAAAAATGCTGTAAAAATTTCATCTTTAGTTGACCCAATGACTCCAGCAAATGCTATTCTTCAAAGAGTATCTAAGCAAAGATTGATGGAAATTTATGACCTTACTGATTTTACTTCACCAGAGGTAAAAGTATAAATGTATAATTTAACTAAGTTAGTCATCCTTTGTTTTTATGGAATATAATCACCCTGTATGCCTACCTATCCTAGTATTGTAATTTTGTGGCTTTTTTCAGGAATTTTATACTTTAAAAGCCAAAAGAACAGGGAAATTTAAAAAGGGAGGCGTTCCTGATGCTCTTGCTGCTGCTAGAAGTCTATTGGATGACTGGAATAGGTAAGAAAGACGATTTGATATTTGAAGCAAGCATTTTGATTTGTTCATACATTGTAGTGGTAAAATACCATATTATACAGTTCCACCTCAAGAAAACCATGAGTCAAGTTCATATCAGATTGTATCTGAATTTGGAAAGGAATTTGATTTAGAGAATTATGACAAAATGGAAATTGACCTGCTTGATAAAATTAATTTCCTAGATGATAAGCAGAAACCTGTTCAACTAGAAAGCTGTGGTCCTGTTGACGCTGATGAAATAGAGGAAATGGAACAAGAGAAGTCTCCTGATAACCTGGTATGTTGATAGGTTTTGACTGGTTTACTCAGCTCTAGCCGATTGGGCCAGTTAAACTGGTCCGAACGATATGTATGTCGACTTAACGCATTGCTAAACGATAAAACGAATGAACTAAAAGTGTGCATGCACTGCAATAGTCCTGTCCACCCTCTTTAATTCTTGAATACTAAGATCCGTTGACAAAGAAGCAATAAGTAGCAATATTTGTCCTTGCAAAATATTCTAGAAATTCTTCAAAATAAACATAGTATTTTCAACATTGAGAACGTCTCCCCCCAGGCTAGAAACGTCTTAAAAAAAAGTTCAGAATTGTGGATACTTATTTCGCCATTTTTTCGATATATTTTAATGACAACAACCACATAACAATAAAAATTTAACAAAGTCAATAGTAAATGTTGCTTCTGTCTAGACTCGTCTTTAGATGCATTTTATCGCATTACACAGATACTCTGTGTTAATCCCTACAGTTCATTAAAAAAAAATCCCTGTAGAGCAGAGTTTTAGATCTGCAGTTAATAAATTCATGGTATAAAAATACATTTTAGAATGTATCTTTTAATACAGTTTTACTTCAAAATACTATAATTCATTAATTTAATATTAATTTATTATTTAACACGTTTTTTCTATTCCAGTTAAACGACGACATAAACATTGCAACGGCAAAGAAAAGTTTAGTTAGAAAAAAGATGTCTGCGACTCGAGTAAAAAAAACAGATCCCGAAATGGCACTGGAAGGAAATCAGAAACTAAATCAAATAAAAAGGAAACAATTCAAAAAAGAGAAAAAAGACAGGTGTCGAAAAGAAAAAGTTGCTCAGCAGTTGGCAGCGGGACTTGAGAACTTTTCTCTGCGCAGTGGGGATCTAAACCAAAGCCATGAAGATTACAATTTTGATACGGATTTCGCCATAAAATAAATGGCTAATGTAATTTTATTTGCTTTGAAAGTAATAATAAAATAATCGTTTTCAAGAATTTTATTCCTAACATTGATGCCTCATCTGCTATCTTTTTTAACAAAAAACAACGTACGTAAATAATAGATGATCCAAATTTGACGTTTGCCGTAGAGATTAACCACACAATAAGACTCAAAAGATGTACTTTCATAAGTAAAAAGGGAAAAATTGAAATTTTGGGAATACATATTTTTAAAAGTAATTTTTTCCTATTGTCACTTTGAGTACCCATCTATTATCAGTGCCGCCCCATATCGTTCATTTAGAATAACAAAGTCGTATGTGCATTCAACTTCATTTTGCAATAAAACTTTGAATATGTAATACTAATAATATTTAGCAAATGGTTATAATGAATGTTCAAAACCAGATATAACATGACTGTCCTATACTTAAGCTCTCTTATTCACTTTAATTTACTTAAAATAACTTTAAATATACAACTAATTTTAATCATTTTTATATCACGCATGATTATTACGCCCAAGTAAAACAAGGAAATTATTAGGTGTATACCTATGACTCCGCGTTTTTTTACGCATTTTCAACTGCTTGAAACTGTATAAATTTATTACCAATGTTTATTAAAAATAATTTCCATCGTTAATGACAACATTTTCCCAGAGATTAGGCAGTTTATAGATTCCATCGTAAAAAAAATTCGTCAGTTTTGAAGCGATCCATTCATCAAGCCATTCTTGGACTTCTTGGCGATTCTGGAAGCGTTGCTCTGGCAAACCGTGAGCCATTGAACGGAAAAGGTGATAATCCGACGGGGCGATATCTGGCGAGTATGGCGGGTGCGGTAAGACTTCCCATTTGAAATCCTTCAAGGTGTTCTTGACTGGTTGAGCGACATGAGGCCTTGCGTTGTCATGAAGCAGTATGACTTTGTCGTGTCGATCCGCCCATTCTGGCCTCTTTACTGCGAGTTGATTACGCAACTGCACTAGTTGTTGGACGTAACGATTGGCAGTGACTGTTTCGCCAGGTTGGAGAAGCTCGTAATAGAGTACGCTGCGCTGGTCCCACCAAATGCAGAGCAATACCTTCTTCCCGTGGATATTTGGCTTTGCGGTTGAAGTTGTTGGCTCACCCGGGCTTACCCATGATTTTTTCCTCTTTGGATTGTCGAAGTAAAGCCATTTTTCATCTCCGGTCACGATACGATGTAGAAAAGACTTTCTTTGAAAACGTTCAAGCAAGATCTCACACGTCGTTTTTCGTTGCTCTTTGTTCCTTTCCGTCAATTCATAAGGCATCCATTTTCCTTCCTTCTGAATTTTTCCCATAGCGTGAAGACGAACCGAAAGCGTTTTCTGCGTGACGTTAAGGGAAGATGCGAGCTGTTCTTGCGTTTGCGCGGCGTCTTCGTCCAACAAAGCCTGCAGTTCTTCGTCTTCAAATTTTTTCGATGGCTTACCATGCTCCTTGTCGTTGAGGTCGAAATCACCTGATTTGAAGCGCTGAAACCATTGTTGGCAAGTTCTTATAGACGCAGCACCATTGCCATAAGCCTCAACGAGCATTTGGTGAGCGGCAGTGGCGTTTTTCTTAAGATGGAAAAGGAAGAGCAAAGCTTCCCGCAAATGATGTTTATTCGGCACAAAATTGGACATATTTAAACCTTAATTGAAAAGTTTTAAAAGGTCATATAGCAATTATCATATATAAATAGAAAGCTGGTAATACGGAGTAAAAAATGAAATAAAATTCCTTAAATAAAAAAATATTTTTTCAAAGAAAATAGAACTAGAAATAAAAACGCGGAGTCATAGGTATACACCTAATAGTTAAGTTACATAGAATGTTGTGGTTTTTTAATAATATAATTAAATAGGTACGTTTTAAACTTGATTTTCAAATAAATGACAAATAATTTTGAACTGGGAATATCAATGAACAATTGAATATTCAACCACTTAATTACTACATAGTGTGACACAATAATAGTAAACTCATTATAACTTAAAAGATAAAGAAAACTAATTGAAAATATGGATTATGTTGCATTGAGAATATTACGCAAAAATGATTCCCTGTCGAACATACGCATCCATTTAAGCATTGACCTGAAGTTTTTTCTTTGCATAATACATCAGTTTTTTGAATAGGTTGATGAGTTCTCATTATTGTTTCAAATGGTTTTCTGGTGACATTGTAATTTAGCATCGAAACAGTTTCCTAACAGCAATTCTGTTTATCAGAGTTTTTATATTTAATATCAGAAATGTTTTCCAATGAAAACCTTAAGACACTGACTTTTGCAGAAGGTACAGTTTTATAATCGTAAAAACTTGTACAGAATTTTAAATTTAAAAAATCGGTAATAGTCATTGTTACAATTTTGTAAGATTTTACTGTGAAAACCTTCTTCAAAAGTGCCATTAGTGATACTGAAGAATAATATTCCTTCGATAACACTTTTTCAATACAACTATGAACATTATCTATGTCCTAAACACATGAATGACCCGGAGTAGAAAATTTCATAGTCACTGTGGATTTGTGAATGCCTATACAAAAAGTAACTAAAGGCGTATGAAATTATAGAATTTTTGTTTTGTGGGATGCAGCTGTTACTCCATAACATTAGATTTTTTAAATTTGGATGTTACAAGTAAACATTCTCTAAAAATTTTAATAAGACACTAACAATATCATCATCGTTCTTTCCCGATAGATGTTCACCCCATATTTCACAATAAGTTTGCTTTGTTTTCGAAAGCTGTGCTTAAATTATATACAAACTTGTTATAGAAATTGCTAACTTAAGCTCTAGGACAGCTAAAGACATTTTGCAGGTCAAAATCCAAATCGAATTTGTCACTATCTTCTTTGTCGCGATTCCAGTCTTTACGTGCATACGATTTTTCTTTTATGTGTTTTTGGTCTTTATCCTGTAAGTTTTAATTCCTTTGATTATTTTGTTGTCAAATTTCTAATTCCTTGCATAAGTCACAGCGGTCTTTTCATCTCGAATGGAACGATAAATTAAAATATTTAAATATATGTATAAGCATAGATCTGTAGTATGATTTCTTCACCGGTAAAATTTTTTTCCTCATAAAGTACTAGATAATTTACATGTTTTTTTTAATGTTTAGTGAAGAATCTAAATTTTTTTTGAATTTACCACTCAGCAATAATGTAACTCAATACAAGTAAATGAGTTGATATATATTTTTACAAAATCAACATCAATTTTAGGAACAAAGTTTTTTCAATGCTTTCCTTGTAATGAAGCAGTGGGAATTACTTCCTTCTTAACCCTCTGGCGGGCGCGCCTTTTGGACTTTCAAGATAGAGCGTGCCGCAGCAGTTACACCGCACTTTAAATTACGGTACTAAAATGGTCGTGATATCTTTTTTAAAGATTATTATGAATCATCATATAATTGTTTGAAGTTGTGTTAATATAATTATTTAATACAAAACATTGAAACGAATAACAAAATAAAATTGGAATATAATATGAATTAATAACAAAAAAATAATTAATTAATCATCAACTTCCATTAATTCCATGCAATTTATACATTTTATAATAGCACTGCTATGCCTCTTGCACACATTTTTTCCACATTTTTGGCAAAGCAACTTTATACGATTATTTTTATGCGCTCCACACATATAGCAAATTCCAGAGCGTACAACCTCAGTCGGTGCAACAGTTTTGTATCTTTCTAAAAAGTGCTGTACATCTTTCGGGAGACTCGGAATCATGGTCCTTTCCTTTAGAAAATCCTCCATGAGATTGAAGGCCAATTTTTTTTTAATATTCGTCTTCGGTCCCGATTATTTTTATTACAAAATTTAAAAATAATCATCGAATTAATTCCAGCTATATCAAGATGTCTGTAAAATAATGCAAGAGGCCATCTTCTGGTAATTCTAGATGTAGTATATGCTGAATACATTTGATCTACCGTGTCAACGCCTCTTTTTGTTGCATTATAATCTAAATTTACCAACGACTTTTCTTCGATTAATTCTATAGTATGATGCATTGTAGACAGAAATATTACTGCTTTGTTTCTTTTCGGAATTGTTGAGGTCAACATGTAGTCATATTGAAATCTAAATATTGTGGATCTCAACTCATGATGTTTGCCAAACAGAAACTCGGGAGGAATTTCCTTCTTGTTCTTTTTGAGTGTCCCAAGTAAGGTGAGGTTTTTCTCCAAAAGGTATTCCGCTAGCGGATAACTCATGTAGTAGTTGTCAGTGGTGATGTTTCTATTGGAATTTTCAATCGGAACTACTAGTCGTTCGACTATATCGTCAGTTTTGTTGGATTTAACATGTGGCCCTGGATGTTGTTTTCCGCATTTCAAAACTGTAAGTGTAGAATGTTTTAGCGTCACATAAAGCGTAAATTTTGAATCCATATTTCGCTGGTTTGTTCGGGATATATTGAACGAAACCACATCTGCCTCTAAATGGGTGAAGCATTTCGTCAATTGTAACAAATTCACTGACATTGAAATTGGTAATGCAATTCTTGACAAATTTTTCATGAAAGTCGCGTATTGGTGCAAGCTTATCATTTTTTTTTCGCTCATCACGAGTCAATATGTTATCTATTCAGAGAGCACAAAGCAAAAAAAGAAACCGCTTGTAGCTAAACAAGGCAAGTAAAAGAATCATCCCTGACCCATCAGTGTTCCATAGTTCACAGCAGTTTGTATGGTGCCCTTTTTTGGTTCCTATTAGAAATAATGCACCTAACAGTGCTCTTAATTCTGTTTTACTGATATCTCTACAATCTCTGTCCCTGCTATAACGAACTTTATTTCTCTTTTTCTGAATATATACAGTGAGTCTCATTTAAAATCGTGCAGTCCATCGGTATAAGAACTCTATCGGATTAAAGCAATAAAATGCGAAATACCTTAAACTTTTTTATTAATAGATTGCAGATAAATCTCTAATTAGACAACTCTATGAATATTTTATCAAGCAAAATTATAGAAATTCAAAAATTTAATATTTCATCAATTTGTTGTCAAAAAAATAGTCGCACTAAAAATCGTGCACTTCAAAACGTTTTTAAAAATTAGTCATTATTATCATTTAATGTTTACGTTAATATTTCGTTGGACAACCTTTATTATTTTCAACAGCTTTTAGCCTATTAGGCATCGACCTAATTAATTTTTCTGTAAAGCTTGCATCAATTTTAGTCCACTCTTCTTCTAAAGCTTTCCTCAAGTCACTTCTATTAGAAATAAGATATTTGCGAACTCGCCGATCCAGTTCATGTCATATATTTTCTATGACATTCAAGTCGGGAGATTGTGGAGGTGTTTTTATGACGAGTGAGCAATTATATAACAACCACTCTTTAACAATATGGGCGCTGTGCTTCGGGTCGTTATCTTGATAAAAATGAAATGTTTCTGGTATTCCTAATTTTTCAGCACTTAATTTCAAATTTAGTTTTAAAATGTTTAAGTATCCGAATTTATCCATATTTCCTTCTATAAAATGGAGGTTGCCAACACCATGTTTGCTCCCATGTTTGACCGTTGAGCGAAGATTTTCTTTTTTCAGCTCTTCGTTAACTTCTCTCCATACCATAACTTTACCATCCGATCTAAATACGTTAAATTTGCTTTCGTCAGTAAAGATAATGTGTTTCCAAAACTCATAGTCTTTATGCATATACTTTTTAGCGAATTCTAAACGTAGCTTCCGATTTTTCTCACTAACATAAGGCTTCTTTCTTGCTATTCTGCCATTATAGCCATTTTTTCATGAAACTCTACGAACAGTTTCCGCACTTACTACTTTGTTTAAATTAATTTCAATATCAGTTACAAGTTTAGGAGCACTAACTTTTGGATTATATTTGACTTGTCTCAATATCCAACGTTCATCTTGCGCTGTTAACTTCTTTTTATGGCTGATTCGGACTTTATTGGATATGCGATTAAACTTTTTATACCGTTCTATTATTGACTAAACAGTAGTATTGCTCTTGTTAAGAATGTCGGCAATTTTTCTTTGACTTTTGCCTTGATTAAAATGAAAAATTACAAGCTTTCTTTCTTCGATGGTCGTTTGCTTTTTCCACTCATTATTTAGATTTTCTTAACAAATTTTGAACAAAATTCTCAACGATTGGCACTTAATAAACTAATTTGATTGAATTTGTAAGTACAACAAAAATACCTATAACTTAATCACCGAACAGATCAACTGCACGATTTTGACTGAGAGCTAACAAAAGCGAGTGGTAACATTTTTTTATTGTCTAAGGTAACTTGATGTTTGCGGATTTAATTGATACTTTTAAAAACACAATCAAAGGGTTATCAATAGTCATGAAAATAAGCATTGTTTATTTAAAGGTTTATGATTTTAATAAGAATACATATAATTTAAATGAGTGCACGATTGTTAATGTGAATCACTGTATGTTTGTATTTACTACTGATTCATCTATTATTTCATCGGTGAAAAAAAGTTGAATGCATCAATTTCTTGTTTTACGTGACCACTAAAGCATTTTGGGCCTGGAGCTGTTCTAATCATGTTTTTGGCACTCACTTTTCCATTTAACAATGGCTGATTCATCCACAATGTCTCTTTATCTTTCCCTATGTAGAAGTGGCATTCTTCGCTACTTGGAACAACTTCGTGAAATGAAGAAACCCCAATTATATCGGCAACAGACCGCTCGGAATCGCTATCATGAATATCTGTTGAAATAATTTCATCCTCTGTTTCAGACACACTGTCTTCAGTTACTGCTTCATCTGATAACTCTTCTAAAACTTTTTGCATGGCATTTTCTAGCTCTTCAGGTGACAAAGTTTTGTGATCCCTAAACCCCATATTTTATATAAATATTATAACTATATCATGAAAAAACAGATGAAACTCAACATATGTATATATCAAATAAACTAATAAAAATATACAGGGTGTCCCGAAATTAAGGCACCATACTTAAACAGCGTAAATTACGTCCAAAAATAACACCAAAACTTTATATAAACATATATCGAAAAATGCTTTTTTAACGATCTATGGCTCTTTAAAGACATAAACCTGATGATGGTTATTTTGACATATTTCCAAAACGGTGCAGAAATATATTAATATACAGTGGTGGCCATTGAAATAGAGCCAGTTCAAAGAAATATATTTCTTGGAAAATAAAGTTTTAATATCACGCCGAATTAGTATAATAATTGTATATTGTAAATATGTAATAAGGAAAGAAAACTTTAATAACAAACTTAATTAAAAAAAATTGCATAAACATAATATTTAACAAATAAATGGAATAAATCAACACGAACACTTGGTCATAAAAATAGAACCAACCGAAGATATAGGCATAATTAATAATATTTTGCAGTTTAAAAATTATGAAATAACGCTTAAACTCTCTTTAAACTCTTAGTACTTTATTGTATGACCATTATGTTTAATAACTTCGACGCATCTTCTGGGCATAGAGTTTACAAGCCTTTGACACACGTCTAGTGGTATTGCTTTCCATTTTGCCTTGATCACCTCCCAGAGTTCGGCCTTGTTTTTCGTTTTATGTTCTCCAACAGCATTCTTGAGGACAGTCCATAAGTTCTCAAATAGGATTAAGGTCCGGCGATTGGGAAGACCGAGGTAATAAATCCACATTATTATCATTTAAAAATGTTTTCACTCTCCTAGACGTGTGTTTCGGGTCGTTGTCTTGTTGGTACTTCCATATTAGCGACATATTCTCCACTACAAAAGGCAACATAATATCTCGAAGAATGTGGACATATTCATGTTGATCCATGGTTTCTTTAATCCAGTAAATTGGTCCTACACCGTACCATAAAAAAGCTCCCCAAAGTTTTATGTTATCACCTCCATATTTAACTGTTTTAATAATGTGTTTTGGTAATAATTCCTGGTTGCGTGGTCTTCTGGCATATTGTCTCCCATCGGATCCCATTAGATTTATCTTTGTTACATCGCTCCATAAAGTATAGCACCATTTTTTTATTCCCTCTTCACCATCCCAATTCAAATGGTCCAGGACAAATTTTAAACGTTGCTTAATGTTCTTGGAGGATAACAAAGGAACTTTTCTAGCTATTCTGCCGTATAAATTATTTGTCTGAAGCCTTCTTCGAATAGTTCTTGTACTTATTTCCAAATCTAGTTCAGTTTTAATACTGGTAGACGTCTTGAAGGGATCTTTTTTGGAGACTCGAACAATTTGCCTGTCTGTATGAGGACTTGTTTTCCTCCTCGCTCCACGATTTTCCCGATTTGGTAGTTTCTTATAGCATTTTCAACCATTTTTTTTGAGCACCTGATAAGTCTTGTAATTTCTCTTAGCGATTTTCCCTCTTTCCGTAATGTTAAGATTGTTACTCTTTCCTCTGCCGTGCAATGAACGTCACGGCCCATTTTTATCTAAGTTATTCTTCAGTACTTCACTAAATGTTTAAAAAGGAAATCACGATGATAACTTGAAGGAAACGACACGTGCAAACTTGAAGGGACACTAATACTATGTGTTTTATTTTTCTGTGTGTGTGTGTTCTATTTTAATGACCAGACAAATTGAAATCAAGCAAGACCAAACAAATTAAAATTTTTATCGTGTTCACTTATAATTTTCGTTTCTGTGCACATTTCAAATTATTCCTATTGAACATGCATAAGAATTATATTGAGGTTCATCAAAATGTTTCTAAAAAGTTGTAGCGTTGAATTTTACCAAAAATATCAGCTGGCTCTATTTCAATAACCACCACTGTATATTTCTAACTGAATATATTCATAACTTTATGAAATTTAGTATGATGTGGCTGAATGGAAAATATTTCGTCAAAGACGTGCCGCACGGGGGGAGCCGGAGTTAAAAAATGCTACATTTTTTTATGTGCCCGGTTTTTTAGCTGCTGATGCAAAATTATGAAACCACATATATGTCCAGAAAAAAAAGGTACTCTTGGTTCGCATTGATAAAACGCTCCATTTTCGAATAAAATTCATTTGAACATTACATTGCGTAACAAATACAAATGATGCTTAAAACGATAATTTTTAATCATATCAAAACTATAAAACAATAATTAAAAAAAACAAGAAATTTAAACGACACATTTTTAGAGTAAGTTTTCAAATAAGTTACCGTTTTGTTGGATACACAGTCTAGATCGTCTTCTTATGCTCTGGAAGGCACGAAAGATTTGAAACGGATTTTTTTTTTAACGATAACTTATTTGAAAACTTACTTTAAAAATGTGTTATTTAAATTTCTTATTGTTTTTTTCATTATTGTTTAATAGTTTTGATACGGTTAAAAATTATCGTTTTAAGCATCATTTGTATTTGTAATGCAATGTAATGTTCAAATTAATTTTATTCAAAAATGGAGCGTTCTATCAATGCGAACCAAGAGTACCTTTTTTTTTGGACACATATGTGGTTTCATAATTTTGCATCAGCAGCTAAAAAACCGAACACATAAAAAATGTGGCATTTTTTAACTCCAACGCCCCCCGTGCGGCACGCCTCTGACGAAATATTTTCCATTCTGCCACATCAGTCAATTAAGGCTTAAAAGGTATAAAATCATACCAAATTTCATAAAGTTATGAATATATTCAGTTAGAAATATATATTAATATATTTCTGCACCGTTTTGGAAATATGTCAAAATAACCATCATCAGGTTTATGTCTTTAAAGAGCCATAGATCGTTAAAAAAGCATTTTTCGATATATGTTTATATAAAGTTTTGGTGTTATTTTTGGACGTAATTTACGCTGTTTAAGTATGGTGCCTTAATTTCGGGACACCCTGTATATTATGAAATTAAATTCAAACTATAAGAAATTATAACTTACATTATCAGGCATACAGGGTTATTCACGTCATGCTACACGGAATATTGCGGCTAAAGTATTTAATATTTCGAATTTTTCTTTTTTGCGATGTGTAGAACTCACATAGAGGTACATTCTAAAATTATTTTACTTTTATACAGGGGGTTGTAAATAAGTGAAAAATATTAAAGTTATGTTTTTTTAAATGGAACACTCAATATATTAGTACCGTTTTAGATTCCTTGAGAAAAATAAATGTAAGTTTGACTAAGGTTTACCTACCCTAAACCTTAAAGATTTTGAAATAATTGAGATTTTGTAAAAATGTAGTGCAAATTTAAAAACTTTGCTTTAAAGGAAGTTTAAACTGGAATAAGCCGAAATTCACATCAAACCTCAGACATGAGGCATATTTCATGCCATAGTCATGAAAATTTAAATATCTTATACAGTGTGTCCAAAAAATAAATTGAAAAATGTACTTACTTTGAAGGGTATTAACTTGCTTAATTTAAATGGAACACCCTATATTTTATTACTACAACTATCAGATTGAAACATTACCGATCGAAAACTATTATACTTTCCTATACTTAAATGTACAAGTTTTCCTTGAAAATTAAGATTTTTAAAGAAAGTAGAAAGTCCTATTATTTTGTGTATCAGTTCCCACGATGACATCTAAAATGCCAATATAAAGAGTCATATTTATGCATTCTTTTTTCGGATAATTCTTTATTTATGATATTTTCAATATTATTTGCGTAACTTACAAGATAATTTTCATATTTAATCAAATCTCCGAAAAAAGAATGCATAAATATGATTCTTTATATTGACATTTTAGATGTCATCGTGGGAACTGATACACAAAATAATAGGACTTTCTACTTTCTTTAAAAATCTTAATTTTCAAGGAAAACTTGTACATTTAGGTATAGAAAAGTATAATAGTTTTCGATCGATAATACTTCAATCTGATAGTTGGAGTAATAAAATATAGGGTGTTTCTTATAAATTAAGCAAGTTAATACCCTTCAAAGTCTGAGGTTTGATGTGAATTTCGGCTTATTCCAGTTTAAACTTCCTTTAAAGCAAAGTTTTTAAATTTGCACTACATTTTTACAAAATCTCAATTATTTCAAAATCTTTAAGGTTTAGGGTAGGTAAACCTTAGTCAAACTTACATTTATTTTTCTCAAGGAATCTAAAACGGTACTAATATATTGAGTGTTCCATTTAAAAAAACATAACTTTAATATTTTTCACTTATTTACAACCCCCTGTATAAAAGTAAAATAATTTTAGAATGTACCTCTATGTGAGTTCTACACATCGCAAAAAAGAAAAATTCGAAATATTAAATACTTTAGCCGCAATATTCCGTGTAGCATGACGTGAATAACCCTGTATAGAAGTACACTGCGTGACATAGAAAAGAGAACACCCCGTAAAAATGGTTTAATTTAAATAATTTTTGGTATGCATGTTTGTTTATATGTATAGCAGAAACGATCAAAATTTCACTCATATTTATCTACGTATTCACGAGTTATTCGGAATTTTAGGTTTTTTTTAAATATAAAAATTGCAATAAAATATCAACAATACAACTGGAAAATAACATTTATTGGAGTGTAGTGTGCTTAGAAACTGCGTAGAGATATGCCTAGAACCAAAATAGAGCGAAATTTTCATCAATTGAGCGAGTTTGAGAGGGGTCGAATAGTGGGTCTACGAGAGGCTGGTCTGTCATTTAGGGAAATCGCCACTAGATTGAACCGTAGTGTAAACACTATAGTGAGATGCTGTCAGGGATGGTTCGAAGAAGGGCAAACAGGCAGAAGAACAGGTACTGGACGACCTCGAAGAACTACAGAACGCCAAGATCGCCGACTCCGAATTATGGCCCTAAGAGATAGGTTCGTCTCGTCGAGGACGCTGGCGGATCAGTGGTTCGCTGAGTATGGAAGGGCCATTGGGATACGAACCATTTATCGCCGCATAAGAAGTTTTGGATTGATTTCCTACCGTCCCTATCTCGTGTTACCCCTCACCTTAAATCATCGTCAAAATCGACTACAGTGGTGCCAAGAACGGATACATGGGACTCTGGAATGGGATAACATCGTGTTTAGTGACGAATCCAGATTCTGTTTCGGTATGCATGATGGTCGGGCAAGAATACGAAGGAGACGGGGTGAAAGATGGGATCCTCAGTTTGCAATACAGAGGCATGTCCATCAGACTGTTGGGGTAATGGTTTGGGGTGCCATTGCATATGGTAGCAGGTCACCTTTAGTTTTCGTCAGAGGCAGTATGACAGCCCAGCGATACATCCAAGAAGTAATGGAACCTCATCTTGTGCCTTATCTGGAAACTCTTGTTAATCCAGTTTTCCAACAAGACAATGCACGACCACATGTGGCTAGAGTGACTATGGACTTCTTCCAACAAAATGCAGTCAATTTGCTACCTTGGCCACCTCGATCTCCAGACCTCTCACCGATCGAACATGTATGGGATATTATAGGTAGAAGGTTGCATAATTTACCCCATCCCCCGCAAACCCTAGCGATGCTGTGTCATGCTGTCCAGTTAGCCTGGAATGAGATCCCCCAAGAGGACATCAATCACCTCATTAGATCCATGCCTAGACGTGTACAGGAATGTATAAGACACCGCGGAGGACCGACAAATTATTAAATTTTTTTTAGTTTTTAACAATTAAATTTGTTCAACTTTTTAATGAAGTATTTGTTTTGGCGTAAACAACATGCATACCAAAAATTATTTAAATCAAATCATTTTTACGGGGTGTTCTCTTTTCTATGTCACGCAGTGTATTTACATCGCAACTTGATGCTCATTTACTTAATGCTTTCTAACTTCTGATCCGAGACATCCCAAAAACGTGCAGTACGAAATTAGTTGCTAAGATGCATGCCGGTGGAATACCTAGGCGCTCGGGGATTTACCAGCAATATTAATGATGTGACAATTCGCGAATATCGATTTGCGGCATTTTGCCGCAGGCGCGCCCGCCGGAGGGTTAATAGGAGCGTTAAAAACTGTCTTTTTGCTGATAGATAAGGTTCTAATATAAAATTGTTTGCCGACCTGTAACTTGCAATTACCGATTTTAAAAAAATAACAATACGTCCAATTTTTTCGCCAAGTTTCCTCTGCTGTCTTTCATTTCCGGACTAATAGCTTTTCAGATGTAGAAATTGTATAAATCTTTTTTTCACGTCCAGTCAGATTGTAAAAATGTTTAAAGGCTGTCTTGCACTCTTCTACAGAAACAAATTTTACACATTCGTATTTACACTGAGAAGAATCTTTCACTGTTCTAACTTTTCTGGTTTTTTTGTTCTTTACTAACAAATACTCAACCCCAGAGTCATGTGCATGTTTACGAATAACAGACTTCTAGTTATGCGGATTTTCTTTTTTGGAACGTTTTAATTCCATTTTCAATTTCTTCTTCAAATATTTCGATAGTTCTTTCGGTATTATTTCTGTAATTCAATTTCAGTGGCCAGCAAAAGTATTCATACACCTGTAACGCTGTTAAAAAAAGTGAAATAACAATATGACCAGTATATTGTAACATTGTTTAATTAATTTTGTATTAAACGACACCATGTAAACAACTAATCTATAATAATTTTCTTTACTAAATCATATTGTTTATAAGTACTGTAGCAAAATGTTTACAAACATGTCATAAAATTAGACCGAAAAAGTATTCCTACATAATGTAATTAATTAGAAATAATATTATTATAAAATTAATATTTTAGAACAGTGGATTGGTCGGTACGGCCCAGTTTTGTGGCCTGCAAGAAGTCCTGACCTCACTATTTCTGACACGTACCTTTGGGACCGTTTGAAGCAATTAACGTTTCAGCAACCTATTGATAATAATATCGACATTTTAAAACAGAGAATTTTAGAGTCAATTCAAATGATTTCACTCGAAGAGATAAGAAGTTATAATCACATTAAATAGCAGTTTGAGAAATGCGTCGAATACGGGGGAGGTACGTTTAAATAAGTAATATTTATTAACTTTTATTTTAAATTATTTATAAACTATTTTGCAATAGTGGAATTTTGTATGTAAACTTTGGATAGAATTTGAAATCTGTTTTTTATTTACCATTTTGCTCCAAAATGAGAAATAAAGCTAATTTACTCTTGATAGTATTTCATGTGTTCGTAGTTTTTGGACATCCTGTATAAAAAAGTCCAAAGTTATCTTCGTAAATCGTATTTTTTCGAGAAGCAGAGTCTTTTATCAAGAATGACTTTTTGTCGAAAAACGACATTTTTTGTCCATTTGTCCTCTTGGGCACTCTATCTGTGGACATACTGTATATAGATATTATATTATATAGACTTACTTAAAATTTAGTTGTCCCATTAATTTATATAAAGTTGAACGACTTATTTGTGACGATTTTTTTTATTTGGACGATTTTTAATCTCATTCAAAATTTTATTTAATGTGGGTGTCTCATTTTTGTAGAAAAAGTCATGTACTATTTTACATACACCAAATTTGATACTATCATCAAAGGTGACAATCAAAGATTTTCGTCCCGGGGCTTTTCCAGGCTCTGAAAGTTTTCCTGTTTGAAAATGTTCTTATCGTACTCGGAATATCGTAGATTTTGTCACTCCTTTGGAATACGAGGGCCGTTTGATATGTCAGTGACTTTTTGTATCAAAGATATTTTTTCGGCCAAAAAACGTTTTATTTCTCAACATAGTCTCTTTTTAGCTCGATACATTTAGTCCAGCGTTTTTCCAAATTTTTTTATCTTTTCTAAATAATAGATTTTATTAAGGTCCTCAAAATAGGCAGTTGTTTCAGTGATGACCTCTTCATTCGACCCAAATCTCTTACCGCCCAGCCATTTCTTCAGGTTTGGAAATAGGAAATAGTTGCAGGGGGCTAAATCTAGAAAATATGTTGGGTGGGGTAGCAGTTCGTAGCCTAATTTATGTATTTTTGCCATGGCGACTATACACGTGTGCACCCGTGCATTGTCTTAGTGGAACAGCAATTTTTTTCGCAAAATACGGTCGTTTTTGCTTTAATTCAATATCAAGTCTGTCTAAAAGTTATGAATAATATTCACCAGTGATCGTTTTACCCTTTTCAAGGCAATCGATATGAATGACACCGTGTGCATCTCAAAAAACTGTAACTATCACCTCGTTGGCCAACAGACCCATCTTGGCCTTCTTTGGTGCACGTTCACCTGGAGAAACCCACTGTTTCGATTGTTCCTTGGTCTCTGGTGTGTTGCGATGGATCCACGTTTCGTCAACGGTTACGAGACAGCGCAAAAACTCGTTCGAATTGCGGCTTAACATCGCTAAACACTTTTTTGAAATGGTCACATGGAAGCGCTTATGGTCGAGTGTGAGCAAGCGCGACATCCATCGCGCGGATAGCTTTTTCATATCTGTGGTACCCCACTAAGCATTCAAACACTTCACAGGATTCTCAAGCTCATTTAATAAGAACAATTTGTTAACAAGATCTAACCAACTTATCACCCTAACTCTCAAATACAACCATTTACCACATCACTTTTCTATTCTCTACCAGTTCGTTCTTCTCTACTCCTTTTTCGCTTATACGGTGATTCCCCGAAGAGGTAATCTCCGCTGCGGTCATTCACGCACCGGTTGCCACAATATCCAAATATTCATGTAAAATGTGATATACCCGCTCAATTGAGATGCTTACAGCCTCAGTCTCCTCATGCACTTTTATTCTCTGATCGTCCAATATCGTTCCATGGATTTCATCGAAAATTTCTGGAAAATTTAAACATTCTGCGTCATTTGTGCTGGTTCGACCACAACGAAACTCAGTAAACCACTTCTTAACCATTGAAATTGATGGTGCATAGTCCCCATAGTATTTATCAAGCCATTCCTTGGTTTCGGTGATAGTTTTTTTACGTAAAAATAATGTTTGATCAGCACACGAAATTCACTTTTTTTCATTTTCGTCGAAATTCACGAGGTCATCTGCATTCAATGGCTATTAAATAAAAACAAACTACACTGCTCAAAACAATTAGGGGATATTGCTAAATAAAGCTTTAAAAAAATTTTTTGTCACAGGAAATACTCCAAAACAAGTTTTTATTTGTATGTTAAGTTTTCTTGAGTATAGTAAAAGTGTTTTATACTGTATAGGCTTATTTTGACCGCTTAAGACAATATTTAATAAAAATGTGTACAGTTGTGCATTAAAAGGTCATGGTTTATAAAGGTAAATAAAACTTTCTGTTTATTAATTTAATAAAAAAACTAAATTTCAGTAATGAGTATGATCTCTCGCTGCTAAGAAAGCTTGGCATCTTAATGGCATTGACTCAATCAAGTTATTGAAAATTGTTTGTGGAATTTTATTCCATTCTTCAATTAGGGCATTTCGAAGATCTGGAATGGTTCGAGGTAGCAAATTTCTGCTGGCAACACGTCGTCCCAAAGTATCCCAAGCATGTTCAATTGGATTTCTATCCAAAGAATTGGCATGTCATACCATTCTCTTTATATTAATTTCTTCCAACCAGTTGTTCACGATGTTAGCACGATGTGGACGAGCATTATCGTCCATAAAAATAAACTGATTACCTATTGCTGCAGCATAAGGCATTACAATAGGTTGTAGAATTTCATGAAGATACCTATGAGCATTTAAAGGACCATTGTCGATGAAATACAGATCTGTATGTCCACCGAGACTAATTCCTGCCCATACCATTACGCCGCCGTCTTCAAAAGCAGATCTTTCTCTTACAAAATGGGGATTGTTTCGTATTCCGCGTTCATGCCAAATCAGCACACGTCGATTGTCAGGTTCCAGAGTGAATCTAGACTCATCGCTGAACAGTACCCGGCTCCAGTCATTATGGCTCCAATTTCTGTGAATCTCAGCCCATTCTTTCCTTGCTCGTTTGTGCTGCATCGTTAATGGAATGCAAACATCGGGCATAAAGTCCGATATTATGCAGCCTATTCCTGATGGTTTGAGTGGACACAAGCCTTCCAGTGGCATTAGCAAACTCACTCCTTAGAAGTGTTACATTGAGATTTCGATGTCGCCGAGTCAGCAGATGGAGAAAACGGTCCTCCCTTTGTGTTGTGGAAGATGGTCGACCTTGTCCAGGTCTTCTTCTCACATTTCCTGTTTCCCGAAATCGATTCTAAAGCCGCGAAATCACACTTTGACTCACATTAAACAATTCGGCAACATGTACTTGAGTTCGCCCTGCCTCAAGTTGCAATATTACTCTCCATGCCTCACTTTTGGTTAAATCGTATTGTACATTCATTGTACGAATAAATAAAAATGAAAGACTTAAACAACTTATTCGTAAATGCAAAACTGAACTAAACCGTTAGCGGTATAAAAAAGCGCTTTTATACCGTTGGTGAAAAACCAAGTGAAAACCTGCAAAAACGACAAAAGCCTAGCGAATGCATTATTTTCGCATTGAATCCTGTTGTACTTTTATTACGATAAGAAACTGTGTAAAAAAAAATTGAATAAATAATTTTTTTTCATAAATAACATAATATCCCCTAATTGTTTTGAATAGTGTAAATGACGTAGCTTGCTTAAAATTTGACAATAGTCTACTAACAGATAATAGTTGACGGGTGTAGTGTTGCATTTAAAATTATTACGCGAGAAATTCAAAAAGTCACTGACTTATCAAACGGCCCTCGTATTATTTCATAAAACACATATAAATTAAAATATACTTAGTCTACCTAATGTACCAACTACATATGAAATCATAGCAGTAATTCCTAAATTTGGATTATCTATTTTTATTCTCTTCAATATGTTAATAATGCTTTGATTTTTCGCTATGCTTAAATGCTCCAAAAGCTTGCCCTTTTTGAGCGGTAAAAGAGGACCTTGACCCGTACTTGCACTCGTACTTGGAATTACATCTACAGGGTGTCCTCGAATTGCGTGGCCAAAATGATACCGCAGATTATTTAAGTAAAAATAAGTCGATTTAACTAAATTCGCCTCAGTCCAAAAGTTGATAATCACGGAGTTACAGGGTGATAAGGTTGAAAAAATAAATCGCATTTTCTTTAATATTTTTCGATTCCTTTGAGCTAATTTCACGAAACTTCATATCTGAGGGTGTTTTAGAATGACAAATTCAAATTTATTAACCATTTAGTTGTATTTTCTAGAGGGAACCACAAGCGACCATTAGGACACATTTAAACCTCTGTAACTTTTTTGTGCCATAGTGTATGTCATTTTGACATTAAAAAATCTTTTTTCCTATCTTTTATACTTAGAAAAGGTATACTTTATTGAAGTCGCTAGAAGCAATGGTTTCTGAGAAAACCGCATGTAAATCTGATGATGCATGTAACTTAACTTAAAATTATTTCTCGTTCAAAAAAAAAGTGTTCAAGTTTTTTAAAAACAGTTATTACTAAAGATAAAACATAAATAATAATTAACAAAGAAACAACAACAAGGAGGAATAAAATTAACTAATTAATTAAATTAACTTATGTAAGATTTTGATTTAATTTTTTTTCATTTAATTTGCTATCACAGTAAATGTTCAAAATTTTTTGTTTCTTTGTTAATTATTATTTATGTTTTATCTTTAGTAATAATTGTTTTTAAAAAACTTGAACACTTTTTTTTTGAACGAGAAATAATTTTAAGTTAAGTTACATGCATCATCAGATTTACATGCGGTTTTCTCAGAAACCATTGCTTCTAGCGACTTCAATAAAGTATACCTTTTCTAAGTATAAAAGATAGGAAAAAAGATTTTTTAATGTCAAAATGACATACACTATGGCACAAAAAAGTTACAGAGGTTTAAATGTGTCCTAATGGTCGCTTGTGGTTCCCTCTAGAAAATACAACTAAATGGTTAATAAATTTGAATTTGGCATTCTAAAACACCCTCAGATATGAAGTTTCGTGAAATTAGCTCAAAGGAATCGAAAGATATTAAAGAAAATGCGATTTATTTTTTCAACTTTATCACCCTGTAACTCCGTGATTATCAACTTTTGGACTGAGGCAAATTTAGTTAAATCGACTTATTTTTACTTAAATAATCTGCGGTATCATTTTGGCCACGCAATTCGAGGACACCCTGTATAGTCAAACCAATTTAAAAATAACTATTTTTCCGATTGTAATAACAACAAATAACAAGAAACAGCCGATATTAAAAAAAATTATCTATCTTTGTTTGCCGTTTTAATTTTTATATCCATCCAGTCAAGAAAGATTTTTTTCTCAACGTTCTAAAACCGACTATCCGTGTCTGGACAAGAGAGTCCGCTCAAGAGGAAGTCGCAGCAATGCGTTTTTAATGGAAGGTATTTAGGACCAGGATAAAATATCCGTTCAAGAGGGGTGTCCGTTATGAAAGATTTCATTGCACTTACTAATATTTTTCAGTTGTGCATATCTAAAAACTGTACGACTTTTGTGAAGAAAGAATTTTTCTATCTCTAACAGTGTTTAAGGTATTTACCGTCCACTCACTAATGGACTATGGGCCCTGTATATTTGAATTTTTTAATTATAAAATATTTAAAACATGAAACATCTACATATGTAATATGACATTTTAAAAAACTGATTAGAATAATGTGGAAAAATGATAATAATATAAAATGAAGTGAATTTTTTTGTTAAATTAAATTTTCAAAGAGAAGAGAAAATTGCAACATTGCATTCAGCCAGAGCTGAAATTTCAATATTTCCTTAAATTTTAGGATTTTTTGCACAATCTGGCAATACTGTACAACACCGGTCCCCAAAAAGGGCTCGGTAAAATAAGGGACATAACCCAGACCCATGTCGCCTCGAGTTTGGTTGGCGAGAAGTCGACCCTTTAACCAACCCTTCTTTGGGGGTCTCAAACTTGTTTTTGGATTCACCAACACGACAACGTCGACACACATTGGAGTCATTCCCGTTGTTTTTTTGTTTCTATAAATGCATTTTAAATTGCAGTCTTGAGGATACTACTAGTGATGACGATGGATTTTCTATAACCACACAATCTGAGGTTGAGCCAGTTCTAACTACTTTAAAATCTAGGTAGGTAATGCCTTAAAACAATTTTGAGCTATGTATTAGGTCGTGTAGTATGAAATGAGTAGAATTGAATTGAAACTTTAGTCATTTTTTTTTCATATGAAATGTTTTTATTGTCAATCGAAATATGCACCACCATTATCAATACACTTTTGCCATTTAACGGGAAGTTCATTGATTCCCCTGCCGTAAAAGCCTGCAGGCCGGGAGTCGATAAACTCTTGGAAGGCAGCTTTGACAGCCTCGTCGGAGTTGAATGTTTTCCCTACCAAGAAGTTATCCAAATTTTGAAAGAAGTGGTAATCAGTGGGTGCTAAGTCGGGTGAATACGGTGGATGACGAAGAGTTTCCAATTCCAACTCCTGTAGCTTGGCCAAGGTGACTTGTGCGGTGTGTGGCCGAGCGTTGTCGTGCAACAATAGCGGTGCGCTTCGATTTACTAATCTTGGCTGCTTAACCGTCAGTTGCCTCATCATTTCGGTCAGTTGTTGGCAGTAGACATCAGCCGTAATCTATTCACCAGGTTTCACGAAGCTGTGATGGATGACACCAAACGGACACCATAAGCTTCTTTTGATGAAAATTTTTTTTCGCACAATGTTTTGGTGGTTCATCTTGATCCAACCACTGCGATGAACGTCTGGTATTGTCATATAGGATCCATTTCTCATCACAAGTAACAATCCGATTCAAAAATGGATCGTTATTATACCGGCACAACAAAGAACAAGCTTCGAGACGTCGTTCTTTCTGTATGTCGCTCAACTCATGCGGTACCCACTTGTCCAGCTTTTTCCATTTCCAGCAATTTCAGCCAAATGAGTCAATATTGTTTTTTTGGTTACACTGAATATTAACGATAATTCGCTTGCACTTTGACGTGGATTCGCTTCCACCACGGCTTTCAGATAATCGTTATCCACTTGAGTTTCAGGTCGTCCACGTGGTTCATTTGTTCAGGTTAGTTCAGGTCAAAATTGCCAGAACGAAATTTCATGAACCAACGAGATACTGTTTGCTGTGAAGTGACTTCAGTACCAAACACATTATTAATATTGCGAGCCGTCTGAGCTGTTGTGGTTCCACGGTGGAACTCATATTTCGTTAACACACGAATTTCACTATTTTGCATGGCTGCACAAAAATTTTTATAAAAATAAAAGTTTTCAATGATTTTTAACACTTTAAACTCTGATCGAAAGAGGAAGAATGTGCCTTTTCCACATAAAAAAGTCAAGTCCAAATATAGATTTAGAGTGAAGTTATTCGCAGTTGAATGTGGCATTTCGAGAATCTACTCATTTCATACTACACGACCTAATTTTTTTTTGCTAGTCTTCTCAGTATTGATCGAATTACAACTGAAGTGGATCCAATGTTTTCCGAATGCCCTCTATGTGCTAAAATCTCTGAATCCTTAGAACAACTTGAAGTATATAGAATTATTTTATGAACAGAAAGTTACTTCAGTAGCACCTGATAATTCTTCTCAAGTATCTTCAGCAAAGGAAACCTTTTTAAAAATCCAAAAATTAGTCAACATAACCCTTGTATCAAGAGTATTAACTATGAAAATACAGATAATCAATCACAGCACAAGGCTTCAAAGAAAAATTCCAATGCATTACATCAACTTACGCATTACGTAAACGTTTATACTAATAATAAAAAGCATTTTCTCCAAGGGCCCTCTTTTAACTGGGACAATATCCCCAATACATTAAACATTAGAAAAAGGACTGCGAAAGTACGTAAAAAGGAAACTGAGGTGATTGTGTTAGACAGTGATAGTGACTGAATAAATAATATTTTCGATTGTGCCCGTAATTTTATTATTATATTATGAACATTTTTATATGGTATATTTTTATTTCCCGGGAAATAAAACACGAAAAAATAAACCTTAAACGATTAGTTATTTAATCAAATATCGGCTTTTAAAATGATTACGGCCTTGGATGCAGGTGAGGCCTGTATTTGCATACATTAGTGCTAATAAAGCCCCGTACCCGGCTAACAAAATAAACCCACTAAAACTTCTTTCCCTCTTATAACTTGGCAGCAGTCAAAACCTTCATTGATATCCTCATTAATCTTGAAACAGGATCTCTTCCAAAGTATTTAACTTGAAGTTCCTACTCTATTTCTAAACCTAAAGCTGACGGATGCCCTACCTGAATACCATAGGATTTAATGTTTTTAACTAAATAAATCAAAGTTTATACGCATTTTTCTGTTATCCAATTGCGAATTGTGGAGCAAGGCTGGAAGCATTTCAGGATACAACATAACCATAACTCCAATATCCTTCAGCTGAACTCAGCAGAACATAAACAAATTATCTCACAAGTAAATTTTGCGCAAATTTAACTGTGTGACACCTGTTCGACGTTCGCCTCAGTGGCAAAAAAATTAAATGCAGGTAGTTTTGGTGCATAAATCTACTTTTCAACAGTTTATAATAATTTAGTTGATGTATCACTTCGACTATCGTTGCTTTATAAATCTCTCCAAACTACCAACCAACAGAAAGGGCTCGTTGGCCTTTAAAAGGAGAACAGTCCCCTAAAACTCCCTTTTTCTATCCTGAACTCTTTCGAGGTAAATTACATCCAACACCACCCTTTAGTATTAAATCTACCAAGCTGTGATAATTAGTGTATATCTTAGTCCTGTATACATAAAGTGGTTGAGTGGAAAAAGCACGTATTCAGTTTCTAGGATCAGTTTCTTTGCCGGGTTTCAATACTGATTCCTTCAGCGCGTTCACCTAGCAACGGAACGTTAGACGAACTAGTTAACTTCAGGTGCACGTTACACTATTAGCGACACCCGATCGTTATATGCAAACACCTCTAAACCCGACAGCTACACTGCCAACTGTCAATTCAATCAGTCGTCCGAAGTTCTTCCGCGTGCTGTCATTAACAACGTGAAGTTTTTGTTGAGATATTTTCAACATGGGGAATGGTACGCAGATTTAAATTATAAAAAAGTGAAAAAAACTGTTTTTTTTTTTAATTTTCAGATAAAATAAATAAATTTCTAAAAGATTGGACTCAGTTTCAACAACACCGCCTAAGTAAAATGAATTTTAACAAAGTTAGAGTGGAAGTCGGGGGGCTTCATTTTTATGGTCAATTGTACATAAATGATATAACGCTAACCATATATCCAGAAGACAAACAAATAGATATACTGGCATTTGATGAATCCCGCCTCAACGGTTTTGTTGAAGTGGGATCGAAATCTTTAAAATTAAACCTATATTCTGAACGGCCCCCTGTCATAATTCACTTTAAGACCTCAGGCCATAGAAGTACGGCTATAACCAAGTTAAGAATCTTAATAGGGTAAGTAACATTGTAACCTGTTTTTAATTTTTAATGTACAGAACTAGTTACTTAATATGAGGACCCAATAGACTGGCAAATTTACTCCCTATAACTGATTGCTCGTTGTTTCAGGTTCATTGTATTTCCAATATATTTGTATGTATGTAAGCACATGTGTATATTAAATAAAGCACATTTTGAACAATATTTTCTTGGTTTATGCAATAAAATGATAGATCACACTTAACCTTTAATAAAATATTAAGGAAAAAAATAGTTAAAAGTTTTTGCTTCCAAATTTTATCAAGCACTGATCAACAAGTCACAATTACAATATTCCTTTATGTGAACACTTCGAATATCAATTGAAAAATGAAACTGAAAACTAAATGCAATTGTAGGGTCTGCCAAATTCTTAAAAAACAGCAATGTAAGTTTAAAGGCATCAAATTTCTTTGGGTTACCAAACTTGTTCTTTATATCTGAATATTTATATATTTATTTTTTCATATTAGGACTTACAAATGTGCTCCTTCTAAATAGTACTTCGTTATAAACAAACACAAACACGTGTGTTAATATGGAACCTTTAAAGGGGTTTTATAAATTGGACATTATAACCTGATCTCCTCGTATTAAGCGATTTCTACTGTAGTTACTTTTACTTTACAAGCACTATGCAAATAGCTGAAATAAAAATTCAATATGTGTCACTGATGTTTAGTTGTAGTTTTATATGCTAAAGGTAGTGGTTAGATACTCTTATTAATTATTTTGAATGCAACCTTTTTTGCAGTGTATATTGTGTTGTGTAATGAATAATTGTATTTTTTAAAGTGAAGAAACGTCGTCCGATTCGTCGGGGTCGCCAAACAACGAATCAAGATCCTCAGGAGAAGTATCAGTATCCCCAAGTGCAGAATTGGCATCCAATGATAGATAAGAAACAAATTTTAGGTGCGTATGTAGTGATTACAATTAAGTCAATCAGGATCTCCCCATTATTTACAACAATTGTTTTTTTTTGTTTGTTGCAAATAATGGGAAGATCCTGATTGACTTAATTGTAACCACCACATACGCACCTAAAATCATCATCACATCACATTTTATTTGTTTTATTCTTTTTTTTATCTTTTTTATGTTTATTGTTTTCTAATATATTCACCACATTCTTTGCATTTTTTATTCATTATTTTTCCTTTCTTTGGTTCTGCTATTGTGTCCTGATTAAATGGATGTTTTTAATTTATTTTCTTATTTTCTCTTTCTTTTTTCTTCTTTTCAAACTGTTTTATAATATCTCCTCTTAACTCATCTTTAGTATAATTCTTCACATATTTTATGCCTAGTTTTTTAGCAAAAGTATATAAATCTTTTAATGTATATTCATTAAAAAGTTCTTCCATTTTAAGACAACCAATTTATTATTAAAAAAAATTATTTCAATAGATACCTATTCTTTTTTATGTAAATTTGATTGCAAGTGTCTTTGATAATATGTTTTAGTATATTATCTATCACATTCACATAGCAAACACTTACAATTTGTATAGATTTTACATCTTCTATCAGGATTTTTGTACTTATAAAATTCATCTGAATGTTTAAATAGTAAACAAACAGAATAGCGAATATCGTCCATTTGTTTAGGAAAAGATATTTTCAATAAACCTAATTTAGCTAAAGTTATCATTTTATTCTCATATACCTTAAATTGACTATTTATATTTCTAATCATAATTCTTTCAAACTCATTGGTTGCACAATATTCCGATCTGTACAGACATTTCACTCTTCTTTGAAATTCAGTGCGTGCGCTTAGGTTCTTCGGACACTTATTGATCTGGGTTGAACAACTTGATTCATTTATTTATTCTCAATATTTTTTCAATTTAGAAATTTAATATAAACTAGGATTATGAATAAAATTGATTCATTTAAAATTGCATTAAATACCTTAACATTTTGTTGTATGAAAATATTACAATTATTTATGTAGACTATAAAATAAACTTAAATAATTGGTAGGAATGTCGATTATATTTAAATATTTATTTAAATGATAAGTAATTTGATTAGAAATCTTAGAAATTAATGATGGAGTAAAATGATCTTATTTTATTTTTTCATTGATAATATTTTTCCCTTCAGGAATATTAACTATTTTTATTTTTTTAATATCTTTAAATGTTGGACCTTTTTTACTAGTTTGCATTTCTAATAATTCTTTTTTAGAATATTCGTTAATACCTTTCTTCTCAAATATAGGTAAAAATAAATAAAAATTTTAAGTCTTTTAAAGTTTTATTCATATATCTACTTATTTTCTTATTGTCTTTTGTTTCTATTATCATCGTACTAAACATTTTGTTCATTTCGTCTATACCACTTTCATGATTGTGTTTAAATGCTTGTTTTGTTATAATTTTTTTATATTTCTGTTCTCTTGCTAATAATTTATTAAATATTTATTGATTTTTAAAATTGGAGTATTTATATATTTCTTTCGTAATATGTGTGTTATTCAATACTTTAACAAATTTTATTATCTTATCTTTATATGAATCTGGGAGACCTTTTAGGTTTTTAACACTATTATTGATAGTTTGAATATTATAACTCGATTATTCAATTAATTCTTGTAATTCAGGTATATTGACCACTAAATTATTTAATCCTATTAATTCTATTCATTCACTCTCAAGGGGTAAATCATTTGATTTGTTTTTCCATTTAATTAGATTTACTTTTTAAACATTATCACGCGATGCCATTCAACACAATACTTTACTATTCGCCACGGGACCATTCCTCAGTACCATGCTATATTACCATAATTCGCTGCTTTAATACTATACAATACTTTACGTTACGATTCAATACCCCATAATATAATATTTTACAATAACTTAAAAAATAATTTAAATAAATTTAAAAAATGTCAAGGACGATTACACTTGATAAATTTATTAAACTTTTAACATATTATAATTTTTTACCTAATTCTATTAATTCCTTTTGTGAAAAATATAAAGTTAATCCTATAACTATAGTAAAATATTTAAAAGTTAATAATATGTCCTATAATCAAAAAGAAGTTGTTAATTTACCACTCCGAGATAATTAAGGAAGATTTACTTTAAATTTACATATTTCTGGAGCAAGCATAGCGTGTGTAGTTAAAAAAACTGAAACTATTTTAAAAAAATTAAATTTCAAGAGCCGCTGAAAAAATATCGTTCATTAAGAGATTTGAATAATCTTTAATTAGTTTAAATATTCAATTGCATAGTTACGATTTCTCATTGGTGTAATTTCGTTATTATTCTTTGGTACATTAATTTTAGTGTCTTGTGAAAAGGATTTGTAGCTATTCTTTAATATTTGTAAATCAGATTGCTGCCTCTTTGGTGGTTTGAATATTCTGTTACCACTTTATCTTCTTTTTCTTTCATTTTTAATTTATATCAATTAGTTTATTTATAGAACTTGATCATTCAGATTTAGTGCATTTAGCACTTGTTCTTTCAGAATTATTAATATTTATTCTTATTGATAGGTAATATTTTTATTCTTCTCAATTGTTCCCGATTGTTCCCAAATGTTTCCGTTTGTTCTCAAGTTACATGAATTTTTAATGGACATTGTGTTAAGTTCCCATTACTTGGTAAATAAGTAATATCAACTCAGGACTGCGTTAGTAGCATTTGGTCTTCAGAAATTCAGTAAAGTTCTTATAGATACCTAATATTTTAGCATTCAATAATAATAAACTTACTTCTAAAACAGTATATAGATATAATGAATAAATTGGTTGAGAAATTAGACACTTTAGAATCTTCTGTTGAACAGAAAAATCAATTTAGAGCAATGTTTGTTTTATAATTTTGCAAACTGTGTACGTGCATTATTTGAAATGAGTTTAAAGTAGTATTCAATTAATACGTTTCTTAACCAATGGACATTACAATAACAGTAGGCCTATGGAATGAGATATTAAACTAAAAGAATCTTGAGTTACCATTTTAATTTTTGCATGAATATGGTTATTGGTTCGTTGCATAAAAAGGGGAAATGCTGACTGTTTTCATATTTTTTAGATGCTACGTAGGGAGCAATTGCGTCAACTTTGTAAGCAGCGTCGAAAGAACAAAATTTTGGGGATGGTTCATTTCAACAATGTGTATGCTAACATGGGGCAGGGTTGTTATGCCGTGGATGTGGAAGTTACTAACAATGAAGTGAAGATCTTATCTCAATTTCCAGAGTTGACAGGTCTGTTGTTGACCCAAAGTAGCATCATTATTTATAATGATCAGGTTGGCGTTGACACTGTGCTATTAGAATTAATTTTACTCCAAACACCGAGACTCACCCTGCAATTTGCAAGTCCTGAAACCAAGGAACGATTTGTTGTCCAAATTTCTGAAGTAATAACGAGCGGGTAAGAAATTATTGTCACATTTTATAGTGTTGAGAATTTCTTTGTTAATTTAATTGTTCATTTTGTTTTTAAAGCTACTCGGAAAAGAGTTCTGATGGCAGTTCGGTGGAATTTGCAGCAACACCTTAAGATGGAAGCCTCAGACTGTCACAAACCACATTTAACCATTCATAAAAAATTTTGAAAAAAAATTGTATCCTTCATTTTTTTCTGCCCTTCCGTCTTTATCAAGCCTTTGTAAATGAGGAAAATATATTATGAGGATCTGTAAACCAGGGTAACTGCAAACACTTCTGACAGGTTTTCATGTAATAATTCTAAAAGTATTATTAAAATTAACCCTACTCCGGTTATCTAAAGTTTATAACACAAACGGATATTATATGTCCAATATTATATATTTTTATTCATTTATAATGGGAAATAAATAACTCGTATACTTTTAACTTCAAAAAACCTTTAATAAGCATTAATTATTTTAATTTAATTATTTATTGCATTTGGAACAAAAACATTGAACAAATGAGTATTCGTTACATACACTTCTTTTATAGTTTGAACAAAAATGTTTTTGAATTCTTGATTTCTTAGAGGGACAAATGTGACATCTCTGCTTCTTTGCAAGACCGAAAACCATATAACTTGCAGAGTTCGCTTCTACAAATTCTTGTTCATTCAGCACATGGCCCATAACATTTTCGACAGACTTGCTGTGTTTTTGGTTTGTTCGCCTAAAAATATGCGATTTTACTAAACTTTCTGCAACCTTAATCAAAAACAGTCTTCTTTTGTGCTTTTTATTTTCATTCCATTTTGGATAAATTTTTGTCCAAACTACAAAGGAAGCTACTCCACAGCAGTCGATACCATTCATGAAAAATGCTAACGGCCATCTATTGGATTTACTTTTTACCATGTACTCACGTACTGTTGGTAAAAATAAACCATGCAGGGTGTGAGTGACCAAAATGATACATGTTGGGACCGTTACTGAGCGTGGATCTCGCGCTCTCTCGTTCGCGGTACACTCGCCACTCGGACGGTCTCTCTCTCTACCACCGTCTAGACCTTCCCGTGTTCTCCGGCGAAGTCTGGAACGTACCTTTCTAGAAGGACTGCCGTGAGATATAAAAGGTCGTCGTGACGCGGCACAGGGGGAGTTTTATTCAGTAGCGTACATCGAGGCATAACATAGTAAAGACAGTGAAAGAGTTCTAGTGCAGTGTAGTGTTGTTTAGTATTTAGTGTATAGACCTAGTGTAATCTGTGTGTTTAATAAATATCCTATATATATATATATATACACAAATATATATATATATATATATATATATATATATATATATATATATATATCTATACGGCTCCCAGTACCCAACAATACACGTTAATAGTATGAACTATTAGTATATTATATAAGAAATAAAGTGCTTGGATGAGGAGATATATATATATATATATATATATCTATACGGCTCCCAGTACCCAACAATACACGTTAATAGTATGAACTATTAGTATATTATATAAGAAATAAAGTGCTTGGTTGAGGTGATTCCGTAACCTCTTACAGACGACGACTAACTAACTACCTATATCATATGCAAAGAAGTAAACGGTACATAGAACCCAAGAATAAAAACATAACGTAGTCAGAAAAGAATCAGACATAAACATAAACAATCTCCCTAGACGAAAGGTAATCAATATTAAGTATTTATTTACGAAAATGGGAGACTGTTCCCATAAACCATCTTTAATATTGTGATTTCTAACAATTACTAAGTTTCCCACTCCATTGGCTGACATACAGCCCTATACCATGTAGGAACCACCCCTCATGCTTTACTTATGTTCGCAGATTTTTGGGGTTTAAAGCTTCTCCTTTTTTTTACCCACCAACTGGCGACCATCTGAATCAAATATATTAAATTTGCTTTTATCACAAAATAATGACACTATTCCAAAAATTTAGTGGGGTATTTATATGTTGTTTTGCGAACTGTAAACGTTTCTATTTATTACTTTCATTAATAAAAGGTTTCTTTCTAGCCACTGTTGAATAGTATTCACCTTTTTTATTATCCTTCGTACAGTATTGAGGCTTACTTTTTTTGTAAATATTCCTTCAACCCTTAAAGCTAAATGTGTAGCACTTAATCTTGGATTCTGTTGGACTTCTCGTACAATTTTCCTCTCTTCTCTAACAGTCATCTCTTTTTTAATCGTCCGGTTCGTTTGCGATTAACAACGAAATTTTCCTTTTTAACTTTTTGACAATGCTTTGAACAGTTACAAAACTCCTATTAACTATTTGCCCTATTTCTCCATATGATTTATTTTGTTTATGCAACCTGATTATTATTTCTCTTTCAGCAATTGTCGTTTCTCCCAATTTTCAACCGTCTTGAAATAATTATTTTAAAATTTAATTTCTGATCTATTACTCACATTTACTTGCTCTTACCACCTTGTATAATTTAGCAATGAACATCCATAAATACGATCGCCTCTCTTGCAGGTTTAGACCTGTTTTTGCGTGCCGACGGAAATGTATGAATGCTTTTACGGTCTAATTTCATGATATGTTTGTAAACATTTTGCAATAGTACTTATAAACAATATAATTTAGTGAAAAAAATTATTATAGATTAGTTGTTTACATGGTGTCGTTTAATACAAAATTAATTAAACAATGTTACAATATACTGGTCATATTGTTATTTCACTTTTTTTAACAGCGTTACAGGTGTATGAATACTTTTGCTGGCCACTGTATCTATGTATAACGTATCAAAAACGTTCAAAACGGGATGGATTATACCGTTTTCTGCCAAACAGAATTGCAAGAGGAATGTCATCTGCAATATTACTCTTGAAGTCTCAATAAGAAACTGAAGACCTCATTTTTTAATACTTTCAAAAACTAAAACTGAACCTCGTGATTTAAAATCAGTTATTGACGCGAATTATGATTAAAAATAAGTCGCTTGACAGCAGCTGATTAGATTTTGTTTGGTGTGACGCATGCGCAATTTACAATGTAGTGTCTTAATTATTAATTTTCCCACATACGACTGTTATTCCAAAATCTGTGGTTTTTAACATATATGACTTTGTAATTATTAGTTTTTGACTATATTTACAATAATACGAAAATACACCAATTAAATACAAATTATACCTTTTGTGTTAATTTCTTAAAAGCAATTATAATATTTTTTTAATATTTGGCCCTTACAACTATACAGGGTGTTCTATTTAACTTGACAAACTGGAATATCTGGACGAATATACATCGGATTAAAAAAAGGTTCGAATGAAATTTATTAGTCTCGAAGGGAGACATGTGATGATACCAAACACCACTCCCCACCCACATCCTTATGGGCGGAGGCAGGGGTAACTTTGGAATCATAGACGGAAACCTATATTTTTAAAGATAGATTCGGATTTTGCAATTCAAAAAACGTAAAATTTTTCTGAAACCTTTTTTTCGATTCGCAATAGATGGCGTTGTAATTGGAAAAATAATTTTTCAGAAGGAAAAGAAGAAAAACTCATGTAATGGAGATACACATAAAATTAAATGTAAATAAAAATGTAAATATTGACATTATTTGTTTATGTTTACGTTTATTTTTTTCATTCGTTTTATTATTTGTTTTAAACATAGTAAAAGAAAATTATTAAACTATTCGAAGTGGAATATTTAAGTCTAAGTGAAAAAATTGAAATGGTTTTTATTTATGGCGAAAGTAGAAGAAATTTCGACGTCACAGTTAATCTTTATACTGAATGTTTTCTAAATAAAGTACCATCACGATCCTCTTTTGTTCATGTAATTAAAACATTTTCCACTGACGGGAGAGAAGAACGCGACCACATACTGTTTCTGGACAAAATAATTAAATAGCAGTGTTAGCTGCCATGGCTCACAATTCACATTACAGTACACACAAAATATTTTTTCAATCAGGGATTTCTAGTATAAGTGTTTGGAGAATGTTGAAGCTACACAAATTTCACCCCGATTATGTATCTTTAAATCAAGAATTGCATGGCGATGATTTCCAACATCGATTAACGTTTTCTCAATGGGCAGTTCAACAAATAGAAATCAATCCGAACTTCTTTGCATGTACGCTATTACCATTCCATGTTAACTATCAGAATCCTTGGTCGGTTAATGTCTAGTGTGAAATAATTGGTGATAAACTTATCGGTCTATATTTTGTTGAAGGAACTTTGAATAGAGAAAAATACAAAAATCTGCTTGAAAATGAATTGCCAAAATTACTCGAAGTCTTGAACCTTGAATTGCGTCAAATCATGTGATTTCAACACGATGGCTGCCCGGCACATTTTTCATTATGATTATGTGAAATGTTAAATCGGATTTATTTGAATCGATGAATTGATAGACCAGGGTACTGTGAATTGGCCAGCTAGATCACCCGATCTTACATCACCTGATTTTTTTTTATGGAGACATCTGAAACATATCGTTTATAAAGAAGTTCCTACCATTCGTAAATATGAAGTAACGGATGAGAAGTGCTTGCGCCGCAATTACACCCGACATGCTTTTAAAACGCGTGCAGGCATTTACAGTACAAGTTAACAAGTATATTAAAGTTGAAGGTCATCATTTTGAGCATTTACTTTGATCGAATGATGAAAGGTGAGGCTTTTCTTTCCGAAAAATGATTTTTCCGATTACAATGTCATCTATCACGAATCGAAAAAAAGTTTCAGACAAATTTTACGTATTTTGAGTCGCAGAATCCAAATCTGCCATAAAATATATAGGTTCTCATTTATGATTTCAAAGTTGCTCCTGCTTCCGCCCACAGGGGTGTGGGTGGGGGGTGGTGTTTGGTGTCATCAAATGTCTCCCTTCGAGACTAATAAATTTCATTTGAACTTTTTTTTAATTTGATTTGTATTTGTCCAGATATTTCAGTTTGTCAAGTTAAATGGAACACCTTGTATAATTCTAAATGAACGATATGTATTACCTCACCGTGTAACAAAAAAATATTTGCAGCCCACTTTTTGCTATTAAATGGAGTGAAATGAATCTTGCAAATTTTACTTTTACATAATATGTAGTATGTTCAAGATTTGACAAACTTATATTATTGTCTCAAGACTCGTTATATAACTATTAAATTATAAACTGACCGTTAAATCTGGAAAAAAGTTACAGGCGCAAGCCACTTATTTGGGATATCCGATATACAATACAAACCTTAAACTGGTAGTCAACCAACTTTTCGTTTATCAACAGACAATGAATTGGAAATTATTCATCAGGCAGCTGATAGTCTGGCAATATTTCCCAAACTTTTTCTCTCCATTTCCGCTTCTTTTCTTCCTTAGCTCTTTCCAATTTTAAGACAACCGGTAGCGATCTCCAAAGGTAAAAGTACTGGAACAATATTCTTCTACAAAATAATAAACAAATATCAGGCTACATGGAAAAACCATTTACATATAATAGCATTATGCACATTAGATTTTCTTTCGTAAAATTATTACAATTTGCGTGTTGTAATGCCGTTTGTATTAAGAATTTTTTAAGTATACTTCAGACAAATCCAAAATAACATGAACATTTTTACTTACATAAATGTGTATCAACTTTCAAGTATTCCTACCTAAAAATTGCTTGGCACAAAGGGTTATAAGCACTTATTATCCAGAGAACAACCTCAGGGGATTGGGAGGTGATTTATTATTATGTGTCTTAAAAGTTTATTGTATAGGTTAGTAAGAATTAAAAAATATACGAGTGTACATTCTCCAGACAACGCACGTAATCGTTATTTTTTGAATTTCAAAACGTTTAGACAAGGTGTCGTCACAGCTACAGTATTCCACAAAAGTTTAGAAACATATAAGAGAAATATACAAAAACATGAATTATGAGTTTAATTCATTTTTGATTGGCATTTCAAATTTTCAATAAACATTGAATTGAATGTGTCCTCTTTCAGTAATAATTGCGTTGAAATCCAATACGCAGTAGAAAAGTAATAGATGTATTAGCTAAACAAGTCATAAATTACAACCAGATAATTTTGGAAACAAGTCATTTGTTCTAATATTTTATAGAAAATCCTTCGTTTTTTAGTACAAGTCTACTCCGATTATTCATGGAAGCAATGTATTTTACACATTTTTTCGCCGAAAATTTTCCTCGCTCCAATTTAGTAGCTTCAAATAAATTGTCTTTATTTATAATGTAATGAGACTTGATCTTCCTATGAATATTATCTCATACGTTCTCAATAGGTTTGAGATCAGGTGATTATGCTGGCCACTCCATCGCGTTAACGTTGTGATCTTCAAACCACTCTTTAACAGTTCGAGTCGTATGTTTAAGATCATAGTCTTATTGAAATGTCCACAACAACGGCATATTTTGCTCCGTAAAAAGTAATATTTGGCTGGATAGTTCACATACACATATTAATCCATTACAGTTCTAATAGAAATAATTGAACCTGGATTTGATCTTGAAAAACATCTCCACATCATAATCCCACTGTCACCATGCGTAACTGTAAGTAGTTGATATTTAGAATCAAATCTCTTTTCTACAGAACGCCTTACAAACTTAATGTCATCAGTGCCAAAAAGTAGAAACTTGCTCTCATCACTAAATAATATGGTGTTCCATTTGGGCTTGTCCACGATAAATGTTGACGTGCAAATGCGATTCACTTCTTGTGATTGTTTGGAGAAATTAAAGATTTCTTTATAAAACGCTGTCCGAGCGAATCGACTTCTGTTAATCTGCGCTTAACAGTTTCAGTAGAAATGTATTTATTAATTCCGCATTTGTAAGTTCATCATAAATTTGTTTCACCGTTTTCCTTGGATTTTTTGTTGAAATGTGTTTTATTAAACGACCAATATGCCCCGAAGTTTTACGCAACCTACCAGATTTCAACGCAGATTTTACTGTACTTTTTTTTATGTTATTTTATTATTTTTGATACTGTTCTCCGATACATATTGAAACAATTAGCAATATTTATCATTTTTTCACCTCGTTTATAAACATAAACTATTTTACTTTTCAAATCAAAAGATAATAATTTTGTTTTAAGCATGATTGCAAAATATTAAAGGTATTTCAACAACAGACACTCTTCTAATAAAGGCTTCATCGTCCAATAACATAGCAACTTTGTTTTGTATATGTTTCCAAACTTATATATTTTTGCTCTTAGAAGAAAATATCTGAAATTCTTTGTAACACTATAAACAAACTAACTGCAAACTGGCATAGAGAGAAATATATTTTAGTACAAGACCTAATGATACATAATAAATTCTCAACTGCAATCGAATGAAGATCGTAAACTACGTTCCCAATAATTTAACCACTTCCTATTAATGTTCCCAAACTTTTGTAGAATACTGTATATTAAACAAGCCAAACTGCAGAGTGAAACGCACATTGGCATTATACACAGGGTGGCCCACCGAAGTTTTCTTTCTTGTGATGTAGAAAACACAAAAAGGCTGGAACCCGTCAATTTTAGTTTCAAGGAAGTTATATTTCTTTGGTACAATAATTTTCCCAAGTTTAACCTTTAAGCGGGGGTGATTTTCACCCAAAAAGTCTTAAATGAAAAGGGGTATTATGTTATACATCATTTTAAAGGATACTGAATTGCCTTTTCAACGTTATCTTATTTTGTTAATTTTGGATGATCAGTTCTTAAAAAATCAAGATTTAAAAACGATGTTATCGATTTCACTTACCAATTATTTCTATCACACAAATGACCACCACCTACCTTTATACAGTAGTAAAAACATTCCTCAAAGTACTATCTGACATTACTGAGCATTTGTGGTTGGTTATAAGATACATTGCCGCAAGTCTTCAAGTGATTCAGGTTGTATTGCATGAAGGTTTGACTTACCCTATAAAAAAACTCCAGCGAAAACAAATCTGGGGAACTTGCAAGCCATTCAATAGGTCTTTTTCTCCCAATCCATCGTTAAGGAAATATTTCGCCTAAAATCTGCCATACAGGGGCCGCATAGTATGGAGGAACCCCATCTTGTTGAAAAACATTTTTAGCCCGGTGTTTAATTATTTGTGTTAATGACATTTTCTAATAAGTCCAAATAGATTTCTCCGTTCAGATTTCCAGGTAAAAATAATGGGCCAACGCTATGATTTCCAAAATTTTTAGCTAACGTTTATAATATATAGGGTGTAACATATAATCATGGAGATATTTTAAGAGGTGACAGTATACTGAAAAATAATTAAACAATGCTAATAGACCCATGGTTAAAAACGCATAATTTTCGGTATACAAGGTGGCGAAGTTTCACATTTTTTCACATATTTCATGATGATATTTTTAACAGTTGTTATAATTTTATTTTCCTTTAGACTTATTTTTATTTTAAGAAATTTAATTAAATGTTTCGATTTGCTTCAGTTAGTTGAGAACTGAGTCCGCTGATTATTTTTTCCTTACCTCCTTTACGTTCTTAACACGTTAACTGTCATGATTCATTCGTTAAAACTGGCTCGGAACGCCACGATTTGAAATTCAAAATATTTAATTAAAATATATTGGAAAACATTTTTTTAAACTATTTTTCCCGTATTTCAGCTTTTTTTCAAAATAGAAATGGTTCCGAGTTATCTTGTGATGAGTGCCTTTGAACAGAGTTGCTTGTAATACTCGCTCCGGGATTGCTTGGATAAGCTTTTTTTTTTAAGAGACTGGGAAATGCTTTTACTCACATCAGACCTTGGGATTAAGATCAAGGCGGTTTGGTAGTGTGAGACTCCATGTTGGCCGCTGCCGACTACTCACTAAAACCCTTTCCTCTCTTCGTCCTATTTCCACTTGGGACTACCTCTCGGCATTACTTCAAATGGTGCTCTCCGGTTGTTTTCCATATTTTCACACGGTTTCTTCGCGTCTTCTCCTTCTCTCTCGTTCATCCCTCTCCTTCCTCTTTATAATTCCCTTGGGACAACTGCTGATCGTAGACCACACATATTCACCATTCAATATCTCTTCCACCACGTTCTCTTCAGTCAGTGTTCTGCCTACAATCCTTTCCATTGCACTCCTCTCTCTGTGCCATCTTATACACCAAAAAATGGTGTATTCCACTGTATCGACATCTGCTCCGCAGTACCAGCACTCCGGCGTCCTCACCTTGCCTATCCTGTGCAGGTACCGTCCGAAACAACTATGTTCAGTCAACATCTGAGTCAAGTAATAATCAGTCTCTCCACGCTCTCTCTCATATCATTTATTCACTCACCAGATAAGGTTCCTCGTCCATCCCGCCAGTCTCCCCTCTGAGACCCACTTCCTCTGTCATTCACTCAGTGCCTTCATTTTCGCCTCTGCACTCCTACTCTGAATCGCCGTCCTTTCCACTATCAGGATCTCGATCAGTAATATCCCGGCTATCATCTGCACTGCCTCGTTTGACACAATTTTGTACGCAGAGCATACCCTCAATGCCACCCTCCTCTAAATTCGGTTTAACCTGTCCCTGTACTTCTTGTAATAGACGACCCCTCTCCACACTGGCACGGCATATAGCACGACCGACTGGAGCACCTCGATCATTATTCTCCTTCTTGTTGCCCTCAGAACAAACCAGTTCGGCATTATTCTGCACAATGCCGTTGTTATTTTAGCAATTTTCTCTTCCAGGTGTCCGACGTAGCCTGTAAATCTTAGGCCATCATCTAGCATAACACCTAGATATCTATACTCGGATAGGCTATAACGACGAAAAAATAAAACGTTCGGGTCGAGTCGACGATATTCTATGGTTGATGGAAAGAAAATGGGGGGAATTACCGAAAATCTGTCCCCTCTTTTTAATTTTAGGTCTCATAATTACATTCCCTTTTCAAGACATTAAAATACTATTGCAAGATCCTCCGTTGCCAGCAGTGTATATACAGTTTTAGAGAAGTATTTAGCGATTTTGTGATAGTTATACCGTTTTGTTTCGCAAAAAATATCCAGAAAAAGAAAATTGACTGCAGACCGACTCAAGAGATATGCAAACATGAGTGAGTCCGATTTGGAGGATTTCCTAGAGGATAATTCGGATGACGACGTAGATTATGTGTTTTCAAGTGAACGAAGTTCATTCAGTAAGGAAAACGATGAGAATTCTATATCACAAAGCCCTACTGTTCAACTGGAGGAACCTCTACTGGATCCAGGCACAGATCCCATCATAGAAGAAGTATGGTGTGACGTTGAAAATGGTCTAGCTAACTTTGGTTTTTTGATACAAAATGTTGGACTAAAACAACAGGTTCTACTTACTAGAGAATATTTAGTAAATTTTTTCTGAAAAGTTTTTGGACCTTTTGGTTCAACCAACAAATTTGTATGCCTCACAAGAAATCCAAAAAACTCTCCTTACAAGATTTTCTAGAAACAATAAATAGGTTGAAACTAACGTCAGCGAAATGAGAATATTTATTGGTACTCTAATGCACATGGGCCCATATGGGCTTTCTTCAATCGAGCATTATTGATCTCAAAACGTTATGTACAAAATGCCATTTTGAAGACTAATAATAAGTAGAAACAGATTTCAATTATTACTACGTTTTTTACACTTTGCCGATAACTCGAAGAATACATAAGGTCGATTGTTCAAAATTAGATCAGTACTCGACTATTTTAATAAATTAATACAAGAACATTATATTCCAGACAAATACCATTGATGAAAGCATGGTCCTATGGCCTGGAAGATTATTTTTTCGCCAATAAAAAACAAAAAATACAAATACGGGGTGAAGCTATGAATTGTGTGAATCTGATGGAATGGTTTTAAAAATAAGAGTATATTGCGGAAAATTAGAAGTGTTGCATTTAATGGATAATTATTTAGATAAAAGATATATTCTCTACACAGACAATTTTTATGATTCAGTATTCCTTACCAAAATCATATCTAGAAATACATACATCTGTGGCACTTTACATAATAATCGAAAAGGAAATCCCAAATATGTGGTATCAAAAAAACTAAAAAAGGGCGAATGTGTTTTGCAAAGACAAAAATCCGTAATTGTGTGTAAATGGAAAAACAAACGCGAAGTGTTAACGATATCGAACATGCACAAGATTGAAATGGTCAACGTTCGCAGCAAAAATGGAAAAAGGTCTCTAAAACTGAAAATTATCAGGGATTACAATGCTGGAATGTCAGGGATCGACCAATCGGATCAAATGCTTAGCTACTATAGCTCCCTCAAAAAAACCATTCCATGGCTATAGAAAATTGTTCTTCATATTTTCGAAATATGTATATATCTACAATGCATATTTATTATACCGCAGGTCAACAGGCAGTAAAATCAAATCTTTAAAATTTCGAAATTTGTTGGTTTCTTCACTTTTTGGTAACAAAATGCCAAAATATAATCAAAATCGTCAAGAAAATTTCCACTATTTAGAAAGCAATCCCCAACGAAAAAAAAATTGCAACCAACAAGAACATGTCGCGTTTGTACCATTCAAAATCGTGATCAGGAAACTCGGTATTTCTGTCCTGATTGCACCATTATGTGTGGAAATGTGTGAAAAGAATTATTTTTATATAAATATAATTAATTTTTTGGTATAATAAAAATTTAGTTTTAGTTTTGTTATATAAGCAAAAGAAAAAATAAAATTCTTTTCTGATGCCTCTGTATTATTTATAGGACTTTTACAGACACCCCAAGACTAAAATTTCAATGCATTTAACGCGAGAGGATTCGTGCTCACCGGACCAAGAAAGTCCTTCAAAAACGAAATAATTCGTGGTGGGTGTCTACTAAAAGATGGTCTATCACGAGTTATCTCGTGCTTGTCAATCAACATGTTAATTTGTATCGACAGATATTTTTACAAATTTTACGAAAACGGTGAATACCGTACGAAATACTGCAAATGATCAAAAATCTAACGAATTGAAAGAATTTAAATTTGATATCAGAATTCAAACAGGGTGTTCCAAAATAAATACAAAGCATAAAATAGTACATCACCCAAAAAAATATATCATCTTGTATATGGCTACCAACGATTTTAACATTTGGTTGTAGATGGTCTTAAAGAAAATAGGTGTACAAAGCTTCGAAAATTTAACTTAAGGAATACGGCGAGAATAAGACAAAATATGAGAACAATGTGAAAATTTGCCGCCCTGTATGTCGAAAATGATGTGTCTTTGACCATGGATCTAGTAGTGTTTTTTTATTATTTTGCAGAGTACTATCGCTCCGTGAAATATCTCAATGATAGTATGTTACACTTTGTATGATTGTTAAATAATTGGGAAGTGACATTAATAAAATCGCTTTTAAATCTTGATTTCTCAAGAGTTGATTTTCCAAAATTAAAAAATTAGATAGCATTTAAAAAGCTGTTGAATGCCCTTTAAAACGGTGTATAATATGATACCCTTTTCCATTTCAGATTTTTAGGATGAAAGTCACCTCCGCTTAGGGGTTAAGCCTGGGAAAATGATGATACCAAATAAATATGACCCCCTTGAAATTAAACTTGATGGACCCGAGTGTTTTCGTGTTTTCTACCTCATAAGACAGAAAACTTCAGTAGAAAGTTTTCGCTGAGCCACTTTGTACAATACATTTTAAAGTTATTATTTTAATGTAGTGCAAAGTGCGAACAGACATTTTTCCTTTTTAAACATTTTACTCTAGATAGCTCCGCTGTGTAATTGCCAGCTATGTTTTTTAACTTTTTCAATTTTATTATTATTTTTTTAATGTCAAAGGTATAAACATATTTCCAAAAACATTGATATTTTTCAAAGTTTTACAGTATTATTTCGCAAATGGAGGAACGGGAAAATAGTTTTATCGATCCCTTAGGTAAATTTCCCGATCTTAAACTATAAAATGTTATATTTTCAAGTAGAAAAATTGAATAGAAAATGTATAATTTCTGGCCAGTCGTAAAGAATTAAACAAAAAATTCGAATTTCAGGAACTGAGCAACCAGTGGCACATGACAAAAAGTTGGGGAAGTAAAAAATCAGGCTCTTGACCACAAAAAAAAGTACTACCCTGTACTTTATTAATAACGATTTGTAAAACTTAGTTGTAAATGCTTCTACTTTCTCAAAAACTGAAGCAATAGTCCAATAAAATTTAAAAGGCAATTAATTTTAATATTTTCTATCTCGCTAATAAAACATTTTAAAAACCAGAATTACATGAAAAAGTTATTAAAATTATGCAAGGAATTGTCATTAATTAAAATCCTGTATTTGATAATATGAAACAATCGATATTTTTATATACAGGACGTCCCAATAAAAGGAGTCACCCCGGATATTTCTTATACTGTTGTAGATAGAGAAAGTTCCCGAAACACGTTGATTGATTTTTTTTTCGAGGACATGTTCTGATGTACATTTGACGCTTGAATGAGCAGTCCCCTAAGAGGGGCCGTTATAAACCCAAATTTGAATAGAGAAAAAAGGGTCGTGTGACACCTAACTTTAAAGACTTTCGAACCCTGTTTACAACAAGCTATGATAAAAATCATTTTGAATGGTTTTTACAAAAATTTAAATGTTATTTGTAATAGTTAACTTCTCTTGCAAGAAAAAAAAATCAGATTTTATTTCTAAATTCTCTACTTATTGCTCTTAGATTTTATCAGCTTCAATTAAAAAAAATTATTGGTTTTTCTATTTTCTACTAAGTAGGATTTTATTATATTATATAGGACTAATTTTATTCATTGTGAGTGGTATAAAACATTGTATTTTCAACTCTAGAACGTGTGAAAATAGTGCATTTTCGTTACTTAAATGAGAAGAGTGCAAAAGTTGTTGGAAGAACGTTTAATCAGCATCATCCTGATAAGTGTATTCGACACAAGTACATATTGATTCTAATGAAAAAATTTAGGGAACCTGGTTCCGTTCACAACCGGGAGTGTCACTCGGTATAGGTTATCAGTAACGAAGCTACTTTAGTTAGCTAAATGAAAACGATTTTGACAAACGTCTAGAATTTTATGAAATCATGTCAGACTGCCAAAATAAATAACTGCATCTGTTCGAACGATAATTTTACTGAACGTTGGTTTGGACGTAGAGGACCTATAGAATGGCAAGCCAGTTCACCAGATTTGACGCTTTTGGTTTTTTTTATGGGGGCACCTTAAATCTAAAGTATGCCAAACAAAGCCAACAATAATAAGATGACTTACGACAACGAATAATTTGGGAAAGCCGTTAATAATCGCCAGCAGTTTTACAAAATGTACGTGGAATGTTTGAATCGCGTTTATACTTTTGTATGGAAGCAAATGGTCAATTCGAACATTTAATAATTGAATCTTTGAATTATGTTTTTTAAGATGAATTTAATGATGACGAATTTTTAAACAAATTAATTTTTGCAAAAATAATTCGTAAAAACAACTTTTATTGTAGTCTGTTGTAAAAAGGGTTCCAAAACCTTTAAAACTAGGTCTCGCTCGACCCTTCTTCCCTATTCAAATTTGAGATGTTTTCATGCCTCCTCTTAGTGAGTTGCTTGTTCAGGCGTTAAGTGTACATCAAAATGTCTCCCAAGAAAAATTAATTGACATGTTTCTGGAATTTCCTTCAAACAATAAGAAATATCCAGGATGGCTCCTTTGAAACACCCCATATAAAATCGATTCATGCAATAATAAGTCCTCGAACCCTTAGTGAATTTTTGAACTTTGGTATAATTATTTCATAGGTTTACAGTATAACAATTGGTTTATGCGCATATAAAAATATCCCACAAGAAATAACATCCACCTATGTAACCCATAGTAATATTTGAAAATAAAAATTTTTAAAAATGTGAAACAAAAATTAAAATACTTATGGAAAAATGTTTTAATTTTCAGATGCACTAAAATCAATGTGGCCACGTCATATAAAATACAGGGTACCCTCCAACTTGTATCTTAACGTACTGACTATTGTAGAACTCGTTCTAGGAATTGAATGATGAAATAATTCCATTAAAATATCTGTATAATGTACCTTATTCTATATAATAGTTGTTTTGTGTTTTACCTGATATTGTGTTTCATGGCAATTTTGTTGCTAGCATGGTCTAGCATTATTTGCCTACAGACGTACCTATGCCAGTGAATGAATGTGTTACTTGTAAGCCTGAAGTCGTGTAAGTCTTCAGCAACTTGTAGCGCTCTAATTGATTCCATTTTGAACTAGAAGGAAACACCTTTTCGTCCAGATATGTTAATTACAAAAATATCAGATTACATACATCACAAATTTTATCAAATGCTCTTCTCAAAATAACATATCGGTAGTGAGCATCGGCAATATCATATTTCACTTTAAATTTATTTTCAACATATCCTAACAAGCTCTTCAAGACTTTGAACTTCAGTCTGCTTAAATAAAAATCGGTCGCCAATTTTGTGTTTTCCTTCGATTTAATATAATTATTAAACAATTTCTCAAAACATTGCCTGATCAGTGCTCTGTCATAAAATTGTTTAGCCAAGGTAAATTTATGTTCAAATTCCTTCCTTTTCTCCAAACGTATTTTTTGCAGATGCAGATCTCTTTTCCTTTGCTTCTTAATTAAATCTAAATTTCTTTTCCTTTCCTCCTCTTCCATTACCTTCTTTTTTTCAATAGCCTCTTCAAGCAATCTTTGCCTAGTTTCTTCTATTATTCTTTTACGTTCTAATATTATCTCACGATATAGGGTTCGTTCAGTTGCTCTTTCTTGCATGCGCTGAATTGCTTTTGGTGCTTTCTGTGACAAAATCATAATTTTGTCTCGATCATCTACCGCTTTTAAAAGAGGCGATTTAGTCAATAATTTCCGAGAACAATTATTAAATAGTTCACGTATTTCTATTTTTGTATTCTCAATTGACTTTAGGAGATCTTCTCGTATTATGCCCATTTTAAGTTCATTAATAATGTTGTTTTGTTCTTCAATTTTAGACCGTTGATCTTTTATAATTTTCCTTTGCGACTTGTATCTGTTTTTGAAACACTGAATTGATTTGCTGTTTTCGCAGTTGTTTTGTTGGATGATTGACATTGTTGGTGATTCCCTTTCTTTCTGATGGTTCCTAAGATTATTAATGAAATGATTTAGTTTTTCCTTATGTTTTATTTGGCAATTTTCATGTGTTGCATCAGTCGATTTACTTCGTTCAGTTTTTAATAGCGTCTTCCGTCTCCATTCAGTAAAGGACTTTTTAAGTAATCTAAACTTGAGACCCCCCATGTCTTCCTTTTGAAGAACGTGCCAGGCTAGATTGGTGTCACAGCTTGACTGCTTTGGCGTGATATTCGATTGTTTAACTTCCGAATTAAGAATAATTATTCCTTGAGATAAGCTGGCAACTCTTTCGTAATGATTCTGTTGTGTACCGTTGAGTTCCATGTTAAATAATGTCATCTTTCCAAGATGGTCTAAATGTTAACTCTAAACCTAAAAATATACACATGAAAAGATATGAGCAAGAATCAAAGATGGAAAATAGAATATTGTTAAATCAACTTTCTAGGTTAGCCATTGGGCCTAGCATAAATAAGACTCAAGCTTACTGCAAGAACTACTAGCATAAGCAAGTCTCCGAGAGAATAATGGTCATAAAAAGCTAGAACAACAAAGGGTGATCGTTAAAAAAACCTCAAGTAGGCGAGCTCTACCCAAGCGAAACATAAGTATACATGGTAGCCCAACGAAAACTTTGCACCTCAATTTTCAGTATTTAAAATGAAAATGCGTAAAAACGTTCAAATCGGTCGATTTTTGATTTAAGGAAGACAATTTTTTATTGTATTGTTAATTCTTCAAATTAAATCCCTGAACAAAGATGACGGTTACCTCTAAAATTTTAAATGAGAAAGGATGTCGAGTGACACCTTATTTTAAAGGTAGTTGTACCCTGATTATTCCCTCAAAGTTTGAAGTCACCGCAATTATCCCCGTCGATATGACAGCTTGTCAAAATTTGTGAAGAAAAAAGCATTTAGTTAATAATTAATTTACCACAATAAGAGCTGCAAACTTCTAAATGAGGGTACAAGGGCTTTTAAAAGTGAAATATCACTGAATCAGTTTGACAGAGACGAGTTTTACCTCTAATCGTATAATTCATGAATGACACCAAATTATACCTGAAATGTTACCTAAGACAATGCGTTGAACAAAATTTATTTTATTGTATAGAGGTAAAGGCGGTCATTTCCAGCATTCTATAAATTGATCAGAAAAGCAGTGTGAACACTTTTTTCCATTTACCTACCTTTGTTAAGAAAAATTTACAAATAAAAAAACGTGCCCTTTTAAATTTGAGGGATAAAACTTGCCTCCGTCAAAACGATTTAGTGATATCTGACATTTAACAGTCTTTCTACCCTCATTTTGACATGTGTAACTCTTACTGTGATAAATTAATTATTAACCAAAAGTTTTTTCCTCACAGACTTTGACAAAATATCATATCAATGGAGTTAATGACAGTGACTTTAAATTAGGAGGTGATAATCAGGGTACAAATATTTTTAAAATTCGTTATCACTCGACACCCCTTCCCGTGAAACATTTTGGGAATAACTGTTACCCCTGTTCAGGGGTTGAAGGTGAAGAGTTGAAAATACAATAAAACAATTGTCCCCGTCGAATCAAAAATCGACGATTTAGAGCGTTTTTACACCTTTTCATTTTAAATACTGAAAATCGAGGTGCAAAGTTTCATTGGGCCACCCAGTATAGACCACTCACCAAATCATTTCATTTCATAGATGTGAAAGTTGATCTTTTAATCTATTCTATCAATAACTGAATCCATACAATTCAAATGTCTAGTCAAGTAGAGATCACTGTGCCTGATCTATATGAAGAAAAGATATGATAGGTGTAGTATGTGTTATGATCAACCTCATATGCCTGTAGACTGATGGATACACCTAATGATGATAATACTCTTTGGTATACTAGCAAGTCAGCAGCAGAGCCCAAAGAGTTAAATAGAAATAACTGAGGCATCCATTTATGCACCTATAGAAGTTACAAGAAAAGCGTTTACATAATTTTAATGTGGTTTTCCAAGAATGGAGCACAAGTTACAACTTTCAAAAGGGTTCATAATATAGAGGGTACTAATATGTAAACTTTTTATGATCCTCTAGAACAGTAAAATAATATGAACTTAATATACACATCCATAAATTTAAAAGAACAGATTGTATATGTAGTTTATTTCTTAATTTTATTATTTTATAGACTACATTTAGTTAGCTTCAAATGCTCCATGGTTCAATTAAAATTTATAACTACAAGCATCAAACTTATCTATTGTGTCTTACATTTTGCACAGCTATTACTTGTAGATTTTTTTTCTTTGATTTGTTATCGTTAGTTTTACTTGTATTGTTAAGACCAGGTAATAATGAGTGACTTAGTACCGACTGATGTTGCTAGGGCCGTAGCAATGATTGAACATATAGAAATGTTGCTCAAATGTTTGGCAAATCACAATCAATCATCCATCATAGTGTAAAGCGTTGGAGGCACACTAGGGAGTATGTAAGAAGAAGGCAAGGCAGAAAATGGTCAACCACAGCTGCAGATGATCGTTTTATAATTTTACAAACACTGAGAAACTAACGTCAAACAGCAGTTCAAACAAGAAATCTATTGCTAAATGTTTGGGAAACCTCCATGAGTGAGCGCTCTGTAAAAAAAGACTTAAATAAGGTAGTCTCAAGTCATATGTGCCAATAAAAACTTTAAAATTGCAGAAACGCCAGTGTATAGCGCTGCTAGAACTTGCTTGAGAACATCAAAATTGGATGATATCCAATGGCATCAAGTTCTCTCCACAGACAAGAGTCATTTTGTATAAATTCCATTAATAGTAGGGAAAGATTGTATCGACACCAAGAAAAACAAAATACAACATTTAATTTCACTAGCACTGTATCTTTTGGTGGAAGTTTAATTATGGTGTGGGACACATTTGTTTAGAGGCACCCATGGATTTAGTGGTGACTGATAGAAGAGCATTAACTGCAAACAAATACATCAGAGATATTCTCCAACACCATGTAATACCTTTTACCCCATATATATCAGAGAAAATTTTATCCTAACACAGGATAATGCGCGCTCACACGTCATCCACTGTGTAACTGACTTTTTAAACAGAGTGAGTATAACAACAATGAATTGGTCGGAATGTTTTCCGAACATGAACCCAATGGTGCATGTGTGAGACATGTTAGGCAGAAAACTTAGGCTAAAAATTCCTGCTGTTCGAAACCAGGAAAAAGTAATAGATTGATTTAAGAATAGGACAGATTGTTTCAAGAACTATTTTATGACTTGATCAGAAGTATGAGAAGAGGAATGGTTGCAGTTGTAAGAGCTTGAGGGGGAACACACCCTATTGAAGTGAAAAGAAAAACTGTATTAAATAATTTATCAAGTTTAAAATGTAGAATAAAGTAATTCTGGGTTAAACCATCATTTTGTTCAAGTGTGACATCTTCGAGTTTTTTGCTTTTTCAACAGGTTTCACATGATAAAACTTTTGCAAAACACATTTAAATTATTTCACTTTAACTTAATGTAAAGGAATTATTGGAGAAATATTAAAATTGTGTAAACTCTACAGAAAATAATTAGATTTTAGGTCTGTTTCTTTAACTTTGCTGATGTGTGTATTTTTATAGTATTCATTGTTAAAAAACTCACTCTATACTACGAAAATAACCAATAACAACCAAGTACTTTAAGACGGAGGATCAGCAGAAAATCTGTTAGTAATGGTACTTACTTCCAATCCAGGTTTCGCTTTTGTTCTTGTGGAAGAAAATCAGAAAATCAAAATATTCAAAACCCAAATTTCTTCTATTATCAATCAACTTTCCTACCTCACCAAAGTATCTAAATTTTATTTACATGAAGTTCAGTCGTCGCCATGGCAACTGTCATTATTCCCCGTGTTTTTTTACAATAATCCAACGAAGTTGCTGAGTGATTGCTCAATGCTCAATGTTCCGCTAAATTTCATCAAAGTCAGAGCAGTACATAAAAATGAAATATAACATGACAAATAAGTAAAATGATAAACATATTCGAACAATTTTCACGTTCAGGGATGCATTACTGTCCTCCAGTTCTGCTTTCTACCTGTTTGGTTTGTCATTATGTTCCGTGCATAATCCCTTCCCTGACTCCTTTGGAAGGAATCAGTCAGCCGTCCTCAGATTGTTCGAGTGTATTGAAAAACACACCTACAAGGAGATAACCTAAAATAAAAAATTAAGAAAAACAAATAAAAGAATTCCAATAAGTTATCATTAATAAACTATTAATGATAATAACATTGAGTTCCTAAAATTTTAAAGTTTCTTTTCACTTTTGGAGTTAATTGGTCGCGTTCTGAAACAATGGACTGATAACAATTTTGCAATAATTAATAATACTTAATATAATAATGTATACATTGACATACGGGTTTTACAAGTACATGGTACAAAAAGATGAATATTGTGTGTTAATTCTAGGTCTGGATAATGCTGGAAAAACTGTAAGTGTAAGCCATTTATTTATCCTTTATTTCTGCAAAAGTAAATTTGTATTAAGCCATCTGCAAGTCTTAGGAACAATCGATAAATGGCACTATGGCTCCGTAAAATTTCAATGTTTCAATTTCCTTAATCCTTATGATCACTTCTTATGTTTTATTGTTGTGAATGACAAAAGGGTCTTCACCCCCAAATGTCAGTTAGTGACAATTAAGGCAGTAATGATTATTTAGTAATTTTTTCTTTATCTATCTTCCACCTAAGCCAACAATAGTTACCCCTTGATAAATTTGCAGACATACTTAGAGGCTGCCAAGACCAAACTTACAAAAAACTACAAAGCAATCAATCCAGCCAAAATTACTACAACGGTAGGACTAAATATTGGAAAAATCGAAGTGAATGGAGTAAGGTTGAACTTCTGGGATCTTGGTGGACAAAGTGAACTTCAATCCCTTTGGGATAAGGTAATAGAACGTTACACATAAAATGAATATAAGTTTGGTTTGGTGGCAACTCCAAGAATTTATATCAAAGGTAGATGAATTGATAACAAAACAAGTGTTATATATCAGAGACGATTTAGACTAGATATCTAGATCATTTCTTCTAGAATTAGATACGTAGACAAATCTTTAATTAAATTAATTTTGTTAGTGTTATTGCAGAAGGAAATGGACAGCAAAAATGTCAAATTTTAACTCATTACATTTGATATTTACAGTAAATTTGGAATTTTCATTGTAATTAGCATCATCATCATCATAAGAATTCAATAATTGATAGAGTTGATTAATCAGAAATATTCAGTATTTTTTGAAAATTGCAAAAAATTATTGATTTGTTGGTTAGATTAGCAGTTTAGATTAACAGAAAATTTCAATCAAAAGGTTTATAGATTAATAGAAGAAAGGAAAGACACAATCTTAATACTATAATTTATATCGGTATACTTAGGTTAAACCAAAAGTGTTCAACTGTGGTATAGCTTGTATTTGGGTAGGTGCTTCCTCTAAAGCAGTTCTACACTTAATAGTAAATACATTTTATCCATATTACCACTTTAAGGAGGACTAGTATAGAATTCTGAAAAAATAGAGGAATCTTTTCAATTGAAAAAAGTTTTGGTAGTGTCGATGTTGTGCATATTTGAAAAGCCTTGTCTCAAAAAATAAAAATGCAATGCCTCTGTTATAAGAAAGCTAATATTTAAATTATGATGGTGAATTTCTCAGGCATATTGCACTCAGAAAGTTGAGTAAGAAATCTATTTATACATGTAAATTGAATAGATTTTTTGAAAGCATTCTTTTGGTTTTCTCAAAATTTCTAAAAAATCTACTCAGTTAGAGCTACTTTGTTTTCATCATTACATTACTAACATAATTGTCTAGAATGTTTCTCATTAAATTAGCTTCATAACTCATATAGATTCTGATATGGTGATACATACATAATCAGTTTGGGATACACTGTATAGTTTCCATAATTGCATATGGATTTATACCTATTTGTATTTCAGTATTATGAAGAGTCCCACGCAATTATTTATATTGTGGATTCATCAGACAGGGAAAGAATAGACGACTCAAAAGAAATATTTGGTAAGTAAAATTAAGATTAGTGTGAATGTTTGGGAACAAGTTACTTATTTAAAATAACAAATTTCCGTTTTTTGGAGATGTTTACAAAAATATTTGCAACCTTGTTCATTTAAAAACGTATTCTGATTAAGTCTTAAATTGCGCAATTTTACTCTAATTTAATCGAAGTCATATCTCTTAAGATAACGAAAACTGCAATGGTGGAGCTCAAAAAACGTGCAACCTCTATTAGTTATTAATCAAAGTTAAAAACATATTGTTATGCCATTCATGGTAAAATTGCATGTAAAATACTCACATGAAGGGCACAATGAGTCAATAACACATTGGAGTGACATTTTTTAGCTCTTGAATCAATTAATTTTTATTCGTTTTCAGATAAAATGATCGCTAGTGAAAGTCTGCAAGGTGTTCCATTACTAGTCTTAGCCAACAAGCAAGATCTTCCAGATTGTATGGGAGTTCGTGAAGTAAAACCAATATTCAATAAAAACGCCCATTTGGTGGGCAAAAGGGATTGTATGGTTATGCCTGTGTCAGCATTAACAGGGTATTACAATATTTCTAATAAATTAGGTAGGCAACTGTAATATACTTTTGACATTTTTAGGGAAGGAGTTGATGAAGGTATCCGGTGGTTAGTGGACTGTATTAAACGAAATTCTTTTATGCGACCATCAAGAAATAGTGAAGATGCTTGAGAATTTGCCTGAAAATAGCCCTTAATTCAGAGTTCCAGAAGTGTGCTTTCCATTCATTCCGAAAAACGTCTATTTTTAGGAACGAAATTATTTTTAAATTTCGTGAATAGTTAAAATTTACAAGGTCTGACTAAAATTTTCTTCCTTATTAAATTAAAAACTAAATCTCTAATAGGAATAAAAAATAATACTTCTAGCTGTCTCCATCTGGGTAAATATAGGCAGTGTCGTAAGCATTTGAAACGTTTTCTTCCTTTCGCACCTGTCAACGCAGTTGACTGAAGTTTGAAATAAGCCGTCCGGATAATCTTTGTCAAAGATGTTGTCTGTTTTAGTTCGCATAATATTTTACCATTATAAGAACGGGATCATAGACACACCAACTCCATATCTTAAATTTATAAATGTCAGGATTGAGGGATGAGTGAAATAACGCGTTACTTAACGTTAAGTTATTTGAAAAGGACGGAAGTTATGGTAAAAATTAAGACAGTAATTCCACATAGTTCGTTCGCAGACTGCCCTTCCTCTATCTACATCTTGTATTAACCATCCACCTCGAAATATTGTTCAGTGCTCTCAATTCATACACTTATGTTATATTCGTACTATTGTAGCAATAATCATTACAGTAATTTTTATACATAAATTTAAAGCTGATCGCGTTGTCTTCCGCACGATCATTTACCGAATTCACTAATTTGTTATAACAATTCTCAATAAGACTGCTAAGAAAAATATAATTTAAAACTGCTGTTACGATTATGAATATGACTATTCTTGTGCCCTAACGATATGAAGTTGGGTAAACTCAGACTCGTCATTAAGGATATTTTCGCTATTGACAAACCATTTTGATTCGTATAAGACAGACAGTACATGTACATAAGAAGATGGGTTTATTTAAATTTTACTCAGCCCTGGTAAATTTAAAATCATTATATTAAAATGTCCAAGGATATGGGAGTAGGCAAACTTTGGAACGGATGGTATATCTTTACAATAAAAAATAACTGATTTATTTTACGTCATAAAAACACATTTTTTAAATATTGGTACAATACTGTATAACAACAAAGTAAAAATGTTAAAACCGTATAACAGACCAATAATAGTTGCAGCAACTTAGAAATCTAAAAACATGTAGATAGCAATTTGTAGTATGTGCGACGTGAAATCTGTATTATTAGGTATATAAATTCTTACATAAAATTGAAAAATATTACGTAAAATAAGTTTACTATTATTTACTGGATTTTTTTTATTTTGCCGGTGGAAATATCAATTCAGGAACTATTTACTTGCCACAGAATGCACCTCTGGATAGATGTTTTTTTTTATTTTACAAGAACTACATAATTCATCTCCAAAAATGTGTTAAATTTGCTGACAAATAAATGTTCGGACGCACTAAATGTTTAAATTAAAAATAAACGTTAATATGACGTAACATCACCCTTTGAAGCAAGAATGGTCGGTATCCTTTTTGGCATGGAATCTACTAAATTTTTACAAAATTCAGGTGTAAAAGAATTCTACATTTCGGTTATTTTTCCCTTTAAGGCTACGATTATGCGCTGGGGATCGTTAAAAAAAGATATTTCATCTTATGCTACAAAGTTTCAATGACATTCAAGTCGGGGCTACTTGAAGGCCATGACAATACTTATTATTATCACACATTATTATCCCTAAATCATTTTGTCGTGGCTTTCGTAGTATGGCACGATGCACTATTCTATTGGAATATGAAACTTTCATTAAAAAATGTTATACTGTAGATGGAATCAGGTTTCTCAATCAAATTTGCTGGTACTTTTCTGCATTTACAGAACCATTAACGAATTTAATTTGTCTAACACCCCTGCTGTTCATACATCCCCATATCATAACACCCTGGATAAACTTTTTGAGGCAGACTATGGAATGCTTCTGATTTTGTCCGAATCACTTTGTTGCAGAAATCCCCTACACAGACAGCAAATTTAGCTTCATCGCTAAATTTGTTGATGAAAAAAATATGTTGCTCATTTAAAAAAATAAAATTAATGATGGTTTCGAAGAAACGAAACGTCGGATCAAAAATCCAAAAACATCATCTCGTAGAGGAGAAAAAGCAACAATGAGAATGTCAAATTTATTTTAACGTATCTTTAGAAATGAAATTAGAAAACAGTAAAAAAGGAATCGCAAAAAAATCGGTTTTTCTCAAATAACTTCGGATCCATTTGAAATTTTTCAAATTTTAAAACGTGATTTTGCAGAACGCAGAAAGGTGCAACTTTTCTCTAATTTAACCACCTCTCTATCTTTTATAGTTTACGAGCTTCTTGTAAAACGCATTCTTATCCAGGACAGCCTGTATTTAAGTTCGCCTCGTAATTTTATTGCGTTTGAATTTCCCGTAAAGTACCTCTTTTGTTGGTTTTGCAAATTTTCACCAGGACGCGACGCTCTCTTTTGGTAATTCTACGAGGTCGGCTTAAACTTTTCTCACGAACATCAGCATTAGCTGTCTTCTCATACTTTTTTATAATATCGCCGATTGTCGATTTAGCAATATTCAAATCATTTGCAATTTTTTGCATTTATTTACCATTGCTGTATTGTAAAATTATAATTTGTCGAAGTTTTGTATTTGTTACAACACCACGTTCCATAATATTGTAGCTTTATCACAAAAATATAACAGATTAAATCTAAACTGACAATTATTGACAAAAGATACACTAAATTTATCAATAATTGCACACTTAATACTTGCTCAAGATTGAATAAACACTTGTCCAAATATGTATTTGTTAGCAAATTCGATACATTTTTGAAATTTTGTTACTTATTTTTTGTGAAAAGACAAAGTAATTTTTTATAGTCACACTATGTGATAAATAAATAGTTCGTGAATTGATATTTCCATCAGCGAATAAAAAAATTAAATAGTAGTAAAGTAATATTTTGTAATATTTCGTATATCGTCCGAACATTTAGTTATTAAGGCTCATATTTATAAAAAATATAAAACTCCGCATATATCTTTTATTTTTTTCAAATATGAAAAGAAGTAAATTTGCTATTTAATTTTGTATCCTAATTAAAATTTTAAAAAATCATCAGCATCTGTAGCAGTTTAGGTTTTTGAATCATTTCTTTATTGAGATGACGCAAAATTGTAGGTAACATAAGTAAAGTAACTATCACGAAAATGATATTTTATTTAATTTAAGAATCGAAAAATCACAACATGATTGAACTTAATTAAATAATTGATGGGGTATCCTTTATTGGCTATCATTTTTTTAACATAGACGCGGCCTTGATGAATTAAAGTGTTGGGTAGTAGTAATTGGCATATTAATTCGCACTTCGTTTATTTTATCTATCAAGGACTATTTGTTTGGAAATCTTGTAGTATATATCCCACGTTCTACTCCTCATAGGGTCTTGATGGAATTAAAAGCATTTTCACACAACACCATTACCATATCATTTATAATGCGCAATAATTGATAGCAATATGGTACTTCATTCCCATACAAAACAATAATTAGTTACCATAAAATTTTGCAAACTAACAATAAAGTAAATATTCAGTGTTGTCAACTTTAATATGTTGTAAAATGTTATGGATAGAAGATGTAGAACTATGCTGTCGGCGCTGCTTTTTAATCGAAGAAAAGAGAGCCTCGATGGAAAACTCGGCATTTCTGGGTTTATCCGTTCTTATAAGCTAAATACTTGGAAGGTGCCTTTTATACACTTGTAATGTACCCTTAGACTACGCCTATGAATTTTCACTACTTTAGTGGTATGTTCGGGATGGCCATATGTTGGGAACCCATTATCTTCCAATAAGGGTTACCCTTCATAAAAACTTTCACTCCTTTTCCTCGTCAAGACAGAAGTCTAAAATATCCACATTTTGCTAAAATCTCACTATAGCTGCAACACCCCCGTAAATCATCTTTTCTTACCATTATCTCGACGTTACGGGTTAAGGATTTAGAAAGTTACCATCTGTGGATGTCTTGTTAATTGCCTAAAACCGAAGTAGGCCTATGGGTACTGACCCCCAGATTTGGTACTTAAGATACCCCGAAGCTTATAAAAGGACCATTACCATTTTGACCATAATCATTATAATAATATAACTCGACGCTCTCGGAATTTTGTCACTTCCCTCATTAACTCTTGGCTCTCTCTATTGAAATGTCAGTTTAATCCGGAGATCTTTAATTTTGTAAATGATTAAGGGTTGTGTGTATCATAACTAGCGGACTAAAAAATCTACCAAAGTGTTCCCGAGTTTTGTTTCGCGAATTCCATTACACACTATTTGACAAATTAATTTAAAATGAAGAAACACTTTTCAACTATTTTCATATAAGCTGCAATACCTTCAATATGTTGGTAGAGAGTTTTTCAGCATCTATTCAGAAAGAAGAAAAAACTATGAGATTAAGTATTTCTCCTAAAGCAATGCTAGCTATTACTTTGAGGTAAGTTTGTATTTTTTTTAAATATTACAAATATATATTATATAATACACGGAATATTGTGGCTAAAGTATTTAATATTTTGAACTTTTTTTACGTTGTAGAGGACTCAAATAGAGGTACATTCTAAAATTATTTTCCTTTTATACAGAAGGACGGAACATTCAATATATTAGTAGTTTTAGATTCCTTGAGAAAAACAAGTATAAGTTTGATTATGGCTTACCTATCCTAAACCTTAAGGATTTTGAAATAATTGTGGTTTGGTAAAAACATAATGCAAATTTAAAAACTCTGCTTTACAGAAAGTTTAAACTGTCGTAAGCCGAAATTCACATCAAACATCAGGCATGATGCACATTTCATGCTATAATCATGAAAATTTAGATATCTTATACAGTAGGTCCAAAAAATAAGTAAAAAAATGTATTTACTTTGAAGAGTATTAACTTGTTTAATTTAAACGGAACACCCTATATTTGATTATTTCGAGTAACAGATACAGATATTATCAATCGAAAACAGGATCATCCTTATAAATGGACTTAGAATGACCAGATTTTTCGCATCTGCACATTTTGAGCACTTAATCTAATAAAAGTAAGTTCGGTTTTCTTCATACCTGCAATAGCTACTGAACTACTAGATTTAGCCATAGGACATGTGACATGAAATGTGTTTAGAATGCGAGGGTGAATCAGAAAATGTTATAAAAAGTTTTCCATTCCATAAGAAAAAATATCACGTCAATTCACAGCTACTTTGTGGCGTATCCTGTATACAGGGTGATTCACGTAACTGTTTCATTAGAAACTTTTGTACTTGTAACTAATCTAAATTTTTCATATTTGGGAGTTAAACTAATATAGATAGACTCTACTTTTTTAAAATATTTTGAAGGTCATATCACTTCCGGTTATACCGGAAGTCAAGGTCAACTTCCTTATTTCAAATGGAACACCTCGTATATTTTTACATGTCTAGATTCTAAATTTAATTCTGAATCGATTTCCATTAAGTGTCCCTATATCTAAAATTAATGCTTTTGCTGTAATTTGCGAGTAGAGACTCTCGTATCCGAACAACCAATATCCGAATATCTTAATATACGAACATTCTATTATCCGTATGTTCTTTGTGTATCCGCGCAATATTTCATGACGTATTTAGATTTACATGATAAAAATGTACTTTTTTGTATTCGACCGGTTAAATGTAAACATATTTAGTTTGAAGCAGATCACAATGGCAAGTAAACGGAAATGTGTAATTTTAACTATTGAAGAAAAGTACAAAATAAAATTAAAGATCTTGAAAATAGGGAAAGTGCAATGAAATTAGCAAGGAAAGATGATATTGGGAAATCTACAATAACAGATATCAAAAAACTGAAACAGAATATTGAAAATTATATACAAAATGTAGATTCCACGGATGGTAGTACCAAAAGGAAAACCTTAAAAAAACCTAAAAATAAAAATGTAGATGTTGCTGTCCTCCAATGGTTTAGTCAACATAGACAAAGGCATACCGATGTCTGAACCCATGTTATGTGAAAAAGCTCTACAATTCAACGATAATTTACAAGGAAACCCATTTAAAGCTAGTAATGATTGATTAGTAAAATTTAAAGCACACCATGGTATTCGACAGCTGGATATCTATGGAGAAAAACTTTCAGCGGATAGTACTGCTGTAGAAACCTTCAAAACAGACTTTAACAAATTTTTAAATGATGAAGGATATGAATTAGCAAATATTTACAAAGCCGATGAAACGGGGATAAATTGGAAAGCACTATCACAGAAAAAGTTAGTTTCTCGTCGTGAAAGATCAGCTTTCGGTCGCAAAGTTAGTAAAGAACGCATCGCTGCACTTCTTTGTGCAAATGTTACCGTATTCCATCAATTTCCAATTTTGATCATCGGAAAAAGTAAACATTCACGCTGTTTTAAACATGTCAATATGGATGGAATCCCTGTTTATAAAAATCAGACAAATACTTGGATGGATAGCAACATTTTTGTTGAATGGTTTGAAAAAGATGTCATACTAAAGGTTAAAAAACATCAATTAAAAAAGGTAACAGAGAAAAACTGTTTTGCTGATAAACAATGTTGGATCGCATTCTATATGTGACGTTCTTAACCATATAGACGAATTTATAAAAGTCATGTTTTTGCCCCTTAATGTAACTTCATTCAGTATCAATGATCCAATTTTAAATTAAAACAACACATAAACAGGCATCGTAATAGTCAAACAAGAAAAAAACACCAAAAAAATGTCAAAAAAGAAAAAAAAAATTCCCTCGCTATCCCTAATGCTTTCCCAGAGTCCTACATCAGGCAGGCTTGAAATAAAACCGTTTTAAGTAAATTCACGAAAACTTACAAAAAGAAACTACACAACAAACTGTGAAGAATTTACATGCTCAAGAACCAGATCAAATAACACTGAAGCCTTTATCAATTCCGAAGCTGTATCCCTCAAGAACGGTCCCGCGTCGATGAGGGTTCACAAAACAAACGAAGTTTTTAGTGGGTAGACGCTCTTGTAGTGAATCCCACACTACCTGGTCGCCGTAACATCTGACCAGGTGTCTTTAGAAGACTTTCCTTGAAAAAAAAAATTAACTTTACTCATCAGCCATTAGATCAAGGGATATATTTTAATCGGCTATACAGGGTGTTTGATGACTCGATACATTCCTTTAAGGGAGTGATAGAGCATGAGGTAAGGACTAAACCCAACTTACCTTAGTATCAAAGTCGATAATAACAAAGATGCAGGGTATCAAAGTTGAAAAAATAAATGATATTTTCTTTAATATTTTGCGATTTCTTCCAATTAATTTTGTAAAATTAGGATTAATAATTAACAGTTAATAATTCCTTTTAAGGACTATAACATTAATGGACGTAAAGAAATTCAATAAATGCTAAAATTATTTTTACCTCATTAGCTTTAGGTGCGTTTTTCTCGGAAACCGTTGCTTTTAGCGACTTCAATAAAGTATACTTTTTTTCCTCATCCCAAAAAACCCTCGGATACACAATTTTACAAAATTAGCTGGAAGAAATCGCAAGGTATTAAAGAAAATATGATTTATTTTTTCACCTTTGACACCCTGTATCTTTGTTATTATCGACTTTGGTACTAAGGTAAATTGGGCTAAATTTAATCCTTACCTCAAGCTCTATCACTGCCTTAAAGGAATGTATCGAGTTACCAAACATCCTGTATATTAGGTGGTAAATTTAATTTTTCCCGCTCTCGACCATGAAATACTAGATCTGATCGATGCGTTTCGACTGTCTATTTACATTTCTTTTGTAGTTCATACATTTCTAAAAGTGATTGTGCCCTGATAAGTTTGATTTCTCAAAGTCAAAGTTATTTTTCAATCGATTTAAAATGAACCGCGATAAGTTGTTTTTTCGAAATGTTCTTCCTCACTATTTTGACCTGAAAAAAACCGCAGCTGAAACGCATCGCTTATTATTGAAATATATGGCGATGAAGCTCAGTCAGAAAGAATATGAAGAGTTTGGTTTGAACGCTTTCGAAACGGTGATTTTGACGAGAGAGATGAAGAACGTCCTGGACAACCAAAAAAATTTCAAGATTGCGAACTGCAAGAATTGCTCCACAAAAATCCAGCTAAAACATTTCTAGAGTTATTGAATACTTTAAATGTAACCCCTATGGCTGTTTCTAAACATTGGCATGCGATGAGAAAAATTCACAAGGAAGGAAAATGGTTACCACACGAGTTGCTGGAAAATGGCATTTTGAATCATTTGTCTATTGCGATTTCATTGCTTGCTAGACAATGAAAAAAGAGTTTTTTGTGGCATATCATGAAAAGTTAATTTATTTTTATAATCCCAAGTGGAGAAAATCGTAGGTGGACCCCGGCCAATTTTCCATTTTAACGCCAAAGAGGAATTCATGGCCATAAGACCCTACTCTGTATTTGGTGGGATTAGGATGGTGTGCTGTATTGCGAGCTTTTGTCTCAAAATGAAACTGTCACAGCTGAACGTTACAAACAGCAATTACACCGACTGAATGAAAAAAAGGCCATCCATAACCCATAATCAACGCAAAATCATTCATGGTAACGCTAGACCACATGTTGCGAAAAGCGTGAAGCAAACACTTTTAGAGCTGAACTGAGATTTTCCCACATCCAGCGTATTCTCCGGACTTGGCCCCCTCAGATTATCATCTCTTCCGATCTATACAACATGCACTTGCAGACACACACTTCTCCGGTTATGAAGAAGTTCGAAAATGGGTGGATGAATGGATCGCCTTGAAAGATTTTACCGCCGTGGGATTTCCTTATTGCCAAAGAGATGGGAAAAGGTCATAGAAAATGAGGGAAAGTACGTTGATTAGTGTGCTTACTCAACTTTTCTTCGAAATATAACATATTTGAACACATAAAACGGCAGGAATCAAATTTACCACCTAATAGAAAGGAGTTGCTGAAAAATATTCTGTTTACATTTCCCTCGAATGAAGAGGGAGTGATAGAGCAATATAAAAACTAAATTCAAAAGACTGCTTTTACACGGTGGCAAATGCGTGGAGCAATATTCAAAGCACTACATTAAAAAGAGCATGGAGAAAACTTTTGATGCATGAAATTGAAGAAATTAGCGAACAAAAAAGAATAGTAAAAGCAGATGTTGAAAAAGCTGTCACTACATTGCATAGATTACCAGTATGGGATTGCGACAATAATGATGTAATGCAATGGTTTCAGTGCGATAAAGACAACAGTAGTGATGAAGATAACATAAATTCTATACAAATAGAAGCACCAAATGAAAGTAACGATGAAAATATACCTTCTCATATTGAAGCATTTGAGTAATTTAAAAAAGGACTCAATGGTTTGAGGCACAACAGGAATGTAATTCTACGTAACTACTTGTAATAAAAAATGTATGTGGTTTAGCGGCTAAAAAGATATTGGACACTTAAATATTAAGAGAAACTGTTAATTTTGTTAATTTCTATTTAAATAAATCATGGTTAATGCAAAAAAAGCAATTGTTCTGTTATTCGAATATTCCGCTATCCGTACACTTTTGGTACCACCCTATTACAATAATTCGAATACGGTAGTCGCTACGGTACTTTTTTTTCACTGGTAACAGTTATTTACAATTCTCCTTTGATTTTTTGGCGACAAATTCTCCATTTAGTCTTGGAGAACATAGGTATGAATTTTTTTGCTCGTTGATCATCAAGTAGGTGTAATGTTACGATTTGTCCACACGGCATGTTATGTATAGTACAGTATGTCCACAGATAGAGGGCTCAAGAGGACAAATGGATAAAAAATGTCGTGTTTTGACAAAAAGTAATTCTCGATAAGTCTCTGCTTCTCGAAAAAATACGATTTACGAAGATAACTTTGAATTTTTTTAGACAGTGTGCTCAAAAACTATGAACACATGAAATGCTATCAAGAGTAAACTAGCTTTATTTCTTATTTTGGAGCAAAATGGTAAATAAAAAACAGATTTCAAATCTTATCCAAAGTTTACATATAAAATTCAACTATTCCAAAATTGTTTATAAATAAATCAAAATAAAAGTTAGTAAATATTACTTATTCAAACACACCTCCCACGTATTCGACGCATTTCTCAAATTTAATATTGTGAAATTTGTTGTCATGCTTGTTGTGAATACGTGAAATGAGGTGAAAAAGGTAAAATTAGAAATTGTTTGAATTTTAAAAGAAAACTAAAGCTTGAAATACTCAGTTAAATTTTTTTATGTAAACTTTGGGTAGAATTTGAAATCTGTTTTTAATTTACCATTTTGCTCCAAAATGAGAAATTATGGTAGTTTACTCTTGATAGTATTTCATGTATTCGTAGTTTTTGGGCACCCTGTATAAAAAAGTTCAGTTATCTTCATAAATCATATTTTTTCAAGAAGCAGAGACTTTTTATCAAGAATGACTTTTTGTCGAAAAACGACATTTTTTTGTCCATTTATCCTCTTGGGCCCTCTATCTGTGGACATGCTGTAGAATAATCAAATTTGTTGCAAACAGTAGTGTAAATCCTCTTTTTACAATAAGCCTGAGTTTCTCGATTACTTGTTTACATTGGATGTACTTAGCCGGTATTATTATTGACGGCGGACGACGAGATTTTCCTAATTTTCTTGCTATTCACCATGCATCTTTCTCTTGTCATGTGCAGCAATCTACCTGGTATCCGATAAATGAAGCAATGAACGAGATATTGCGTCTGCAACGATCAATCCTATGATCTTGAAATGATCTATAAACGCGACATTGCAGCCTTGCGTATGAGCATGCCATTAATGTGGTCCATACATCCGTCTACCCAATCTTTTATCAGCTTATCTACCGTATTTGGCAGATGCAAGCACACCTATTTATTTGACCCACAATTTGCAACATTAAGCAAATAGGTAGGTAATCTCTTGCGCTAAAGATAAGCCACACATGATGTACTTATATGTCGGCATGCGATACGGTACTGTTCCCACCTTTACGCATATAATGAATACACCTGTTAAAAATAAAATTGATAACATGACTTATCAGCAGAGAAAAGCAGTCGTTTATTTTGCTTAATCAAAATCTAGTAGAGGCGAGTCATGCGTATAGTTTTTGATTTCATGTCTTTTGCTACGATTTTCGGTAAAAATGTATCCGTACTATGAATCAGATTGGAGTGTTTTGCCACCCGAAGCCAACAGAAGGTAAAGCGACACAAATACTCTTAAAAGAAATAAAAGATTCGTCAATGGGCTTATTAGCTAGTTTAGGCCCAATAGGTCAATGTGCTGGCAATCATACGTGGAAGATAATTTCCATAGAAACCACGAAACTGAACAATACGGCGTCTTTATTTGAACGCTTCCATGGATGTTATCCTCTTGGTAGAGTTGCTAAGACTTGGAGCTATTGGCGCTTAGTGTGTAGTGTAGTTATATTTCTGTTCCAACAGGAAATTCCAAGGAAAAATTAAATATACAGAAACAGTAAGGAACATGTGCAAACAGCCCCAACAGCTGTATGGTGTATATTTCTGAATGTTTTTGATGTTTCAAAATCGATTTACCTTTTTGTTGGAATAGATCTTCTGCTTTGTGCTTTTTTACGAGATTCTGGTTGTTTTCATCTGGACCCTGTTTCTATGGAAACATGTGAGAGTGAGAGGGGCATTTTCCTCTATGTTGATTGGTCACATGTTCCTATAGAATGTGGCTCTGGCGCGTCTGCGTATTACTGCGTTTTTGAATAACGTTGCAGTTTATTGGGTTTTTTTGTTTTTACTAAAAACATTAAACATTTTAATAGTTGTAATGAAAGATGATTAAAATTACTGTTACTAAGTGCTGCATGCTGGGCTTCAGATACAATTTATAACTTAATCGCCTTTTTGTTTGTGTTTAGTTCAGTATTACAAAAATCAATCATAAACCAATAATGAACGTATAGGATAAAAGTGATAATATAAATTTCGATTCAGAATTACCACATCGTTGTTGGCCCAAGGCATTATGCGCTACTGTGTCCTAAATTCCAAAGTTACACCTCGATCTCAAATCTGAAACTCGTATCACGTCACGGTTTTTAGCCGTCATTTGTCAATGACAAGATGCTAGTCAATAACTGTCATATGACGTGACGTTTCAGGAGGCCATATTGAATATTTACGTCATATAAAATCAAATTCTAGTTTGTGTAGGTCGTCAAATTAATTAAATATTATAATTGTTCTTAATAAATCTCTATTGTTCAAATGAGGTCCAGTTTCTAACAAACAGGCTAACCTGAACTAAAGGGTTTCGTCAATTCAGTGACCGTGAAAGTGACGTACTTATCTGTTTTGTATGTCGGCTGTCAACAGCAGTAAGGTGCATAATACAGGTGAATCCGTGTTTTGGGGCCCCACGTTGGAGGTTTTCTCGTCCCAAAAGCAGTGTTCAGTTCGCCTTGAAACGTTCTCAAAAACCTATTACAACTGCTAATCCTTAGCCTAAATGAGTGTGTTTTTGCCTTTAACTGATAATTAACCTGGAAAAGAAGTTCATACATAAAGTACTAAAATGAATGCTTCAGAGCATGGGTAATCTTGTGTTAATTTAGTGTTCTGTGCCCTTCTTTACTAAACAACATTAATTTTAGATTTAACCCGGCTTTTAATATGGCCACAATCAAACAGGTTGTTAATGAGGCAATTGAAAGAGGTAAGTGCTCCAATATGGTTCAGTTTTTGGTTGCTAATTTTTTTGTTATTGTTTCAGTTCGAATGCCAACACCTATGCGACTTCGGGACCTAATAAGACAAATTAGGGCAGCCAGAACTGCTGCTGAAGAAAGAAGTGTGGTTAACAAGGAATGTGCCTATATTCGCAGCACCTTTCGAGAGGAGGACTCTGTGTGGAGGTAAGCAACTCTTAAGTTTGAGAAATGATTTTAATTCAAATGCTATTTTATATAATATTGTTAATTTGAAACACAAAAAATTGTATGTTAATGTCAGTTACTTGAGCATTTCTTTTATTTTAGAATGCGAAGCAATTAAGGTACTGAGTTATTTAATTGTGCATAAATATTATTGAAGTTAAACTTGTTTCAAATTGAAAGGTATAGGAATATACACTCAATTGAAGTATGTACCCTATAGCCTACAAGCAAAACATTAAAAAAATGCATATTTTGAGGGTCAATCTCAGACTATAGCACGACTTATTTAAAAAGTAATTTTTTTTATGTAGATACATGTATATACATATATTGTTAGATATTAATTATTATTTATACTACTGTTAGTCATTGTTTTTATTTTGTTACAACATAATTTTTTCTAACCCAAGCTTATGTTTTCTTCATTAAGTAATATTCTATTGTTTAGGAGCCAGAAACATCCAATTCATTTCTCATTCTGTTTATAGCATAATAGCTGATTGACAATAATTAAAAAATGAATATACCCGCGACATATCTGATATTTCCACACATATTTGACATTTTTTTTAATAATCAGCCCTTATTTTTTCCAGATGCCGAAATATCGCCAAGCTTCTTTACATCCACATGCTGGGATATCCTGCCCATTTTGGACAATTGGAATGCCTGAAATTAATAGCTAGCCCGCGCTTTACTGACAAAAGAATAGGATATTTAGGAGCTATGCTACTTCTTGACGAACGGCAAGATGTTCATCTTTTAATAACCAACTGTTTAAAAAAGTAAATTTCTCAAATCCTAAGCTTTTGTAAGCAAGGAATTAATAATATGAATCTTATTTTAGTGACTTAAACTCTACCACACAATTTGTAGTAGGATTAGCATTGTGTACATTAGGAGCAATCGCTTCACCAGAAATGGCCAGAGATTTAGCCGCCGAGGTTGAGAGATTGATGAAGTCTCCCAACGCTTATATAAGGAAAAAGGCTGCTTTGTGTGCATACAGAATAATTAAAAGGTATTTTTTACACTTGCCAATCTATTTCCCAGTTATCATTTAATAATTTCTGGCAGGGTGCCAGAACTTATGGAGATATTCTTACCCGCAACAAGGAGTATGTTATCTGAAAAGAATCATGGGGTCTTGATAACTGGTGTTATTTTAATAACTGAAATGTGCGAGAACAGTCCTGACACTTTAAATCACTTTAAAAAGGTATTTATTTGTTTTTATTATTTTCTTAAGTTTTCATTTTTGAGTTGTTTTAGATTGTTCCTAATTTAGTAAGAATTCTGAAAAATCTGATACTTGCGGGGTATTCCCCTGAACATGATGTATCTGGAGTTAGTGATCCGTTCTTACAGGTAATGTTTTTCATTTAAACAAATACAGGCCTATGAGATTATTTATTATTTTATGACATTTTAGGTAAAAATACTGAAATTGCTTCGTATCCTTGGAATCAATGATGCTGACACATCAGAGGCAATGAACGATATATTAGCTCAAGTAGCCACCAATACAGAAACAAGTAAGAATGTTGGAAATACCATATTATATGAAACAGTTTTATCTATTATGGATATCAAGTCTGAGAGTGGCTTAAGGGTAAGACATCTGAACTATTTAAATTTTATTCACTTTCTCAACCAGTTCGCCAACAAGCAAATTTGCTTTTTGTCTTAAGACTTTCTGTATATTTGTCATGACAAATACAGTGTTTGACAATGGTCACTGTACAATTTTCATTGGCATGCTGTGACTTTTAGGTTTTGGCTGTAAATATCTTAGGAAGATTTCTGTTGAATAACGATAAGAATATTAGATACGTAGCGCTAAACACTTTGCTGAGAACTGTGCATGTTGATACGTCGGCCGTTCAGAGACACAGGACGACCATTCTTGAGTGTTTAAAAGGTAAGATAGGTCTAGTAATGTCAAATTATGTTGATTATTTGTAACATTTTTATTAGTGTCTTATTAGTAATTATTAATTATTGAAAATTTTATTGCAATTAGTCAGGGAATAATACACTTGATCCCGTGAATACTAAGAATAAGATTTTTTCATGAAAAAGCTGATGGCTAATGGCCATTAAAGTAATATGCTCTCAGTGTTATATGTAATTGAGGGTAATTATTTTTTAAAGATGTTTATGATTATGAGATAAGTAAGGGAGACGGGGTACACCGTCAATTTCGCTTTTTAAATAGAATACTGTATATCTTTGCTTAAAATAAAAGAACTCTTTTAACTCATTTTAAAAAATTCGTAGGTTGTTTATGAATTTTGGTGTCAACATGAAATCGTTGGTACAATAAAATATACTCTTATTTGGCAATTTCTGTTTTGTACCATGAACAGCAAATGTTTATATGGAGCAGCTATCCATCCACACTATTTTGGCGTTGATCGAATCTCGTACAGAGACCGCTTTATGCAGTTGCTGTGCCATTTTACTGCCGATATACATTGTCATAAAAATATTCTGTTTTCAGATCCGGATGTTTCAATTCGACGAAGAGCAATGGAGCTGTCATTTGCCCTCGTGAACTCTCAAAATATTCGAACTATGATTAAAGAGTTGCTGTTATTTTTGGAAAAAGCAGACCCGGAATTCAAGGCACCCTGTTCGAGCAATATCGTATTAGCGGCGGAGAGATACGCTCCTAACAAGCGGTGGCATTTAGATACTTTATTGAAAGTGTTGGTTGCGGTAAGTTTATTGTCAATAATATGATTCGGATTATTTCGTTAAATTTTCATTTTATTTATTTTAAGATTTTTCTGAAAAGTTTTACAAGAATAACACCAACTTCAACTTAATATCTGCATAAACTTATACTTTTTAAAATAAATCAAACGGCGTAACTATTACATGTTAGATTTTAATAATTATTTATCATGGAAATCGGGGATACTATAAAAACATGAATTTTTCATTATACCAAAACTCTCTTATTATGAAGTATATTACTAAATAGCATCTAGTCCACACAGGACACATCTCAAATTTCATTAAAATCGATAAAAAAAATTAAAAAATCTCGGCTTGAAAATGATTTCGGTTTTATCTGATATGGTCGTGTCCCAATGAATCATTCTATAAATTGTTGTGTAATTCTATAAATGTTTGATTTAACAGGCAGGTAACTATGTACGAGACGACGTAATATCGTCGACAATCCAATTGATTTCGGAGAGCACGAGTCATCAATCATATATGGCGTTGCAATTATATAAGGCGTTATCCGAAGATATGCAAGACAGACAGCCTCTAACGCAAGTAGCTGCTTGGGCTATAGGTAAGTTTTAAGTTTTTGAGGAAATCTGTGATTGTGACATATAACAAATTTGCTTATTTTTGCTTTATTAGGAGAGTATGGAGATTTACTGTTAACTGCTCAACCTGATGAAGAACATGGAATTTCTCATCCACCCTCAGAAGAACAGGTGCTCGATATTTATCAAAGGTAATGATCAATGCTGTTAGTTTTACTTTTGTTGCTAATAAGTAACCTCAGACCATTTCTTTCCAAGACTTTTCCAAGATTGGTTGAAAGTGATTTTCTATTGGCTTCTGCAAACTAGATAGTGTTGAAAGGCGACTTTTCCACAATATTTAAACCAATAGTACTTTCTAGTACTTCCTTTAGATAGAAAATTCCTAATTTTCATAATTTAAAAAAAAAAAATGTACACATTCAAAATTATGAAAATCTTCATGCTAAAATAGCTAATATGAATATCAAACATTTTAATCTGTAGTTAATAGAAGGATCAAAAATATTTTTTAAACAATTTTCGTTATGGTTTTATGTAAGCATTATTATGTTTTTGTGTATAATAAGAAAATATTGAAAGTTGACCGCTTGTTTCTGCCTTATCATGTATATAATTATTTTGGTCTCTTGCTAATTTAAAAAATATAGGATTTTGTACTATTAATTCAAATCGTATTCGCACAATAAAAAATATCTGTCTTGTAAGAATAATAAGTAAAAAATCTTTTATTGCGTTAGAGTTACTTAATATCCGGTATACGAAATACAGCGTTACGCCAGGAGCCTACTTAATCTATTATTATGAATGTTAAATTTTGCTGTTTTTTCATATTTTAGGTTGCTTTGGAGCCCGCAAAATAGCAGTTCTACCAAGCAATACGCCTTAATGTCACTGACTAAATTGAGCACCAGGTTTAACAATACTACAAAGTAAGTTACATGCATGGTTTATGTACCACAAATAAAATAATGATTCCGATACAACATTAAGGATTGAACGCACGACATAAACAAAGACCAACTTAATTGCATATTATTCAGCAACTGGATGATTCGATTTAAAGAATAATATTTGAGAAATCTAATTAAAAACATACTCTTTCAAATGCTATATTAGAAAATTATACTTTCCATTTAACAATTTTATAAATATGTATGTAGAACCGTACTTCGTTTATGGAGAGTTAATTTTAGTGCCATTATTCGTCCCTCTTCAAAATATTTTTGACGTGTTCCAGAATTTTTCTTAAATGTTTTATGGGGGTAAGTTGGTGGTTTTCAAACAAATACTCTATGTGTGACTTTCATGTTTATTTTATGCCCTTTATAATATTTTTATTAGTAGTTTTGACATATTAACAGTTCTTTAATTGTGTTTCAGTCAAATCCAACAAATGATCAGTTCCTTCCGGTCTAGTATTCATATAGAGTTGCAGCAGAGGGGAGTAGAGTTCTCTGAACTGTTTGGGAAATATACCCATTTGCGACCGGCTTTATTAGAAAGGTAAGTTATATGTTATTATTCATTTTATTTGTAAATTGAGGTTTGTGTGTATTGTCAAAGAATGCCACCAATGGAATTAGTTCGTCAAACAGATGAAAGTGTACATACGAATGGAGACGTGGATAGTTTAGATTTGCCGTCAGAGGAAAGTAGTCCCCAACATGTGCCTAATGAATCGGTAAGTCAACCCTTCTTAAATTGACTCAAACTTATGCATTTTTATGCTGAACAAGGTTAAGTTTTAAAATTTATAATATATCTATTAGTTCTAAAAAATGAGTTTATTTATTCAACTAGTTTTTACACGTTTATATGTACGTTTAAGTTTTCAATAAGTTAATGGGATCCACCTTACATGCAATTAAATTTTTATGCGATTTCGAAAATTTCGAGGGAAGTAATTATTGAAAAACACAAATATTTAAATTTATTATTTTTTACGTAACTAGAACCTAAAACAGGCGATTTGTGAAAATAAGTGATTCGTAATTTTTTATTTTTCAATTAAATAAATAAATATTTAAGTAATTACAAAAGTTTACCAAATAGTCTTATTATAGATAAAATAATCTGCTGAATCTAAAAACGTTAAAAAATTCAATGTGTCTCTTTTGAAATTAATCGAATTTCCATTCATAATCAAAATCATAAGTTACTTCTTATGGAATCGAAAGTAACAGAACATTTAAAATTATCCAGAAAATGTCTTAATGTTATCGTGTATAAATGGTCCAAATTAGAAATATTTATATGAAATGACAAAAAAGTTACATGATGTACCTATTTTCTATGGTTATCAGGGTAGTGAATTAAAAATTAATATTACTCCTTTTTAGAACGCCTTATTAGATCTTCTCGGAGGCGACTTGGACGTTATAAAACCTACAACAGAACCGTCAAAACCGCCTCCAGTTTCGAATTCGAACAACCAGGACCTTTTGGATCTGTTAGGATTAGGTCCATTAAGTGACACGGCTTCCCCATCTACCGAATCTAACAATTTGGGTCTAATTTTAGAAAGTAATGCCAATGTTTTACCGACTGTGATGAATAGTCAAAATTCGAACTTCTTATCAGGTAATAGAAACATATTTTTATTAGTGAGCTGAAATATTGATACCAATTCAAACATTTTCAGATGGTTTGTTTAGCCCAAATCCAATAGAATCTGTAAGAAGTAGCATACCTCCTCTAACAGCGTTCGATAAAGAAGGTTTGAGAATTTTATTTTCATTTGATGGTGTAAGAGAAAACGGCACTGTAACCATTAATGTGACGGCGACAAACGATTCCTTGTCCCCTTTGACTGATTTTCTATTTCAAGCTGCAGTACCTAAGGTAAGCCTTTGGTTCACTTAATGGTCACAAATTGAAAGAGGTTTTTTGCAGACATTCCAAATTCAAATGCTTTCACCGTCTGGAACTACTTTGGCACCCAATGGTGTGGTCACCCAGGTCTTAAAAGTGACTAATCCCGGACAGGTAGATATTTTCGTTGCAACATAATATTCGTCTCAGTTAAAGCTGAGACACTTAATGATTCGATTAGTCAAATAATTATTTGAAAATGTATTCGAATATATGAAATAGAAAGTAAAAAATCAAGTTCAACTATACTACAAGCATGATCTTTTTAAAAATAAATTAACTATATTTTCCTTTATACAGAACATGCTACGAATGAGGATACGAATTTCATACACCATAGACGGCAACCCGGTGCAGGAACAGACGGAAGTAAACAATTTCCCCGGCGAGCTGTGGGAATGACTGATTGTTACACGTAATAATTGATTACGTTTCAACTTTGTTATGTATAGATGATTTCTATTTATCAGAACTTTTCAAATCGTATTTAGAAAAACCACATGTCAAGAGGTGATTGGGGAGACTGTTACATAACAGATACAGTGTTGGACACTATATTTCTGCCAATAGGTACTTTCGATCTTATTCTGACGTTACCAAAATTTTATATTTTTTCCTAAACCATCATCGTCATGTTAGTGAATAAACTTTTGTAATCATGCATGTGAAAACGTAAATAAGTGACACTATGAAATCGTTAAATACAACTTACGATTTAGAAATTCTAGAGGAAATATACCTTAGCAATAAATCATATGATATAAATGAATATTTGTGAGGGTATTGTTAGCCTTAATGACTTACGACATCTATTAAGGATTCTTAGTAGCTGTTGTCCGTTGAGAACTGTTGGCCATCTCTATTATGAGGTATGTTAAATGTGAATAACAGTACCTCATGTGAATTTAAAAATGTAAAGTTTATGTTGGTTCAGGAAAAAATATCAAACTTTGTTAATTTTATAATTTTCGTAACATCAATAGTAACGGAATTGATCATTGATCACAATATAGTGCCTCACTCAGATTTTGCTTTTTCAAAATTTTGTATTGTGAGATTGTGCCTTCAAGTATGGACGTTTAAGGTGTAAGCTAGCCGATAAGGCGTTTTTAAATTTATGTACACATAAACAAAAGTGCTTTAACAAAATGTATTATACATTTGGTTTTACAGTGTTTGAAGGAAATGTAACAGCTCCTTAACATTCCTATGGGCGGTTCTATTTATTGTACAGCCGATTACAAGCCCTGAGGTATTATATTTTTGTTTCTCCTTGAAATTGTAGGACAACATCTATCTGTCTATCTGAACTTCTGGCTAAATGAAACTGGTCAATTTATACTTTACGTGGCTGTTTCAGATATTTTTGAAAAGGACGCAATAGTAGAGGTGTGCTTTGTTGAGAGTCAATGGTTCGTTTACCAACTAGCAAATGCGAAACTTCACTTTTTCCTTTCATGATATATCCGATAAAATTCGGCCCTGTTACCGGCGTAAGGATCAAATTTTTAATGTACTGCACAATTAAGAATATGGGGTTTTTAACTCCCTGAAAATCTGACAAGTCTTTTTCATTTAGCCAGATGTTTATTCGATACCCAGGGCGATTCATCGGACACAACTACTAAAATCTTAGGTTGTCTAGTGAGATTAAAGTGGTGTACATATTTTAATGGTTGATTCAGTCTGTACTTAAGTATTACTTACAATCTTTTTATATTAATGTAATTACCGATAATTATTTATATTTATTAAAGTGGATCCACATTTGAGCATTTTAGCCCGAACGAACACAACGATCCAACCGTTCAAGAATAATGGAATAAGCAATTTGAACAAGAATTTGGTACATTTAGCACGTTTAGTGCATTCTCTGCGCTCCAATTTATGGCCATTTCCTGTTTGGCTACGTGATTTCTTAAAAAGTGATAATTAAATTGTTACGATACATTGAATTTAATTGTGAATACAGGAATAAATTTAAAAGAATTTATGCTTTTTTTCTTCTTATCGGAATGGCGAATGTATAGTTATAATTAATTTTTTTCATATGAATACACTTATTTTTGCACGAGATCTCTTCCAGGAGCGGTGTTTGGAGTAACTTCGATATCGATCACATATAACACGTTTCGAATTCCAGCTTTTCCCGGGCAAACAAGGAATTGTAAATTATTTAGATGCATTTTATCATTTTTATTAGTGTAATTTTTAAATATTACTAGATAGAAAAAAACCATTGAACGGAAGTTAATAAGCAAAATCAGCTCTTGAATATTGAAAATATCTCGTCTATGTTAATATCTCGCTCCACACGTAATACTTGAGCAAATCAATTTTACCGACATTGCTCGGAAGAACTTCAGCTCGTTAAGTTTGGCCCAGTGAAACGTACACTGCGAGTTTTGGTTGTTCAGACCCAAATGTTCAAATATGGACTCACATTTACATTATGCAGTTTTTCTGTGCTGAGGATATTCATGTTTCAGTGCACAGGGTATTTATTTTATCTGTCTATAAGAATATGTTGAACCAATTTTTTTACTATTACCTTAGAAAAAATGGTATATGGCATTTGAGTTAATATCACCTTTAATCATGAGTTACAGAATTCTTGTCACTTATTTAGTACATTGTCATGAGAATACCTTAAATATGTCGTTTAAAATTATCAGTCGTATCACAAACACTTATCTGTAACATTAAAATATTGATTTCTTCGCCCAATAATCGCAATAAGAAATGCCCTATATTTTGTGATGATAATACTTCAGCATGCATGTACAAGATTTTGATTAGTTACTCTAAAACTCTCCATTAGAACTTCAAAGAAGATAGGATCATAATTTAATATCGACACTTTTTAATATGTTAAATAATAGGAAAAAGGTGTCAAAATTCTGTAACTTGTTTCCACTCGGCACAGTTAATCCTGATTATTGTCCAAGTATAGCCATTAATGATCCTATTTCACAACTAACTAAGTAATAATTATTATTAATTTGTGATGAACGGCATCCTTTATTCACGAATTATTTTTAAGAAATTAATGCTTATAATTTGTTATACCTACACTGTTATTTGCGTCCATAATATAGTTGATAAATTATAATAAATTGTAAATAATTTAACTGGTAATTTTATTTAAGGATGTTATTCAAAGGGCATTTCATTTGAAAGGAAACAATACTATTCAAATTATTTTAAATAAGCAAAAAACCTGTCCAAATAAGGTTTTCGATGTACGCAATATTGCTTGAAACTTAAAAAATAAAAAATGTAATTCATATACCACAGGCTTGTGGTCACAAATAAGCATAATTATCCAAATGTCGTAGATGATACATTTATTAATATATAATACGCAGGACAGGTGCGTGACTGTCCTGTCCTAATAAACGCATATACATTCATAGGGAACTATTGTTTAAATTTCGCATTCGAATGACGTAATGAGTAAAGAATATGACGACGCATTCTCACATTCTGCCTAACCAATTATTTCCCAGATGCCGCCACGTCATACGTAGGTCAAACGTTATTACTGTCACTGTTGCCAAGCTGTAAAACACCATCTATCGGACAGGTCCTTCAACATACCCTCCATTTTAAAAGAAAAGAGTTTTGTAAGTACGGTTTTAAAATCTTAATTCATCCTCTAGATTTTCTTCAATTTATGGGACAATTTATGCCATTTAGATTTTAAATATATCCCTAAACAAATGGGGAGTGTATATTCATTGATTACCATAAAATCGTTTTCAAAAATGTCTTTGAAATTCATGTGAGGTTATGTCAACGAGTCAACTTGTTTGTGTAAATCCTCAAATTTGTTCAACTTTTGGGTATACAAAGCGAATTTACTGTTAATTGATTATTTTGACTATTTCTAGACCAAAATGGGTAAAATTATGAAACCTGGAAAAGTCGTGTTGGTCCTGGGTGGCCGATACGCGGGCAGAAAAGCCATTGTGATGAAGAATTATGATGATGGGACTGGTGACAAGCCCTATGGACATGCCTTGGTGGCTGGAATCGACAGGTATCCCCGTAAAATCCATAAGAGGATGGGTAAAGGGAAAATGCACAAGAGGAGTAAAATTAAGCCTTTTGTCAAAGTAAGTACCCCCTTGGACAATCTCATATTAAAGATGTACTGTTTGTAGATTGCTATACAGGATGTCTGGAAACAACGTTGAAATATTTTAGGAGGTGATTCTAGAGATTGAAATAACTAAAAAAAGTCCTTATAAACATATCTTATAAATTGCTTCTCATAGGGGCTATAACCCTTTAAAGGAGGGCTTTTGAAGATGGTTTTTTACAATATTTTCAAAACAGTTTGTGCTAAAATTATGAAATTTGATATACTTTAATAAGTAAGAATGGAAAAACTTTCTTTGTGTTAATAATTGCAGATTTTAGTCAGGGGTGTCATATACAGGGAGTCTCCTACGTAAATTTTGCCTTAACTTTTTTGTTTGTGACAATTCTTTATTTTTGAAATCAAATTACTGATTCGTCAATATTTTTCAATAAAAAGGTCCTCTTATTTCATCTCGTTAGGATAGACCATTTTCCAAAAAAATGAATTTTTATAAATAAATGTGCAACAGGAACATTGAAATGCAAGTTAATAAACATAATAGGTGTAAGTCACTTTTAACTTTTGTCTTTGACGTTTGCAACATTTGTTATGAGTAATCATTACTAATATTTGTCTTATAATTACTGTTTAATAAAAAAGTATTTCTATTACAAAGATGCCTACTATGTTTATTAAGATGCATTTTGATGCCCCTGTAATTGACCATTAATTTATAAAAATTCATTTTTCTGGAAAGTGGTCTATTCTAACAAGATGAAATAAGAGGACTTTTTTATTAAAAAATATTTGCGAATCAGTAATTTGATTTCAAAAATAAAGAATTGTCACAGACAAACAAAAAAGTTAAGGCAAAATTTATGTAGGAAACCCCCCGTATATGACGCCCCTGATTAAAATCTGCCATTATTAACACAAAAAAAGTTTTTCAATTCTTACTTATTAAAGTATATCGACTTTCATAATTTTAGCACAAAGTGTTTCAAAAATATTGTGAAACAACCATCTTCAAAGGTCTTCCTTTAAAGGGTTCTAGCCCCTTTAACAAGCAATTTTAGGGCTATGTTTATAAGAACTTTTTTTATGATTTTAACCTCTAGAATCGCCTCCTAAAATATTTCAACATTATTTCTGGACACCCTGTATATGTGTATACATGTATATATGAAAACCTTTATTTTCAGATAACTAGACCATTGACCATTTAGTCTTTCTGCTGTATTTTAAAATATTAATGTAAGATCTTTAGTTCAAATTATTGTTTGTCAGAAAGGTACAATGCTGTTACTTTTTATTTTTAAAGAAAATTTAATACCCCACCCTAACTAAATGATAATAGGCAAGGAAAAATAAATAAAATTGTTAATGAAATAGTGCCTTTACATAAAAAAATAATGATTGATAGCATACATAACACATTGTTATGTTGAGTATCTAGAATAGTAAGGTTTTACTGGGCAAAGACAATGTTTGAGTGCTGAGCATAGTCAAGTCTTTAATGTTGTCAAAAAATATCAAAATGTCAAAACATCCAGGGTATCCCATTTAAAAATTGAAAATTAGGATTACTTCCAGCCCAACTAGAAGTAACATGACTTTAAAAATTATCCAGAAAATTTGTTAATATTGTCTTGTATAAGTTCCCAAAATTTCAAAATCCGTATCTATTGTTACGAAGCATAAAGTAGATGATATATGATAACGTACCATATTTTGAGGAAGTTATTTTTCGTAATCATCCAGAACTGTTAATAAGTCTCTTTCCATGAATCATCCTGTATAAACTAGGAACTTTTAGCAGACTTAAATGGAATGGCTCATGACTATAATAAATTTTAAGTACAAAGTTAATGTATTTAATCAGAATTTTTATTTACAGACTTTAAACTACAATCATTTGATGCCTACCCGTTACTCAGTAACAGATCTTACGGAAATTAAGATTGTTTCAAAGGATCTTAAAGATCCTATGAAGAGAAAGAAGATCCGCTTCCAGACAAGAGTTAAATTTGAGGAGAGATACAAGCAGGGAAAGAACAAATGGTTCTTCCAGAAATTGAGGTTCTAGGTGTTCTGTTAAGGTTTAATAAAATAATCTAAAACTAAAATTTGGTCTTTTTCTGCGGGACACAGACATGTAAATTAGATGACAAAATTTAAGTATGTGCAATAGTTAATTAAAGGTGAAGAGTGATACAATATTACTATTATCTCACTTAGTTTAGATTGGTGAACATTTTTAATATTAAGTTTATTAATTTAAGAAAAACACTGAAAGAGTTTCTACAAATTTAAATCCCCTTCTTTTATTTTTTTTCTTATTGTATTATTTGCGTATACAGTACTAAATAGTTACTACCAATGATATTGCATAATCTGCAGTATCAACTATTGAGCATTCTGTCTTGAAAGCTACCTTAAAATGATGGACTCATAGACACGTACAGATTATTATTTTCTAGGATACGAAGCCCAACATGCCATATGTTATTCCCACTTAAAAATATGCAAACGTCTTCTTTGTTTAAAAATTAACAATGCCGCATTGGTCAAATTTGTGAAATAAATATACTAGGTGTCTCTGAACATAATATCATAAATTCAATCATGTATTTTAGGCCCCAACATATGATGAGAACTTCATATAAACATATAGTATATCGAAAGGCACTTCATTTTCGACGTACAAGGTGTGAGAGGTTAGTAGATGAGGATGGTTTTATATTAATATTTTCCAAATGTTTCGAGATAAATTTTATATTTTATTATAACTTTTTGTACTATTTCTGATTTTATAAAATTCCCACATTTTTAAAGGGGCGGTTGACACAGGGGGATAGTCCTTAAAAAGTATCAACATTTTTTTGTACTTAACTTTATTAAGAATTATATAAGAAAATTATCAAATTTGAAGAATTTTACGTAAAAAGGTACTTTTGTTGAAAGTTAAATCTCCAACGGTTTTCGAGAAAATTCAGATCTAACAAATTGGTGGATACTATGTGTTATTAAATAAACATCCGAGTTAAAACCCAGTTGGCCTTGATATGAAACAAAAAGTATTTTTGACATTTCCATACATGACAGTATTTATTAAGAAAGTCTGATAGTTTTTCGTTGTTGCTGGAACAGTGTAATTACAATTATTTTTAAAGAAAATGGGATATTTAATCAATATCACACAGGGTTATTCACCCAACTCATTTATTAAAAGTTTACTAGAATTTAAAAGTGATACAAATTTAAAGTTAACTTCGATCTGTACTATTAAAAAAAAATATTTTCAACTTCTTGTCACTGTTGGTTTAACCGGAAATAGTTGTTAGCTTGCTTGTTTCAAATAGAACCCCCAGTATATTATTTTATTTTTAGATTTTATGTAATATTTGAGACACATTTTCTGTATAATGTCCTATACTTAGGTCTTACCGTTTTTGAGATATTTGACATTGAATTAAAAACGTACCTTCATAATGACCAATTTTAAAATTGTACATCTTCGCTGTTATTAAAGACATAATCTTAAAATTTGGAGAATGTTAATACATAGTTTTAAGTTTACATTTTTGCTATTTATATGACTTAGTATTATACAGTGTCCAAAATTCAGCTCTTAACATTTACATTTTTGAAGTTGCAGAAGTGTATTTTTTTAAATAGGACACTCTATAACTAAGCAGTATTAAGTAGAGAATATAATTATCTATCGAACAGTATTAGGATTACCAATATCTATTCCAAACCATTTTTGAAATAATTAAATTTTATGTGAAACTGGTAGTACATATTCATTTTGGTAAATTTTTACTCTTTACGTAGTTAGCTATTGAAAAATACATAATAATAATTATTATTTACTTATGTTTATATATTTCAGTAATTATTATGATTATTATTTATTTCATTATTTATTTTTATTCATAGGTCCTGTTGTTTTATCAAATTGATTAACAGGCTCTATTTATCTAAACTTTCTGCACAACACAATGGGTGATCTTTTGGACGACATTCCTCTAAATCAAAGGCAACAAATGTCGTTCCAGTATAATCCTACTTTAGCTCATTTTTCGATTGCCGTTAGGGAGCAGTTACACCAAACTTTTCTACGTACATGGGTAAGAAGGAGCAGATTTGTATTATGGCCTGCAAGATCGCTTGATTTAAACCCTTTAGATTTCTTTTTTTGGGGGTATTTGAAAACATTAATCTATGATACTCCTATAAATAGCTGCGAGGAGCTGCAACTACGAATTCATAAAAAATGCTAGTAAATCCGAATCAACGAGGGAGTTTTAGAAAGAGTTTGAACATTTTTTAAACAAAGATGTGCCTGATTGGAAATGGGAGGAGGGCACTTTGAATATTTTATGTAAGTTCATTTTTTATTTTGCTAAAAGCTTTTTTTGTTTGTTTGTCCACAATAAATACATATTTGTACACAAATAATACATATTGTAAATAAATATTTCAAAAAAGAATAACTTTCCATATCTCTAGAACCGTAATTTTGTGGACCCATGTTTATTAAGACTGTTTTGTTTATTTTAGTTCATACTATTACCTTTTTAAATATTTTACACTTTTTTTTAACACTATTTAATAGAAAATCAGACAATGGGAAATTTTTGTTAGAAATGTGCAACATTTTCAAGTGAAAATGAGAATATTTTTACCAGAATTTAATATTTGTTGGATTTCTAATCAATGCATTTGTCAAATTTCGCCCCCGTCAGAGTTCAGAAAAATATTTGCATTTCGTGGCGCCTCAAGATTTTGAATAAGTTGGAACAGCATATATGCAAAGTGGTCTTAGGAATTTTTTTATGTCTAAATTGTTGTGAAATTTGGTTTAAATAATCGTTTCGCCACAATTACATTAAAAACGAATGGCAAAGTTCGTTTATCCACCAGGCTTTATCATCTTCTGATCACGATTTGGACCTCTTAAGCGGTGCTCCACATTAATTGGCAAATATAGCAGGCTGTTTTATGGATGCGCAATACTGAAAAGCGGTTTACATTGCCTCTTGTGATGTGATATGAATGTGTACATAGTATCGAACATCATAATTGTATTTAATTGGGTCCAATGTAGAAAAGCATACCCTACCAACTATGTAAAATGAGATTTAGTTATATTGGCAACTAAATAGGTTTGCAAATCTCAATGCTGAATAAGGTAGCTACATGGAGGTCTGAGGTACCGCAAACAAAAAGCAGGGGCGGGGAGTAACCTTTCAAACCGAAATGCATTTAGCAAATGGTAAAACATTTTTCTGAAGTCGCCTAGTCGCGTTTTAGTTTGGTAGGTACCATACGTATTGTACCCCAGTTTATCAATAGTACCAGGCGACGGGCGGCAGGTTTTTTAACATTGAAGTTAGTCGTTTAAATTTTTTTTTTGTTTATTAATGATGTGCTAAATATTTTTGCCGAGTGGAATACATTATTATGGTTTTATTGATAGCTTCCAGATTGGCGATTGTGAATATTGTATTAACGCGTGTCTTATAGTGAAACAAAAATTCAGAAGAATATATCTAATTAACGGTGAGTATACGGGAGGTTTGGAATTCTATGCAGATAATGTTACAAGAAGTTAAGTACCTAAGAAAGTTTGCATTTCTTTTGCTCATAATCATAGAATTCAATTTTTTTCTATTATTACCTTTAAAAGCTCTTATTAATGGATGCGCTGCCGGATTGCGCAGCACGTTTTCTTTTTTTTTTAATCGTTGACTAACAGGTTAATAATGACGTGTATGTGGCACATTATACGAACGATTGTCATAGCAACGAGATTTACCTTTGACATTATGAGTCGCTCCTTTTTCAAATTTCGGATTTAATTTATATTTAATTTAGGCTAATTTTAATATTTGTAAGATAATTGTGAAATTTTTTAGTTACAAAATCTTTACCTATACAAGGAGATTGGTGTTAAAAGTAAATTAATCGAAGACTACTACAGGCGTAAGAACGAAGCGATTGCATCAACCGATATTCAAATTTTTAGTGGTGAAATAATTATTTATTAGAGTTGTATTGGATGGCGAATTGTAGTTGTTATGATACAAGGTGTCTCTGAACATAGTGTCATAAATTCAATCATGTATTCTGAGCCCTAAAAAATGACGAGAACTTCATATAAAGATATGTATATCGAAAGGTATTTCGTTTTCGACATACAAGATGTGAAAAGCTGGTTTCTGAAGATGGTTTTTTATTAATATTTTCCGAACGTTTCGAGATAAATTAATTAAATTTTGCAATTTATTAGAGTTTATTGTACTCTTTCTGAATTTATAAAGAAATTGCCACATTATTTTACTGGTGGGTAATATAGAAGGGTAGTGCTTAAAAAGTACCTAAACTTTTTTGTACTTAACTTTCTTGATGACTTTACAGAAACAATATCAAATTTGAAGATTTTTACATAAAAAGGTGCTTTTGTTGAAAGTTAAACAGTTTTTCGAGAAAATTGAAATTTTACAAATCGGCGGATACTATATTTTAATAAACAAACGTCAGTTTATAACCTTTTTTTTATTCATTTTCTTTAATAATAATTGCAATTGCGCATTGTCCCGGTGACAACGAAAAACCACCAGACTTTAATAATAAATTCTGTCATGTACGGAAATGTCAAAAATATTTTTTTGTTTTATTTCAAGGCCCACTGGGTTTTAACTCTAACGTTTATTTAATAAAACTTAGTATTCATCGATTTGTTGGATCTCAATTTTCTCGAAAACTGTTTGATATTTCGATTTTCAACAAGAGTACCTTTTTATGTAAAAATTTTCGAATTTGATTTTTTTCTTATAAAATCGTCAATAAAGTTAAGTACAAAAAAGTTTTGGTACTTTTTAAGCACAAGCCCTTTGTATTTCCTGCCTCTGAAAAAATATGGCAATTAATTTCTTTATAGAGATTCAGGAAGAGTACGAAAAGTTATGAAAAATGACAAAACTTAATTTGTTTATATCGAACCATTTCAAAAACGTTAATAAAAAACAATTTTCAGGAACCAATTTTTCACATCCTGTACAGGGTAGTTCCCAAGAATGTTTCGATATTTAAGGAGCTGATTTTCTGGATTGTTCTAAAACGAAAACGTATGTCCTAAAACGAGTCGTTTCTGAGACACAGGGTGTTCATTATTAAATAATTTTTTTTTTGTATTTTCAAAATTTAATAAATATAAAAGCAACACGAAATTGTAAACATGATAACGGAGTACGTACGTAATATTTTATTTGTTTTGAATGGCCAATTTTGTCTCTTTAACCAATTTGCTATTATTTACATCATAGGTTTTTAACGGGACATATTTTTTTTTTCTCAAAAATTATTCATCATATTAAAAAAACACAAGACGCATCTTTGGTGTATTTTAAATCGGTTATTTAAAAAAATGTATCCAATTTGGAAAATGTCAGTGGCGTAACCCTCATTCTCTATAAGAATTAACATGGTACTTCCTACGCACATCTGTGGTTACAGCATTTTTCTTTAAATGGAAGGGAACTGTTTGGACTACTGTGTAAATATATAGAACTTCAATAAAATATTTTTCACCATTTTAAATGAAAATACGAAGAAAAATATTTTATCTAATATTTAACACCATGTATCTCGGAAGCGACTCGTTTTAGGACATATGTTTTCATCTTAGAAAAATCCAGAGAATCAGTGTCTTAAATATCGGAATACCCTTAAGGACCACCCTGTATATCGAAAACGAAACGCCTTTCGATATACAATACATATGTATGTCTATATGAAGTTTTTGTCAGATTTTGGGACCTAGAATATGTGGTTGAATTTATGGCGCTATGTTCACAGACATCTTTTATGTCGAGTTAAAAAATAAGATTTTCGCTAAATGTGAGTATAATGGAATCATTCCATGCCCGAAATGGAAACAATATTTTCGCCCCGCATCGTTAGTGCATCATAAATGTTAGATGAGATAATAATCGACTAAAATCTAGAATGCACTTAATCTTATTACTTTCCCTTATATCACTTAACAGCAATATTTCTGTTATTAAGTACAGGGTCGTTTGTATTTACGTGGTTTACGGTTTTTTTACCGCAACAAATAATTACTTACTCATAATGTTTTAGTTGTTTGATTAATTATCGGTTGGCAGTTTCTATTAAATAGAAATAGCAATTTTCAAATTAATAAAATTAAATTCAGTTATTTAAATTAGCAGCCATGTACCTAGGAGGTTTTTGAAGGGCGATCCACACCTTCCTTAATGTAAACGTAATGAGAATATGTTAGAATCAAGTTTTCTCGAACTCAGTTGAAACGGAGAAAATATTTTCTGATGTAAGGGTTCTCATTTATTATGGAATATATTAAAAATCTCCCGCGATTTTACAAGGAGAATTATACAGGGTGATTTAAAAAATTAAAAAAACCGTGAGTTGAAATTTTTTAAAAGGGACCATATAGACATTTCCCATAGAGACATAAAAAATAAATGGTATATGCATTTTGTAGAAAAAAAACATATTCTTGGCCTATAACGTTCGCTAGCCTTGGCTGCACCTCGGCAATAAATTTACATTGTCGATCTGGACTATGTGATTTTTCCTAGTAGACGCGCAATACATCTACTACAATGTAATTTTTGTTGCGGTCGAACTACTGAAAGAAATTCTTAAAAATCATTACTAATTTAAAGCGTCTATAGTCTATTGGGATTTAATTTGCGCTTGATGGAAAGAAAAGCACGTAAACATCTGAATCGAGCAAAGGTGTATTTTAAATAAAAAAGTTTTACAAATTATTATTTAACATATTGTAATTACATACAGTATTGGACAAAAGTATATAGCCAAAGGGTTTTGTATAAAAATCTTCCTGCGGGTACTTTAATTAAAACTTTAGTTTAACTATAAAGTTCTATGACAAGACATACGTAGAAATTTAAAAGTTTTATTTTTTTTTTTATTTCATCAACAGTGAAAGATACAAGTTAGATGTATAATATTGGAAGAACAAAAATATGCAGAGTGGTCCACTTTTTTGTAGCAGGACTTTAACAGTTGATAGAAAAACTTATTTTAAGAAGAACATTTCATATCAATATAGACCCATAAACGTTTCGTTTTAAAGATACTGGGCGTTGAAACTTAAAAAAAATCTATTATTTTTTATAATACTCCAAACTCTGGAGATATTTAAATCAAATTTGGTGCACAGCATCATATTATATGCTGTCATATTTAGTAATAATATCACGGTCCACGAGCAACCACTGCTGGAGTTGTTGGGTTTATTAACATAAAATTTAATAAATTACTAATACGGTCCTGTCTAAAATCAAAACTAATTTTTTTTTCCTAAATGAGTGATTCATTTTCTACAAAAAATGTGTCTTGACATTTTTTCGTATCTGGTTGCGTAACAAATTCAATTAAAAAAAATTAAATGAACAAATTCCCCCGATCTAACCCCGTTGGACTTTTTTGTTTGGAGATTTTTAAAAGAATAAAGACATGTGGAAACAAGGGAAGAACTTATTGGTCGCGTTAGAGATACGTACACTGAATTTAGAAATTATAATTTATGGTGTTCTCCGATCCATTAGACGTCGGATTGAATTACGTGTGCAACAAAATGATTCATATTTTGAACGCCTACTTTAAATGAAGTGCATTTTTGTAGCTGTTTTAATTGTGCAATTCGTATCATTAACAATAATAAATAATAAAATTTGATTTTAGAGAGAACCATATTAGTAAATTTTTGAATTTTATGTTAGTAAACCCCACAACTCCGACACTGGTTGCTCATGGACCGTGACATTATTACCCGAATACGACAGTATACAATGTGATGCTGTAAATCAAATTTGGTTTAAATATTTCCAGAGGTTGAAGTATTATAAAAAATAATAGAATTTTTTAAAGTTTTCAATGTTCGGTATCTTTAAAACGAAGCGTTTATGTGCCTATGTTGATATGAAATTTTCTTCTTAAAATAAGTTTTTCTATCGATTGTTAAAGTCCTGTTACAAAAAAGTGGACCACCTTGTATAGACAAATCATAAACTTATTAATATTTACTTGATAACTCAACTAAACTAATTGAAAAACGTTTTATTTGGACAACTTCCCCCTAATATTTGGTTGCATAACCATTGTTTTCTATTACAGCCTGGCATCTTGGCATGAACTCCAGAAGTTTGTTAATGTAACCCATGTCTATATTTTGCCAGGGTTCTCTCAATTGTGTCCAAAGTTCATCCTTGTTATTATAATTCCTCGTTCGAATTTGTCTGTTTACATGGTCCCACAGATTCTCTATAGAATTTAAATCTGGAGACTGTGATGGCCACTCCAAAATCCATATTTTTTCATCGACCAAAAATTATTTTGCCAACCTTGAGGTGTATTTGGGGTCCTTGCCATGTTGAAACATGGAACGTAGTGGTATATAGTCTTCTATATAAGGCAACAAGGCATTATTAGGTATATTTTTATATATAACTTTGTCCATAATGCCTTCAATTCGATGCAACGGATCCATTCCAAATCTCGAGAAACAACCTCAAACCATCACAGATCCTCCTCCATGTTTAAAAGTGAATAACATGTAGTTGGGATCCATCTTTTTACCACAAAGACGTCGAATGTAGTTGATTCCATTAGATTGAACTTAGACTCATTGGAAAAGCATACCCTTTTCCAATCGTCGAAAGTCCAGGCCAAGTGTTTTCTGTCAAGGCCTTCCTGTTCTTTTTACTAAGAAGTGGTTTTTTTAATGGGAGGACGTGCAAATAAATTTAATTTATCTAACCTTCATCTAATAGTCTTAGTTGAGACATTGGAGATTCCTTCGGTGGAAGTTTGATTTTTTATTTGCCTAAGTGTTTTGAATGGGTCTCGAGATGAAATTGTTTTTATTAATTTAACAGTCTTTTCATTAAGTTTCCTAGATCGACTATTACGAGGGGCAACTTCAATGGTGCTTTGTTGATTGTATTTATGGATAATTGCCCAAACTGCCTTTCTTTTCACATTCAACCTTCTTGCAATATTCACTTGGCACATCATATCACTATTAAAAAATTTAAAAACTTTTTTTTAAATTTCTACACTTATTTGTGAGCCTCTGGGCATCTTAGAACATTTAGAACTGAACCTTCTACATTGCAATTTCGATAATGATTAACGTGTTAGGACATGAAATACTGAATTCAAAGTGGGAATCTATATACTTTTGTTTAAGCAAAAACGAATAATTTTTGAAAAAAATGTTTTGTGGCTATAAACGAAAGAAAAACCTTCCAAATATATTTGCATTTAAGGCAATAATATTTATATTTTCAATAAGGAATTCTAAATTTCTTACCTATAAAATTTATAGAGATTTTCACTTGTCTATATACTTTTGTCCATTACTGTATATGTAAAAAGACATTTATTTACACAAATTTCAATAAGCATTTGGGATTAACAAATATTTCTGTTTGTTAATCAAATTTTATTTTGTTAAGTTCAATTTTATTATAAAAACAAAATAAATTTTTGTTTTCATAATAAAATGTAATATTTGCAGATTTGAGGCTTGATAACAGCTTAAGATTTCCTGTAATTTGTTATTCTCCTGACCATTCGGTTAAATCAAAGAGGCCTGAAGAACTATCCTGACTAGATCTAATCACAAGAGGTTCTATTTGCGCCTCAATGATATTGTCTAATTGTGATATTTTTAATTCAGTTTTTTGGCGGACACGTTCGATGCATCTTCTCCATTTTTCTGGAGAAATTAACGATATCCCTTTTTCAAAAAGAATTTTTATGTCCCTAAATTTAAATGTGGAGTTCTTATCGGCTATATGCTGTTTAACACCGGCTCAAATGAACTCAATCGGGTTGAGTTCAGAATGGTGTGAAGAAAGGCAAAGGATTTTGTTATCTTGTTTAGACATTTCATCTTTTTTTTCTTTGGCGAGGAGGTGAAAATCTTCTAAAAGACACCAGGTTGCCGATGTAATAGCTGGGTAGTGTGGGATTTGGGTGCAACCTAATGAGCACCACTAAAATTACCTCTTCTCTTCCACCCCGAAATCGCCTTTCGGAGTGCCTTCGGAGATTAGTCATTTCATTTACTACATATTTATCATAATACTTTTTATATCGTTTAACAAAAGACAGAAGTTGTACTTTGAGCATATCACCGTTGAATTCAATCTTTTTTGATTGCAGCCACTTCAGAATATCATCTTTTCTAGAGGCAGTGGTAGGCGTTTTTTCCAACTTTCTGGAATGATAAGAGTGCGTTATCAAGCGTGATAAGACGTGCATGAATTATCTGTCAATTTCGGTAAAGTGTTTGAAAATCAATGTTCAAAAGATTGCCATGACATTTTCATGATAATTACCGGATTTTTTAAATTTAAATGCCCATAGTGAATCTGGTACAAAACCCTCGCTTTCGATGTGGCATATGATTAGCCTTTTACCCTTTGCTAAGAAAAAAATGATCCTCTTTATCATGGTTTGTGATCATAAAATATTAAAATCTCTAAGGTTCAAACGGTTTGAAAATATACCTGATAGATTTTTTAACCCAGTAGAAAGTCCTTCTAAAAATGCTTGCCTGGATGATGAGACTGCCGTATCAACTCATACTTGAGATTTGGTGTGGCCTGCGTTGATCCATATCTCATCCAGATAGTAAATTTTTCGGCCTTCACTTCGGCATAATTTTATTTTTTTAAAAGTAATCTCTTCGCCACAAAGTAATTTCATCTCTATCTAATGGTAGACTGTTTTTTTCCCGAGTTTTAAATTTTTAATTGTTTTTTTTAAGAGTTTATAAAATGTAGTTTGCTTAAACGTCGGCAAATCTGGATCATCATTAACAACTTTTAGTATTTTATCGATTGTTGGAAGTTCGTTTTGAAAAAAGAATTTAAGAACACCTTATACCTTTTTTATTAAAATCGTCCACAGTGTCAGAAATTTGTTTGTAGCGTAACTTTCTTTTTGACTTCGAAAATGTATGGCTCTGTTTACATTCCTTTATAATATTAAAAACTGTTTTAGCACAAATCCCTGTTTTACTAGCAAGTCTCTCTTCGATTTCATCTACTAGTATACCTCTTTTTTTTCTAAAATTTCATGTTTATAAGTATTGAGAATAATTTCTTTTTACTTGGACATTGAAATGAGCCTTTTTGGGCCGTTTTTTGGCAGGAAAAAAATCACATTTTGCAACTTCATTAGCCGTATCGGAGGAGGACATAATTCGATAAATTTTATAAAAAGACTATAAATTAATCGCCCAAAATTCACTATAAATCTTAACTTGACATACTAGTCAAGAAATTATAATAAGTTGTCAACGATTTAAGGAAACAAAAACGTCAAATTCGACCCTGCCCAGTTTCCAATAGACCATGATTTTTTGTAACCCATTAATTTATAGTAGCAAGCAAAAATAGGTTGGTCCTCTAGTTGTCACGTGAGTGTGTTTAATTTGACTAGGCGTAAATGAAATTCGAATACATTTTAGTAATTATTTAAAAACTGTCAAAAGTTAGGTTGACAGCACTACGGAAAAATAATTTACATTTTTAGACGTCATTTTCATAAATTTACTTTTAAAATTTTATAAATTAATCGTAACCGACACAACAGAGAAAAAATAGTCATAGCAATACAGTAATATGTTTCATAACCAAACTGCTAGCGATATGGTTATGTGCACACCTAGTATACTTCTGAATTTAAAAAGGTTTTTTGTGCTTTACGGTATTTAATTCTACCTAGTTTTAATTACGGGAGGCATGGTACTATAAAATGGCCGACAACATCGCCAAGCTACAATCTTTAGATTTTTTATATGGCGTTGTTTTAAATACAGAGTGTACAAAAATAAATCTGTTTATATCGAAGCTCTTAGAATCAGAATAAATAGTGCCACAAGAACAATTCAGCCTGAAGTAGTGTCATTGGGTACTTGTTATTGTGTAAGGAATGTTTATGTGAATTTTCCTAAAGTGAGCTATATAGAAACGGATTTATTTAGTACACTTCGCCCTTCATACAAACCGAAAGAAAAGGATGTAAAGGGTTTAAGACTAGCTAACTTGCCGGCCACTTTATGCTACCACGTTGGACCCAATCGAAATTACATTCCTGGGTATAAAAAAGTGCACAGTTGAAAAGTTGATTTAAACTTGGTGAGCTAGTCCTGTTTCTCCCTGGAATTATTATTTTGGACAAAAAAAGTATAGATGAATGTGGGATTTATCTTTTTATTCGGTTGTCTAGGGTTTATGTATAATTGGGATAGGGTACAATACGAAGCTTAAATGGTAACTTAATTAGTAAAAACTCGCGTCACTTAGTTCGTCGTTCACTCCGGATATCAAAGAGAGCGATTCTCCTTGTCACAAATCTTAAATATTAAACCTGGGGGTAATAAACCAGTGTCGTACCTCGAGTAGAGGCCAGCGACCGTTACAACATCTGGCTGCTGCGAGCCAGCACCACGAACCATCCTTTGTTTGAGCCCTTAGCAACCATCCTCCGGCCCTTCTTCCTTGGTTCAAACAAAGAGATGTTCGCTTTTTGGGTTTTTTCCGTGACACAGATTCTAGGAGGTTACTGGGAGAACCCAGCAACAGCCGAGAATCACTCGAACTCAGGTACGATACGCATGGGCGTAACATCGAGGTACCTCACTTTTTAATCCCCCTCGGTTCCTCAACCCTAATTTAACTAATACTATCTAACAAATATTCGGACTTTCCCGTTGGTGTCTCGATTTGGTCAGACAGTAATAATTACATTTAGAAGAGTTAGAGCGATCTGACGAGCGGATCCTACATGAATATGTAACAGTAATTTATAATGTTCTTAAAGCTATAAAGAAAATAAACACAAAATTTTAATTGGACAAATAAAAGTGCGCACATTCTGTTTATATAAAACACCTGTTTAAATATTTGAAAAATATATAAATTTTCCTATTCTCTAATATTTTATAGTATTTCCATTTCCCTTAATGACCATTAACAGTCTTTTGTTCATCGACAAATTCAAATTCCTCAGCAAATTCGGATTTGAGTTTTTCAAACATTCCGCTGACTTTTGGATAATTTCCCAAAGACATTCATTACTTGTAAATCTGCCAAATCGATAAACTTCTCTAGAGAGATGAGAGAATAGTTCTCGATAGGGTTCATGTCCGGTGAGCGGGCAGGCCAGTCCAAAATATTTATTCCCAGTTCTCGTAAACAGCTTTTGGTTTTCTTTGAGTTGTGGCACGCGGCATTATCTTGCAGGAAAAAATATTCCTTGTCAGGAAAAATAGTTTCCATCCTTGGGTGAATTTTTTCTTGATTCATGGCAATAAAAATGTCGTTGGTTTTACGATGATTTACTCTCAAAAGTAAGTGATGACTAAAAGCTCACACCATGACGCCACCTCTACGGTTTTGTCGTTTATGACGATTAGGTAAAGTGTGCACATAATCTTCTATAAAAGAAAACTCGTTATCAGGCCCATCTTTACAAAATCGTTTTTCATCGGTAAAAACTGTATTAGACCAAATGCTTTCTGGCATTGATAACCATTCACGTGCAACTGAAACTCGTTCAGCCTTGTGGAGAGCACTCGACGGAATCAGTTTTTTAACTCTTTTGTATTTAAAACCCAATTCATTAAGTTTTCGCTGCACAGCACGGGTGGAAACGTCAATGTGCAATTTTTCAGCGACCTTTCTTGACGTAACCAATTCTTCGTCTTGAGCATTCTTTCGTACTGTTCGCAGTATCCTTTTTTTACAACGCTTGGTGATCTTTTTCTTTGGACCTCGCTTCCCTTTTACCCGATTGATATCACTTTTAAAAAATTTTCTTGCAGAACTGGAGGGTATGTTATATTTCAGTTCCATTGTCCGATAATTCAAACCTCGACTAACATCTTTTCTCACACGAATTCTTAAATCCTCAGAGTATATTTTAACACACCACACCTCATTCAGACAGAGGTAAAAATGTAAAATTAACAGTGTGCACATTTACTTTTTTTTATATAGAACCAAATTTGAACAGCTCGAGATTTATTTACTATTTAATATTTCTTTTATACCTATTTTGTATTAACATTACTTTGTTTTATTGGGCCAAAAACGGTCTTGAAGAAAAAAAATTCAGCTGTGCACTTTTTTATGTCCAGGAGTGTAAGTGTAATTAAATACTTTATAACAGAAAACACCGTTAATATGCATACAGGTGATAAAGCGACCTGTTTAAAAAGTCAAAATAGTGGTATTCTTTGGCTCGCGCTGTACAATTGAAAGTAGTTTTGAAGTGTTCAGAAATGGAAAACCAAATCGGTACGTTCGAACTGTAGGTAAAACGGTGACTTTAAATGAAATGCTATAAGATTGCTTTATAATTAAGCATACAACGGGGTATTATAGGTTTTCTCGATAAGTGCTAGATCTTAACTGGTAAAAAAAATTTTGCATGGTAAAAAAATACTAAAAAGAATTATTTCAAAATAACTTTAAATTTAGGAATTGGCCGTGGCAAAATGTTGAAGTACTTTTTTTCTAATTTTTCTACATCAATTTCTCATTTTTTCGAGTTTCGTCTAATGAAGGATTGGGAAAAGCGTTTAGGAATAATTTTCCACGAACGTTGATAATTTTGTTTTTTTCGAATTGCGCAAGATAGCAATTTTACAAGGAATTTCACACGTTCGCTTGGAGAGCGGTAATGAGTTTTTCCGCACGTTTTGCAGGTAGCAACGAATTCAACAGCTTCTCGGTGTTTTTTTGCGTCATTACAGATTAGTTTCATATTAGAATGTTGTGTCGTTTATTTAGTATTTTTAGCCAAACATGTTGATGGACAATATAAAAAGACGACGCGCAGAAATATTCTCGTTATAAGAAATCAATGTGTAAGGAATTAATTACCAAATTAAACATTTCCGTTACAGTAATATTTTTAGAATACTACTCCAGCCAAAACTACAAAAAATTATTAATATACAGGGTGATTCATTGGGAATGGGACATGGCGAAACCTGAGATAGGGGACACCTAAATATGTCGATTAGACCCAATGTTCCTTATACAGGGTGTCTCTAAAAGGTGTTTACAACGCTCTACCATAGGTAGCTAAGATCAAAATAAAACGATTTAACCACATTTGCCTTAGTACAAAAGTTGACAATAACGGAGCTACAGGGTGGCACATAGCAACACAGCAACACAGCAACAGGGGTTAATTTTATTTGTCGCATTAATTTTTGTGTGCGTGTAAATGGTGGGCATTTTGAACAATTACTTAAGTAGTTTTTTAATGTTATTTTTAATATTAAAAAATAAAAATTTAGAAAATTATATTCCTTTCTATTTATTTTACAAGCGTTTCTCTCGAAAATGATTGCAGTTAGCAATTTGATTAAGGTATACCTTTTTTAAGCAAAAATACCGCGCAAATACGTTTTTTCATCCAAAACTGGTTTACCGTTAAAAGCAAAAAAGATTGAAGGACCTAAACAAGTACTTATTGCTTATACGTGGGGCCTTCTGTGATTTACCGAAATTTTGTTTGTAGATATGAATTCCTCATCCCGAAAAACCTCCTTGTAGAAAATTTCATGATTTTTCCTCTTGCTATTTAATAATTATGACTAAAAATTGAATTTTACATTTCAACTTTGCCACCCTGTAGCTCGGTTATTATCAACTTTGGGACTAAAGCAAATGTGGTTAAATCGTTTTATTTTGATCTCAGCCACCTATGGTAGAGCGTTGTAAAGACCTTTTAGAGACACCCTGTATAAGGAACATTGGGTCTAATCTACATATTTTGGTGTCCCCTATCTCAGGTTTCGCCATTTCCCATTCCCAATGAATCACCCTGTATATTAATAATTTTTTGTGGTTTTGGCTGGAGTAGTATTCTAAAAATATTACTGTAACTGAAATGTTGTATTGATACTACATAAACACAAAAAGTTATTAAGAAATTTTAAAACAAAATTTCAACCTTTAACATCTTGTAATTCTGAAACACGCAACATTTATATAAGGAATATTAGATCCAATTGTCATACTTTGGTATCCCCTATCTCGGGTTTCCCAATGTCCCATTCCCAATGAATCATCCTGTATCTTGTTAGTATATCTTCTATCTCTCATTTGCCCCTTCTTTACGTAGAACATTCTGTATATTATTAGTTTTTTTTTTAATTTTCAACAATATTACGACAGTTGTTGAGCAGCACTCAATATGTCTCAATTGGTTTGCTTTTGAAATATTGGCACTGAATTTTCTGCAATGCAATAGCTAGCTGCTTCACAGCGGTATTTACTGTCGAGTCGAAGAGGAAGCTATAAAATAAATTAAGACTGTAAATTTGGGGTTTCCCTGAGTAAAACAAACAATTTTCTCTCAGGTTGGTACTGATTTACATCAATTTTAATTTAGTCTTGGTATATTATACAATAAAAGTAAAAATAAAACTTTTATTATTTATTGAAAAATTGGGCTACAAACAGCTGAATGGAAAAAACAAAAAATATTAATAATGATTAAAAAACTAATAATAAAACACGCTTCTAAGAATGGATGAGATTCAGTGCGGTGCGCTCAGCCTTGTAAAGTACTGAATAGGTACAGGGTACTTCTGTTTATAGTACCTATCTATCAAATAATTTTGATTTATTAGAATCACAACGTTTATATGTATAGTCGCATTTCGGAATGGTTGCGAGCTTATTAAATTCTGACGAAGGCATTAAGATTTCCCTTACGTAAATAAAGCAGTATACCGTGTGGCTTTAAATTGAACCCCCCTTTCCTATTAACTTTTTAATAAATTTAAATTTTTTTTAAATTAAAAAAACAGAATTAAATAGGACAAGAAATACTATCTTTTGGCGGTTGTTTATATCTCTAAATGTTGTTCACGTCAGTGATAGAGTAAAACGGCCAATTTTTTTAAATCGAAGAATGGGTCAAGTGATACCTCAAATGAAAAGCGTTTTGAAACTACATTTAATGGTGTAAGGCGATTTAAAATCGATTGATTAGTTTTTGAGAAAAAGAATCATAAATAGAAAAATAAAAGTAAAAGATACAAATACAATCATATAATAATAAGTACAATTATAATACATAAACAATAAAAAAATGTTCGGTAATAGGAAACAAAAGATAATAATAATGATAATGAGAACAAAAAAGAAAATGATATTGATAATGGTAATGATAAAATTATTAGATAGTGTTCAATTAGTGCTAATAATTTGTTTGTTATGCATACGTTATGTATAAGGAAAAGTCAAAATAAAAAAAGAAAAAGGCTATTTTTTTTTGTTGAAGCTGATCAAAACTACTATATTGCCGAAAGTTTATTCAATTAAAGATTTTTTCCTTTTCCTATTTTATTATTATTATTATTATAAATTATATTAATTATCTATTTCTTTATGTCCTATTAACAAACAAGTTTTTTTATTGTTTATGTACTATGAAACTGAATTTGCATTGCATCTTTTATATTTAATTTTTTCTATTTATAGCTACTTTTCTCAAAAACTAATTGTTCGATGTTAAATCGTATTACTCCATTAAATGTCGTTTGGAAAGACCTTTAATTTGTGGTGTCACTCGATCTATACTTCAATTTAAAAAAGCGGCCCTTTAACCTTATAAGTGACGCCAACAACGTTTAGAGAAATAAACGTCAAAACATAGTATTTTTTTGTTCTATTTAACGCTAGTTTTGAATTTTAAGAAAATAACGATGTAAAAAAATTAAATGGGAGGAGGGGGTTGACAATTTAGAGCCGCACTGTATTAAATCGTCAGTTTTCTTATTCATATCTAATAGTAATGTTTGATGCGAAAAACTAAAAAATAACTATAAAAAAAAACATCAAACAATAAAGTAAAGCCAATTAGAGTATCAAATCCATATAATATTTTCTTTGTGATTAAATTAACTGCTACTTAATTTCATGCATATGTAAGACACAAAAAAGTTTTTTTTTGTTTGTTTATTCAATTTTCTTAGCGATGTTTAATAAAAAATGTTTTTTTGCTAAAAGTTGCTCTTCCATTCGACATAAAAGAAAAATAGTAGGTACTCTCTTTTTGATTATTTATTGCCTGAGAATTATATTACAATATAAATATCTCTTTTTTATTCTGTTGTTACTTATACAATAGAGAAAAAATATCTTCAAAGTGAAGCTTTTAGAGTAAAAAAAATCACATAATATTTTCTTTACAGTTAAATAAACTGGTACTCAATTTTATAGACACATGAGGTACAAGATACTAAATTGTTTTGATTATTAATTTTTTTTAATGCCATTTAATTAAAGAAAAACGGTTTAACGATGTTGACCAATCAAGTTTATGCTAATATGGTCTTTATTTATCGTTTTTTGACTGTGTCTAAGCTGTTGATTTATATACATCGTTCGTCAGAACGACATACTTTCAATATACGTACATATTTTAGTGTATATGATAGAGATACTATCTATCAATTTGTCTTGAATTGAAGAAAAAAAATCGTATAGAAAGATATATGAAATAGATAGAAACTATATGTGGTTAAAACTTTTATGAATTATATTTTTATTCACTATAACAAAATCAGAAAATTTGTATGTTTTCTCATAGAACGGAAACTCGAAAAAACGAAATTCTAAAAATTTGACAAAAGTATGGCTAAAGAAACTGGTCCCGTAAGTCGTACCATCTAAAGCTTACATCGTACCTCAGAATACAATTAAATAACAAAAAATAATTATAATATATTTTTTACACATCACACATATGCTTCTTTATTCTTTTTTCAACTTTACATAGCTAGATCATACACCTATAATTTGCACTTCAAACACAGAATCATGTTTTCCTCCCGATCTTCCGCACAAATGTGAGTATAACAAAACCAACCACTTTTGGTTGAATTGTTTTTTATTCTTTTCAATTTTTAATGCTGATTTTTTTATTGGCCGCACTTTTTAAAATTTTCTTTATTTAAATTTGACGTTATTTCTGTTGATGAGGTCGAGTCTCTACGGAATTCTTTATTTTCATATACATATTAAATTAGGAAAAAAAGATAAAATATTTAATTGCAGTTTTATTTGGTGTGAATCCCATATTGAAGACCTGGCAGTACAATTCATAACTGCGTTTTTTTCCTGTTCTAGGGTTTTTTTACTTTTCTGTGCAACAATTTCTGAGATATTTTCTTGACTATTAATATCTATTGGAAGAGTTTTATTGCTTAAACTTTAACTTGGACTTGTACGCGAAGCGTGTTCAATCTCAAGTGTTGGAGAGTAAAAATCTTCATCTTGAAATTCATGTCTGTTGCATAATCATATCCCGACAGATTTAAAACCATTCGAATCACTATCGACACGAACTGGTTTTCAATATGCGCTTCTCAATAGTTCTGACACAATAGTTTGTTTAATTGTGTCAGATTTGGAAAAAATCTATCCAAAGGTTGGAGACGGTGGGTTGTATACAGGGTGTCTTATTTAAACCTGTGATTGAAGATTACTCAAAAATGGTACGTTGTATGAAAAAAAGTTTCTAATAAAAGTTGTCCGATAAAGAGGGGAACATGTCATGAAGATGGTGAGTTTTAGCCAAAACGTCATTTTAAGGTAATTTTAAGGGCAACTTTTTTTTTCAAATGGCAACCCCGTATTTTTTTGCAGATACGTGTAGACCTTCAAAAAATGAATATCTTTTATTGGAACAATTTTTTTATTAAACCTTTTGTTGCAGAGTTAACCTTAATTTTTGTTTCATTTTTGAGATAGTCGAAATTATTGTATTTTTTTTCTAGAAAAGTTTTGCAATGCATATTTTGTTTAAAATTCATAACAATCCTTCTATTTAATTAAAAAAAATTATTTCTATGAAAAACAATTAGATTAAAAAAATTCTATGAAAAAATAATTTAAAATTCTGATTTGAGAAATTTATGGAGCGAATGTTCCAAAGAATATCTTTCCTGCTCCAAACACGTCTCGACACTTAATCGAAAAGAATTGTTCACTCTGCGTAACATTTCCCCGATTATCAATTTACACGCATTTTCAATTTTCCTGTTCATATTGTCTGCAGTTGTTGGTACTTCTGCATAAACTTTATCCTTTAAAAAACCCCAGAGGAAAAATCTGGTGAGGCCAGATCAGGCAACCTAGGAGGCCAGTTCACTGGACCGCCTCCTCCAATCTATCGATCTGGATACATTAGGACATACAAGAGGAAATTTAAGAAAATATTTTTTCCTAGAAATATATTTTTTTAATTAAATAGAAGGATTGTTATGAGTTTTAAACAGAATATGCATTGCAAAACTTTTCTAGAAAAAAAAAATGCAATAATGTCAAATATCTCAAAAATTGGATAAAAATCAAGGATAACTCTGCAGCAAAACGTCTAATAAAAAAATTATTCAAATAAAAGATATTCACTTTTTGAAGGTCTACAAGGATCTGTAAAAAAATACAGGGTTGTCGTTTATGGTCAGAAATGAAAAGAAGATTAAAAAATTACGAAATTGATAGACTTTGGGATATTTGGCACAATGTTGAACCAACATGTACAAAAAAATTAGTTAGTAGTGTGCCTAATCGGCTTAAAAGTATTATAAAATCCCAGGGAGGTCCAATAAAATATTAAATATTAAAAAATGAAATGTTCTTTTAGTATAGTTTTCATAGGTACGAATACTCTTGTGTGTTTGATTTGTTATTTATTACACTTAAAATTATATTTTATTAATAATGATGTTTATCTTTAATAAAGTTCATATGAATTGGGCTTTTTATACTCCATGGAACATTTGTATTAAAACAAACTAATTGAAAATTATATTATAAAAAAGTATTTTTATTTTTAAATCTGGAATCAATAGAGTACGAATACTCATGACACTGACTGTATGTATTAGAGTACTGCACGAGTACGTACAGCATCGCATGATTACGAGCACGAATACTCGTCAGACGAGTAACACGAATACCCCGTGTGTACTCGTACGTATCACGCACTTTAGTACTCACGTCGTTTCACATCGGCATCGGCGAGTATAACAGTATTCGGCATCATTTCGCATCGGCATTAACGAGTATAATAGTATTCAGCATTGTTTTTCACCGGCATCGGCGAGATTTTGCTTATGTTGAAGGAATGCATAACCATTAATTGAGACATCCACAGCAAGGTGAAAAATGGAGCATTAGACAAATTAAAAAGAGAAGGTAACTTTATTACATAAAAGCAGGATATAACAAAAAGTTTCTTCGCTATGCAGTCTATACATACAGTAATTACATCTATAGAAAGAAAGTAACACAGTTTTAAATTAAAAAACATGAAATTCTTCTTTGTGGTCCTTAAAATATCAAACATAAGTAAAGAAGTAAATAACTTGTCTTTCGCTGTATATTTGGTTTGTATTGGATGGACTCGAACGTTTACTGTCTTAAAAAATATGCTCGCACTTAGCACACATCACAAATGATTGCATTTCTTCAATCCCATCAGTTTCTTTCACAATTTTTTTAAAACAGACCCACTCATTGCTTTTACCACACACTTCTTTTATTGTACATTTACCACTTTAAATTTTTTCTAATAATCTATCTAATAACTGTTGAGTCACGAAGCATTTCCTTCTGGGGTCCTTCTGTAGGCCGATAGTGTGATCGCAGGAAGGCCGTTGAAGTTCTGTTTTGGACCCCTTAATGCTGTCCTTTTTGGCTCCTGCGTGTCCTACCGTGCTTTTTTTCCTTTAATGCTCCTCATCATTCTCAACTTCACTTCTACTTGTTCGCTCGTCCACGTTACTTCTCGATAACGACTAGTGTTGTTAGTCACTTGAGCTGCTTCAGCCCAGCTAATACTGCAGCGTCGTTGCCTGTCCACGTGATCTTCTTGACTGTTGAAAAGAGAGACAACAACCTTTTCTTCTACCTGTGCTCCGACTCATCCAGTTAAAGGTAAGTCCAAACCAGACTGATTTTCGACACCGTTGTGATTTATGTCTGTGATCCTTCGGGACCAGGGTGGAATCTTAAGAAATGCTCCTGTCCCTAGCAGTCTGTCGGTATAACGACACAGAATATCGACATTGTTACGCTGAGTTTAAAATTTCAAATACATGGTGTCCCGAAATTAAGGCACCATACTTAAACAGCGTAAATTACGTCCAAAAATAACACCAAAACTTTATATAAACATATATCGAAAAATGCTTTTTTAACGATCTATGGCTCTTTAAAGACATAAACCTGATGATGGTTATTTTGACATATTTCCAAAACGGTGCAGAAATATATTAATATATATTTCTAACTGAATATATTCATAACTTTATGAAATTTGGTATGATTTTATACCTTTTAAGCCTTAATTGACTGATGTGGCTGAATGGAAAATATTTCGTCAGAGGCGTGCCGCACGGGGGACGTTGGAGTTAAAAAAATGCCACATTTTTTATGTGCCCGGTTTTTTAGCTGCTGATGCAAAATTATGAAACCACATATGTGTCAAAAAAAAAGGTACTCTTGGTTCGCATTGATAGAACGCTCCATTTTTGAATAAAATTAATTTGAACATTACATTGCATTACAAATACAAATGATGCTTAAAACGATAATTTTTAACCGTATCAAAACTATTAAACAATAATGAAAAAAACAATAAGAAATTTAAATAACACATTTTTAAAGTAAGTTTTCAAATAAGTTATCGATAAAAAAAAATCCGTTTCAAATCTTTCGTGCCTCCCAGAGCATAAGAAGACGATCCAGACTGTGTATCCAACAAAACGTTAACTTATTTGAAAACTTACTCAAAAAATGTGTCATTTAAATTTCTTGTTTTTTTTAATTATTGTTTAATAGTTTTGATATGATTAAAAATGATCGTTTTAAGCATTATTTGTATTTGTCACGCAATGTAATGTTCAAATGAATTTTATTCGAAAATGGAGCGTTTTATCAATGCGAACCAAGAGTACCTTTTTTCCTAGACGCATATGTGGTTTCATAATTTTGCATCAGCAGCTAAAAAACCGGGCACATAAAAAAATGTAGCATTTTTTAACTCCGGCTCCCCCCGTGCGGCACGTCTTTGACGAAATATTTTTCATTCAGCCACATCAGTCAATTAAGGTTTAAAAGATATAAAATCATACCAAATTTCATAAAGTTATCTTGCACCGTTTTGGAAATATGTCAAAATAACCATCATCAGAGTTATGTCTTTAAAAAGCCATAGATCGTTAAAAAAGCGTTTTTGGATATATGTTTATATAAAGTTTTGGTGTTATTTTTGGACGTAATTTACGCTGTTTGAGTATGGTGCCTTAATTTCGGGACACCCTGCATACATGAACGATCGAACGATTTATTTCAGAACAATACCATGCAACTGTACACTGTGTATTGTTGATTATAATAGCTGTAAGATTGTTTATTCCTATATCTTCACCTACCTGCCTCATCCTTTAGTTGCTTGTCTTATCCTGAGTCGACTGGTCGAAAACTCGTAATCGGCGCTTATATGGGAATCCTCAATATACAGGGTATTAGTAAATAACTGCGAAAGATTTTAATGGGAGATTGTTGAGGTTTTTTAAAGTAAAAAAGTTCATATAAGCCCAGGTCCGAAAACGCTTAGTTTCCAAGATACAGAGTGTTAAAATTGGCCGTGCCATGACATATTTTTAAAGGGAAAAAGGCACACCAATAATTTTTTTCAAATGTTCCATTAATTGTTAACAAAAAAGAGAAAAATTATTTTAAAACTAAGTATAATTATAATAAATGTTGAAAATGACTGCCCTCAGCCGTGATACAAAAGTTTACGCTTCGCCTCATTGACTGGCGCATTCCTTGAAATAATTTTTTTATCTTAAAAATGGCTACACGAGCGACAAAATACCAAAAGATCTTTTTTATTAACAATTAATGGAACATTTAAAACAAATCGTTGGCGTGCCTTTTTTCCTTTAAAAATATGTCATGGCACGGCCGTATAAGAATTTTAACACTCTGTATCTTGGAAACTAAGCGTTTTCGGACCTGGGTTTATATGGCTTTTTTACTTAAAAAAACTTCAGTAATCACCCATTAAAATCTTTCGTATTTATTTACTAACACCCTATATGTATATGAGAGCATTGGGAATATATGGAAAAAATTCCGACGGTTATTTACGATGTCTATTCGTTACAATGTAATTTTGACGAATATTATTAGTAATCATAACATTTTAATCAGCGATGTATTACTCAATGTATATTATTCAAACGATGCCAGGTATGTATTCGCATCATTCAGTCGTATACTCATCAATTATTTCTCCGATTACTTTTCATCTACTTGTACAGTGATCTAATATACAGGGTGTTTCTGAATACGGGGTAAAAATTTTAATGTATGAATTCTGAGCCAAATTTAAGATGAAAAGTTTATATAAGGACATGTCCACAAATGCTTCGTCTTCGATCTACAGGGTGTTAAAAACACTTTTATTTTAAATTACTTGTTTATTTTTTTATCGAAATTTGCTGAAAATTTGTACATACCATACGTCGAGTGTTTCCTACAAATGAAAATTTTTCTGACTTTGATTTTATATACGGGGTGATGCAGATTGACGAGTCTTGAGCTCTCATTTATCACTTTTTTTTTTCTTAATATTTTGATACTTTTAGATACATTTCTGAGTTCCGCATTAAGTTTTCTCACTTTTCAGTCCCTTGCAAAATTTCGCTTTTTAAAAATTTTTTTTGCTTCATTAAGTATTACTTTATTATTTAAATTGATTGATATGAATACCTTTGGCTATTATCGCGAATGTTATCTAAACCATCGATTTAAGCGAAATTTTGCAAGAGACTGAAAAATGAAAAAACTCAACGTGGATTTCAGAAATTTGTCTAAAAGAATCAAAATTTAACAAAAAAAAAAAGATTAATCAAAGCTTAAGACCAATCAGTTCGCATCATCTCGTATATGAAATCAAAGTCCGAAAATTTCCGTTTATAGGAATCGCTCGGCGTATCATATGTACAAATTTTCAGCAAATTTAAATAAAAAATAAACAAGTGATTAAAGAAACGAAAAAAAAGTGTTTTTAACACTCTGTAAATCGAAGACGAAGCATTTTTGGACATGTCTTTATATGAACTTGTCTTAAATTTGGCTCAGGATTCACTCATTAAAATTTTTACTCCCTATTCTACAACACCCTGTATGTATGTACCAGTACAACTTAGAAATCTCGCCAGGGTAGGAGTTAAAACACTACTCAATTCTTATGTAAAATAAACGTAAGTTCACATTGATTAAATTGTGTACAGTTTGGTTTCTCGCAAATTATTTGATAATCGCTACAGAACTTATGATTAATAAAAAAACCGAATTTTACCAATAATTTATTGCAATATTAACTACCAAATATACGTAGAAAATTATAAGAAATAGCAATAAACTTATTTGGCAAGAATGTTTCTGACAAGCTAAGTTGACTCAAATACACTGGGTTGTCGTTTCTTGAACGGTAGTACCCACAATTTGTTATAATACATTCAGTATTCAAAAGGTGCGACTTACGCATTGGTACCACTGGAGTAATCTTATCCTATATCCGCTAACTAGAAACCTTTTCGATTTGCGCGAATAAACAAATTGAAAATACAGGTAGATTACAGTTGCATTGCCTCCAGGAAGGCATTTTTACTTGCAAGTGCTTTAAATTGAATTACCTTGGAACCAATAAAACCAAAAATAAACTTTTATTATATCAAATTTTGAAAGCTTTCAAAAATGAGAATCGAAAGTACGTTGTTCATCTCAAAGATTCGAAGAAAAGTTCTTCATACAAACATCAGGCCGGAAAGAACAAGAAAATGTTAAGTATGAGAGTTGCAGAAAGAAGTGGGCTACAGCAGTTTAAGTTAATTAAAAAAATGGATTTTTTTGTATGTTGCTATCAAATTGCTAGTTTTACCGCATTGTTATGTCGTCAAAGGAGTATCGAAATGAAGAACCCTTCAACACTTTTTTTTCACTTTGTTCTTTAATATTAGCAATAAAAATTGCCAAAGTAAATGTTATGCATTAAAAGCCTCAGAAACGAACGATACAGAAATATTTTAATAGGGTCAATTTGCAACAAAAATCGTATCAATGAAATAAACAATTTGCCACATTTGAAGTTTACATTAGTGCACCAACCTATTTCCACTAAATTTTTGAACAAAAAATTATTTAATTTATTATTTATTTTTAATATGTACAAATGTATTACTCTTGATTAATAAGACTCACTGTCGTACACGTTCAATTGCGGAACGAGGAACGAAGTGACCACTTGGATAAGAGCGACCATGCGCGGAATTAAGCTAAGCCACACTTAAGCGCCACTTAAAATTTTTACTTAAGTGACGCTAAAATAAAAACGCTTCCATTGCAGATACTTTTTATCTAATATTGTATTTAACAATTTTTACTTACTTTTGTTTCTATTGCACCGAGATTAAGTGAAAGATGATGTGATAACGTAGCATTTATTTAGGAATTTGCCAAGATTACCAGCTGGGAAATGACATTCCCCTGCGAGAGGACAAAAATAATAGATACAGCAAGCGAGACGAAAGTAGGTATTAAGGAAGAAAGAAATTATGAGAAACGCTTGTTGCAAATTAGGCAGACAGGGAAGAGAAGTCGATAGTAGAATAATGCTCATTCCAATTTCGTTGTAATTAGGCACCAGATACTGAATTTTTGAAATGTAATTACCGTGAGGTGCCAGAGTGTTTTTTTAGTCAAATTGATGAATTATTGTCAAATGGGAATCACCTAAGCTTATCATTTTATCATTTTTAGCTTTTAAAATATGAGAACTTATATCAATTAAAAAGGTTGTCATAACAACATTTTACAAATTAACATTTTTCATTGTCAAAATACTATCTATTGTTATTCTAAGTCAGTCCTGAGTGTAATACGGGATGATAAAGCACTTTTTGCAATTTTAACATTAACGAGAATCCGGGATGTTAAAGGTTTATTTTAAATATGAACATTTACTAATGAGATTTAGAGTGCTATTTGCGATTAAGTCTCACCCAATCGCATGGGCAGAAGTCTACTTAAGAACACTAAATGGGATCGTACACTCTTTTCTTCGGAATTCGATTCTAGCAATTATAATAAAAAATGTTCTTTTGCATAGTTTTCTACTGATTTTTATATTTAAATAATCAAGAGGAAAACATGGAAACGTGCTCGGTTTGCCCCGAATAAGGATTATTAAACCTCTTTCGTAATCTTTCAAGGCCTTGCTTAATGCATTCATAATATAATATAATTATGTATCCAGTACAAACAAGAATTAAAATAGCGTGTGTTTATTAATAAATAATTAGGTACTATTAAAAATACATATTATGGTTAACTACTATTTATATTGTCCAGTAATGGGTGATCATTAAAAAAGGCTTCGCAGCGCGTAGTGAACCATGAACGTAGGGCGTTGATTAAACCATTTGCTGTTTACCATCGAGCATCTGAATGAAAACTGCAATCGATGAAGTTATCTCAGACGTGCCTCCGATATTTCAACACGTGCTTGAGATTTTTCCTTAATGATCCTCCTATAGTAAATTTAAACCACTACCAAATCTTCACTTTGACTACTGCCTACTATTTTCTCATATCAATTAGTACTTTGTCAAATTCATTTGAATAGTACGGTTTTAAAGAATGGCATTTTTGAACAATATCAATTCAACTCTCCACCTGGTTATCAGTCGAAAAGTATGTAAATATTAATCGTAAATGCAAAATGTTGTATATGAATGCCACGAAACAATCTCGGCGGATTACCTTCAAATGATTAATTTTACAAAATTTGTAAAAACTAGTTGTTGTGTCGCTAATGTTCGTTTGCGACCATTTTTATCTGAGTCTGATTAGGATGCTTGATATCGTATTTAATTGGACAATTGTTCTCACAGGACTGAGTCAATATATAAGTTCACCTGACTTGGTTGACATTGTGTCTAGTGCAAGTTTTGTCAACCGAATTTTATAATTCGGTTTGTTTGGTTTTGTTTTATTTATCGAGCTAGTTCTGAAGCCGTAAAAACTCTCAAGGTAACGATAAATCAGGCGATTTTGAAAGCCTCTACGTTTTAGGAAATCTAAATTAACTTGCTGCGCCCTCATATTTCAGAATAGCATAATATATAGTAGATATAATAGTATACTTAGGGGTTGCGGCACTAATGAATCTGGTACAAGTTTATGTCCAAGTTCATTGTCAGAGACTGCAGGAAAAACTTGATCAGCTAGAACAAGAATCCTTTTCATCAGCTTAGCAGATCAGTGCTTCGCCCCAGCAGCCAGTTTTCATTGTTTCCCAATTTTACGTAATTTTTTATTGCAACGTTTAGTATTTTTACACGGTGTGAAATTATCCGTTCGAAATGGAAAAACAGGGTGTTGAACGGGCAATTCCCTTGAAAAATATTAAATTTTTAATCAACGATTGACATTTATTTACCTAGGATCGTAATTCCCTTATAAATCAATTAATCCAGAATAAGTAGGTGTAATCAACCTCTGATTAAAAAATAAGATTGAACACGAGCTATGATATCTGAACTCGTATATCATCATAAAGTTCACATAATCTACAGGAAATTGCAGTTTTTTGATAAACAAACACGAAAAAATAAGATATTGATCATTGGGACAATATATCGAACATTCCTAGGAGGTGGAACCCTGGAATTTTTCCACAAATTTGAAAACGAAAATTTGATTTCTGTGTTATAATGCATTGCATATTTTGCCTTTCTTGGCATATTTGAGAAACCTTTGCAGCTTCCACTTTAAATTAGTTCAAATTAAATGATCAACTTTACTATTGTAAATAAAAGGTTCTACATGATTTCACACATTCGAAAAATAATCAAATTTTCTTTATAATGAAGTACACGATTAGCATTCGGAATCAGGATGTTGACAAACACTTTTTACATTAACATGGCGACATAGTTTTTAGATCTGTACGCTGATTAAATGGGTACGTACATTTCATTACCGCTGATTACAACAGATACGTCGTGAAATGTGATACCGGTATTTTTTAACTTGTTCGTATTTTCAATTTTCTAGATAAATCGCGGAAAACGTTTACTCCTAACTCTAATAATAAAAGCCCTATATTTTACGATGCAATTCGCACGGTTCCTCGTTCGAAATTTTAAAGAATTTTTCAAAAAATAGCGGGTCAAAAGCTCAAAAGCCCTGCTGCAAAGTTCTGAGGCATCCTTTGATTCGGGTCAAAAATACCGACAGAAGCTGAACTTGAATCAAAAATCAATTACCAATTTTGCCATTTTTAAAATAATTTTGTTAAAGTGGTTGTTTAATTGTCGAGAATCGTAATATTGCGATACTCTGTTCGTGATATTGGAATTCAGATATAAAAATCGAGAATACGATATTGTCGAACTATTCATTATTTCATAATTAAAATATCTAATAGAGCATTGTTCATTAATTTGTCGTTATTTGGTGCAGATTGATAACAGTGTACTATACAGGGTGCCTCTGAAATGATCGTATAACTCTTGACCAACAATTCCTTAACCAAAAATAAGGCAAAGTTACCTATGTATATCCAATGTTGCTTCTTTCTGCCTCTACACGGCGTCAAAGTTCTCAAATTAATATAGTTTTTTTTAAATAACTATTAAACGCTTTTATAGATTTTTACTAATTTTGGGCTACGGCTTACTATATAAATTGGCGTGTTTTAACGTAAGCAGGATCTTTTTTTGATATGAGGAAATATTAAAAATAGCACATGGTTCGTAAATAATAATTCATATTTTTGTTACTCTCTATATGAATAACTTTAATCTTGCCTCTCCAACTAGCTGACTTTATTTTGAAACTTTTTTGTCTCTTGTGGAATTTCCGCCTGACTACAGTTTCTCCAAAAAAATTATTTACGATACCTTGCAATTCACGTCCAAAGTACGGATTAATTTTTTTAAACGAATTTATTTATGTATCTAAGAAAACGGCCAATATTTCGAACATATCTTATAAGAATTAAATTAAGTTGGTGGTTACTTAAAATTAAAACTTTTATCATGTTTTCGTTCCGGCTAAACAAGAATGATGAATGCAAGGTATCGTAAAAAAAAATTTTGTAGAGGAACTGGTGAAAATTATGCCAGAGCCAAAGAAGTTTCAAAATAAAATTAGCAAGTGGCAGAGAAAAAATTTGTATAAGGAATAACAAAAATACAAACTTTTATTTATGAACAACATGCCATTTTAAATTTTTTTACATATAAAAAAAAACCGCTTGGTTCAAAATACACCAATTGATATAGTAAGTTTCAGTTTCAAAATTAGTGAAAATCGATACAAGCACTTAGCAGTTATTTCGAAAAAACGATATTAATTTAAGAACTTTGGCATCCTGTAGCTACAAAATTAAACAACATCGCATACAAGTAAGTTTGCTTGGAACGCCTTATTTTTGGTTAAGGAACTTTCGGACGAGCGTTGTACAGTTATTTCATAGTCACCCTGTATCAAGAGACTAAAAGTACGTCTTTCAATTCAGAGACAAAGCTTTGCTAGAGAAATAAAACCTCTATAAGAGAAAACAATGTAGCTACACAAATTTTTGGACAAATTGAGAAAACTTGATTAGTTTCCAACAGTTTTTCAGTTTTTTTGTTTGTTCTGTGGCATGTGAAACAATATTTGAACTGTATGAGATCAAATGAAACACTCATTTTCGTTGACAAACTCTTCAGACCTCAACAGTGATAGGAGTAGGGGCACTTGGAATTCGTGCAAATGAATTTAGGAATAATTTTAAATATAATTCAGAAACGTAGAAAAACGTTTTTGTTTTACCCATTGTTTGGTTCTACGAGTGAATGATTACGTCAAAAAGAGTTTTTTTTTTCTCCTTGATTCACTTTAATCTCTCCTCGGAGGAATTGAAGTGGCTACTCCAGTTTTCGAAGTGCAAAAAAATGGTTCTGGGAATTATGACGTTAAATAATATTCCGAATAAGTCTTTTGAGACCATTTTTTGAAATCTAAATGATAACTTGTGGTACATCATTGTAAATAGCGTTGTTCCTTTCTTATCCTTTAAAAACATATAGAAACTTCTTCTCAAAATAGTTGACCTGATATTACTTCAGATTAAACCGGCAGTACCCGATGAATGGATACATATGTACAAAAGAGTAATTATTAAATTAGGCAAAAATGAAAGTTTAATAGAAATGAAATTTCGCGGGTAAAAATCATTAAAAAATAATAGATTTTTTTAATTAAACCGTCAAATACTACAACATATTCAAGGTAGAAATGAACTTGTCCTACAAATCATTTCACGCCACTATTAGGTACTTCCTTGTTTTGTATCTTGTTTAGAAGTTTTGAAGAACCCCAAGTAAACTCACTCATAGTTGTTATTCACATTTATAATAATTTCTTACTAACTAAATACTTATAAAATGCATAGATATGATCCGATAATAAGTGATTAAATTATCTCAAGTTTAAATAATTATTAATTTCACTAATGAAATTATAAGTGAAAATTTCCCAAATGGCAAAGACATTCGAATTTGACAACGTTTAATTTCTGAAAATGTTTTGGCGTTGTCATAACGGACGAATTAATTAAAAATTGATCCACGTCAAAATCACTGAACAATATTACAGGGGGAAAAGTGAAATTTCCATGACTCACTAAAGAGAATATAAAATATGTTGAATGGAATATAAAATGATAATTTGAGGACAATAACACCATAATAGATTATTTTGCCTGAAAAATTAATAACCATCTTCTTAAATGGAATGCGATTATACTTGCGGTTTTAACTTTCACGATATCTTTCTTATTTATTATCTACATATATCAGTGTGTATAAATTAAAATTAATTTTACATAAAATAAATTTGTTTGTTGCTAATTTTAATAAAAACCTGTGTTTTGTTCTAGATGGCTGCTAGAATATTCAGGATGTTGACTAGGCGAAAAACGGACTCGGATCAGGGCACAAGTGCAATGGCACGATGCTTAAATCTTATAGATTTGACCGCTTTAGGTGTTGGAGCCACGTTAGGTAATTTTTATTTGTATTTATTTATTTTTTTTATAGTTGTATTTGAAATATTAAAATTCCCGTAATACGAAATTATTTTTCCTTCAAGTAATCGGAACGATTATGGTTATTTTACTGTACAGCTATAGTTCTTTTTTCTTTGTTGTGTTGGTTACGATTGATCTACACAATTCAAGGTATGATCGTTCTACTTGTTGGATAGGTTTTCGAAAACCCCCATATTGCCCATAGGTCAGAGCTGAACTTTAAATCTCAATAGTAGCGTTATTCAAATTGAAAATTTTGCATATACATTGTATAGTTATCAATTTAACTTAGGCTTGTGTTGAAGATCTACTTTTTGAGTTCCTAGACTTATTAGCGAAACTCTATATTATTTACATTATATTGGGCGGAACATTTAACTTGAAACATCGCAATATCTCGCATAATAAACACTCTACGAAAAAAAATTTCTATTATGAAAGTTTAATTATTCCACAAGGGAAACACATTGATGCTAAATTAGAGCCTCTCTGCCCCTCTTTATGGGGGGAATGTGGATAATTTTGATTTCTTAAATAGTATCCCCTACTTTTTACTGCAGATTCGAATTCTACGGCAAAAAACACGTAGAATTTGTCTGCAACATTTTTTTCGATTCACGATAGATGACGCTGTAATCAACGAAATTTAATTTTCTTTTCGCTTATGATTTACCGGAATGTTTGGTAAAATCTGCTTTAAAATTAGTGTAAACAAAAATTTTTTGCAATTAGTTTTTAAAGTAAATACTGAAAAATGATAGCCTTCAAATTCAGTGCACTTGTTAAGGACTTTAGGTTATTGTTTCTTGGTGTAGTTTGTTTAGTTAATTTATTTGTACTTTCATCCCTTAAGTTACGCCCATGTGTATCGATACTTATTTGGAGGATTCCATCTGGGCGCCAGACCATCGTACCCATCAGGCCTTATCGAAGGGGTCTTTATGGCTGGGAAATACGCTACTCGTCAAAGGAAGCTTTCTAAATTGGACCATTGCCGCGATCCGCAGTTCGACGGATCTGCAATACTTCAATGAAAGCGACTTGTATAGGTATTTGCCAGATGGCGGTGATTTATGACCTTAGGCGCGACCATTGCCCTTAAGGGCTTCTGGTATTGGCGCGCCCCTGGTTGAATTTCCTTAGGTTTAGTACTTAAGGGATGATTGCAGTAATTTCGCTCTCTCTTTTTTTGACCAGTGCTCGCTCCAGACATGTGATTGTAAACGTAGTTCGTAATCTTCCCAACTAAGCAAACTCCCACTTCATACTTAGACCAGTACTTTATCATTATTTATATAAGTGAAAATTAATACAGTCCACTTTCGTGAACCAAATTGTTGTTTTCGTGGTTTCGTTTATCGAAGGAACCTCAACAGCACTTATTAATCCGCATTTCAAACGACCGAACACAACTGAGAAGTGCGTCTATTGCATGTGCCGATGTAATATTATCGAAATAAATCTGAGTAAAATTAGTTGTTTAATCAAGTTATTTCCTTTTCTTTATATGTATAAACCAAAAATGTAAACAAATACAAATGTGTTATTTTTATTTATCCCCAATAATGTGTGAGAATGAGGTTTTTTTAAAGCAGAGTTCACCAAACACTTCGTTGCTTACAGCGCCATCTATCGTGAATCGAAAAAAATGTTCCAAACAAATTCTACGTGCTTTTTGCCGTAGAATTCAAATCTGCAATAAAAAGTAGGGGATGCCATTTAATAAATCAAAGTTACTCCCCATACCCCCCAAAAGGAGGGGCAGAGGGGTATCAATTTTAGCATTAATGTATTTCCCCCACGAAATAATTAAATTTTCATAATAGACATTTTTTTCATAAAGCGCTTATGATTCGAGATATTGCGATGTCTTCAAGTTAAATGTTACTCCCTGTATACATATACATAACCAGGGTGTGTCAACTTTTAGGGGTTAAACATTTATCACAATTTATACATAAAAAAATAATCGTAGTTTGTTATATAGGTTATACCCCAAAAATATTTCGCAACAAAAATACAGTGCGTTAAAGTTTTCGTACGACATTAAAAATTTATTAATTGTTCATAAACTGCTAGATATATTCTATTGCAATTTTGTTGGCATTATTCATATCAAATAAGTAATTTTTTTAAAGTAAAATATAATATTTGATTTCAATAGTATCGTGCGCATGGGTACTACCTTGAATATATAAAAAAAACGTACGTATCGCACTTGTTTTTCCCGAAATAAAAATCACATTTATAGTCTGAGTTTATTTTTTAATAAAAAAGATATCTAACTGTTTTTTTTAGGAAACACCATTTTAAAGTAAAAAAACTAAAATCATTTTAATGTCTCAGCAACTTATTTTTTCAAAATTGTTATCTTAAAAATATTGTTGAAGCAATTTTAATTTTTTTAATAAAATAAACTAGAAAATTAATAATTAACAAGTTGTTAGACATTATTGAATCTTATAGCCACTGCTCGAAGTGTAATCCATCAAGTTCGATACATTTTCGATATCAACAGAGTGAATAAAAGTTGGGGCCGGAAAAAAACGGCAATTATTGTTAGTAGTGGCTATAAAATTCCATAATTTCCATTAATTTTTTAATTTAATTTGTTTAAAAAATATGAAAATTGCAGCAACGTTATTTCTAGGAAAACAGTTAAAAAAAGAACTGCTATGTATTAAGACGATTTTAATTTTTCTACTCCAAAACGGTATATTTTTCAAAAAAAGAACAAATGTCTTTTTTATTCAAAAATTAATACAGACTACAAATGTGATTTTTACTTCGAAAAAAACAAATGCGATACGTTTTTTTCTTTAAATTTATTCAAGGTAGTGCCCCTGTGTAAGCTACTGTTGAAATCAAATTTTATATTTCATTTCAAAAAATTAGTTGTTTGATATCAGTAACGCTTACAAAAAATATATATAAAGCTATTTATAAGAAATGAATAAATCTGTAGTTTGCTACGAAAATTTTAACACATTGTATGTCTGTTGCGAAATATTTTTGGGATATAACCTATATAGCAAACTACGATTATTTTCTATGTAAAAATCATGGTTAAAGTTTGGCCCCTAAAAGTTGGGACACATTGTATAATAGTAGAAGGCTCTAATTTCAAAATGAACCACCTAAAGATTGTACGGAGTAGGTCTGTGGTACATTATGTATTTATTATATAAATAACTATTATTTTTATTTTTTGCTTATTTTCAGGTCTTGGGGTATATGTTTTAGCAGGTTCTGTAGCTAAAAAATATGCTGGTCCTGCGGTGTGTTTATCTTTTTTGATAGCGGCTGTGGCTAGTGCTTTTGCAGGTATGTAACTTTCGAATAAAATAGGTAAGAAATTGAACTAGATACGGAAGTTGTGGCTACAATTCGCACAATTTCCGAGATTACAATTTCTAGTTTATTAATGCAGCTCCAAAAGTATTCGGCAACAGATAGAAAATCATAATTTTAATTTAATATAATTTAACTGACAGTCGCATAATTTGGAGTTTAAAAAAATTCCGACTACTTTCGGAGATATTTGAAGAGAATAAAAATTTTGGAAAAACATTAGTATTTTTTCCTCAGTTTATTTGGCGAAGCACCTTTTGAATTGTCACAAAAGCCTTTACTAAACAAAAGTATGAATGTTATTTCTCAGACAGTCTTTGCAAAAACAGGATTTTTGATATTTGCATCAAGCTGGAACACTGAACCTTAGCATATAATACATCAAGTAATAAAAAAAAATTTGAATTCAAAAATGTGAAAATGTAAGATGTCGCTCATAACAAAAGATCAAAATTAATGAGGTTTGTTAAAAATCAAAACGTCGAATTTATAATATGACGTCACAACGTTATAGAAGAGGAAAAGTTCCAAAAAGGAAGCATCAATCATTGTGAATTAGCAAGTCAAATACACTGAAGAAGAAATAAAAACCTTTTTCGAAAATTTCACATTCATATCAAACAGTTTTTGAGATATGTAAAAACTATCAGGTATTATTACTGTCAATTTGTCAATAAACGTACAATTTACGGACGATGAAAATTGCTTCCACGACATTATCTTCGTTAATGGGCATTTTATTTACTCCGTTTTGTTGCGGAAAGTAAGACAATTCCCGGATATGGAAAAAACATGATTTTCTCACAAAATTAATTTATTTTAATGAGCTAAAAGTAGAATATTTAAATGTCCATGCACTTGGCATAACGAACCAAGTTTAGACGGGAAAATTACAGTTGCAATAAGTGTTGATTGAGTTAGTTTATTGCGAAGAGATGTTATGGATTCCAAGTTAAACGAACTCAACTGTAAGAGAAATTCGAGATATGTTAAAATGTGTACGATCGTGTCCCACACATTTTAACAGTTATTTAACGAACAAGTTGATTAAAGAAGAATAATAACCGAGATGGAAATCGAGAATATTAATGTCTTATTTTTCTTATGTGTTAGCGTCTCATTTATCCAAACAAAAGAAAATTAAATAACGAATAGTGTAGCTTTCGTAATTAACCAGCCACTCCAATTCACATTTGCGTTTTATACCGAGTTTGAAGTTAAAAATTAAAATCTCCTTAAATAATCTTGAATATTTGACAATCGCGTAACCAACAGGCGTGTTGTGATACCTATTAATCTGATGAATCTGGTGAACTGACCTGAACTAACCTGAACTAACCTGAACTAATTTGAACTAACCTGAACTAATTTGAACTAACCTCTTAAGAGAATTAAAAATCAAATTATAAGGCGTACAAATAAGTTTCCGCCATTTGACAAAACATGGCCCCACCAGAAGATTATCTTGAAATTGTCAGATGCAAAACGTACTATCGCAAGTTTGGTCATTCAGCAACAACTAACTAACCTGAACTAAACTTGAAATATTAGTGACTCCTTATCAGCATTACACAATTTGTTTCGTTCAATAATGTCAAGTTTTGCACCGAATAAGCGTCATTTGCGGGAACTTTTAATTGACTTCTTTAATTTGAAGAAACCTGCTGCTGAAGCGCATCGATTGCTTGTAGAAGCATATGGTGAGGCTGCTTTAAGTGAGAAAAGTTGTCGCGAGTGGTTTCACAAATTTAAAGACAAAGAACGCAGTGGAAGACCTAAAGTGTACGAAGATACAGAATTAGAAGTATTATTGGAGGAAGATTCATCACAAACGCAAAAAGAACTTGCACTTACATTAGAAGTGACTCAACAAGCAATTTCGCATCGTTTAAAAGTATTGGGAATAATTCAAAAACAGGGAAATTGGGTTCCTTATGAATTGAAGCTGAGAGACGTTGAACGCTGATTTTGCATGAGTGAACTGCTGTTTGCCAGGCATAAAAAAGGTTTTTTTTTGCATCGAGAATTCACTGGCGATGAAAAATGGATCCATTACGATAACCCAAAGAAAAGAAAATCATGGAGACCACCTGGCTATGCTTCAACATCGACAACCAAACCAAATATTCATGGAAAAAAACTCATGTTGTGTATTTGGTGGGATCAGCTTGGTGACATATATTATGAGTTGCTCAAATCGACCATAATTATGACTGGAACTCTCTACCGAGTATAAGTAATAAGATTGAGCACTCAAGGAAAAACGCGCCCATTACTACTACCATTACTACAGACACGACAAAATTATTCTCGTATATGATAATGTTCGTTCGCATGTTGCGGTGCCGGTCAAAACCTATTTGGAAACACTTAATTGGGAAGTCCTACCCTACCCGCCATATTCACCAGACCTTGCCCCATGCGACTATTACTTACTCCAGCCGATGGCACATGCTCTATTTGAGCAACGCCTTATATCATGTGAAGATACCAAAGATTGGGTCGATTCATGGATAGCCTCAAAAGACGAAGAGTTCTTCCGACGTGGTATTCGAATACTGCCCGAAAGATGGGAAGAAGTAGTGGCTAGCGATGGACAATACTTTGAATAAAACATAATGCACCGTTCTTTGACAATAGATTCCTAATTTTTGATATCAAACGACGGAAACTTATTTGTACCCCTTATACATTATCGTTTATGATAAATGGTTATTAGAAGCGGATTTAGCACTGTGTGGGTATTAATTAGAGTCATACGCCTCATTCCCAACGAATTATGTTGTTTAACTTTTTTTACAGTAACAATTAAACGACCTGTTGTAACAAGCTGATAAGACACACAAACATATAAATCTGCATTATTGCTATATTTAATTTAGTGTTTATATAAGGTCTATTAACAACTTGTTTGAATTGGATTGTCTGGAAACTTTAAAATCTTGTGGCTAATACTTATGGCATGTAACGCTATTACAACATTAAATTAATCGTGCCTGGAAACTTTTTTATTAATTTTTGTCTGAAATTGTCGATATTCAGGCAGCGAAATAATCTTTTGCTCTGTGAAATAAATTTGTTATTATTATTGTTAACAATAATTCTTCGCATCGTTAATTTCAATTTATAATGATCACGGTCAGAAAACGACCTCACGAATACAGGTTAAATACGGTTGCAAGGTGCCTATAGAAATCATTAATAATAGCTTGATAACAATATGATTATTATGGCAGTCACAATATGTGAAAGCTCCGAATCGGATATTTTATCGACGGTTATTTAACACGCGTTCAATCGATTTGGGTTTAAAATGGCATTAATGATAAGTTTTAATTAGGTAGTCATTAATTTGTAGAAAATGAAGACGCCCTTTTCATGAAAATAAAGCTTCGTTCGCAACCCATTTGTGTACTATCAGGTTTGATACTGGCGTTTATATCTTATGAAAGAAATCATAGGTCAAGGTTGCCGGACACCAACCGAACCAAGAAGAATAGCCCTTGTTTTTGCGCATTTCTCATAACTCACGAACAATTTCGCTGATCCTTCCAGAAATCATTTGGCATATCCCATTTTTTGGACTTCGTTCCATCCGCACAGCACAGCCATCTCCTCGAAGTCACTAACCACTGTTAAACATTCGAATGGCTGTCGCCATTGAACTTTTCCAAAGATCCTCGAACGTCTTCGAATGTTAACAATACCTGATGTGACATGTTCCGTCTTCCAGTCACTGGTGTATGACGGGCACGTTCGTCGTCGTTGCCATTATCGTCGTCTTCGTCGTTATTATTTCTTTGGCCGCCAATCATAGGATTCTGGACACGTGCGTCTTGGTGCCTGTTATCTGCATCTTTGAGTTCAAAAGCATTGGCAGCTTCGGCATCTTCGTCATCTTTAGGGTTTGCTTCTTCTTTGTAATCGGCAATGCGGTCCTGCTCAAGTAGAAGCGCCGCTCCTAGCCTCGCCAATAATTTAGATTTTCGACCTGTTACCCGTAGATTTCGTCGTCTGAGCTCCTCTCTGAGCTCTGAACTCTTATTCGCGGAAACTGGTCGTCTCCCAGCTCTGCCGCGGCGACACCTCTTGCGACCTGGTCAATTATATCCCCCATGTTTCACTAACTTTGTACACTTTATTAAAACTTTTACAAACACTCGGACTGAGGACTGGACACTGGGAATTGGAACTGCAACTATAAAGCCGATAAGGTCTATTGCGGGGAATCCCAATGCCGACAAAGTTAAGGCGCCATGGTTTAATGCGGCGGGTGGTGCAGATGGCACCCTAGCTAGGGTACGCCCATGGTTTATCCCTATAAACTTTAGTATTTAAGGATTTGCAGGGCATGCACAAGGGGCTATTCTTCTTGGTTCGGTTAGTCTCTGGCGACTCAGAAGTCGTGTCCGCGCTCGCAAATTTAAAAAGTACTCTGTCATCCGCTTTGTTTCACTTATATAAATAATTGTAATAAACGCACATTTATAATCCTTTTCTCCGACATGCGACTTCATTCATAAGATATTGACACCATCCTATATCTCCACCCGTATCAAACCTGATACTACATTTGTAACTTTCCATTTCGATTACCAACATCAGTTCTTGATGAATATTTCTTTAAGATTAATAGGAAAGTTTACCTAAGCCCTGATTTATTCGAAATGCCCTGGCCTGGAAAATGTTCCTTTATTAGTAAGACAGCGGGCTTGGTTGCAATTGGATGGATGTCCAAGCCGCCAAAGCACGCAAGAGGCAGATGGGGCAAAGGATACCTCAAATTACTCGACCGCTAATATGGATCGCCATGGTCCATTTCTTCATAGAAAATCTTCTCAAGACATCCGGTTTGGTATTCTGACGACCGGATGGTGTGAGATTCGCTGAGCTACCCACCAACTCAAAAACCTTAGGTTTCCTTTCCCTATAGTCTACCAGAACCCGGAACGGTACCTTTGAGATAAAATGTCACTTTCGACGGGCGTGGAGATTCGGATACCTTTAGACCTGGAACTATTATCCCTACTGAGTGGCAGGCTCTATACCCTCCTTTTCCTTCACCAGTTACAGCGGTCTCACTTTGTTTTGCATTCCAGCATTTCGTTGATGAAGGATGTTGGACTTAGGTTGTCCAAGCATTCTTTTAGAGCATCTCGCTACTCTTCGAATAACGTGTATTGGAAAATGCAGTCTTCTGAGATATCGACGACTCAGCAGTTTCAGCAATCTGGGCCCATCCTCCTTATTCTGTGGGTGTAGCTCTTGAAACCACCTCGTCCGCTGATCGCCTGAGTTAAGTAGTAGTTCACGTGTTTATGTTTACATGACGTCCGCGATTCGAGGTCAAGGATAAATCGTTTGGTTCCTTGTTTATCAATCGTGTCCGTTATGTCTGCCACTTCTGGATAATCGCTCTCCTGGCCTCCCACCTATCTGCCTCCGTGATCTGAGGGAGGGCTCTTAGGTTAGTGTGCTCCTCCTAGAGGAGTACGATTGCTAGAGTTCCTGCCAAAATTTGAGTTGCCTCTAGGGATATCGTACTGTATTCACAGTACACACAATCACAGTACACAGAATCAGGGCTTTCCCTCGGATACTCGAGAGCATCTGTGCGTACTTCTTTACTGTCACTATTGCTCCCCTGATGGGGCGGCATAGAGAATAGTCGGTTGGATTACCCCGTAGAGTACCTGTCTTTTTAAGGAAGTTGGTCCGTCTATCGTCGGCACTACCCTCTGGAGCTGACTCAACTTCTTTAGGCTACTTTGGCACTTGTCCTTGACGTGATATGAAAAGTGCGTATTTTCGTTGAATTCAACTCTCAGATAACGGATGGATTTTTTTTGTTTTATCTAAAGACGTCTCACGCGAAAACATACGTTCCTTCTGTTTTTTTTTCTGCAAAGCATGACGGCTTCTGTCTTTTTTAGGACCACCTTCAGAGCGTGAATTATTCGAATTTCATGATGGCAGATTTCGCATCCGCCATTAATTCCTCCTCCTTGTCGTCGCTACAAACGACCAGGGCTATGTCATCAGCGTATCCGACAAGGGTAACTTTTTCCGATCTTCTTGTTTCCAGAATGGGGTCGAACGGGATATCCTGCAGGACGACCAGGATCGAAACCTGTGGAATTTCCATTGTCATATGAAACTCTGATTCCTTACCGACTTGTACTATTCTGTTGAGAAAATAATCGATTATCTAATCTCTCAGGTAGTTAGAGCTTTGTCGATTGACATATTTCGCGATCAAACACGATTACGACGCGCTGTTGATCGTATTTTTCATATCTAGCGTGATCAACGCGAATCACCATTTTTCTCTTCATCCGAGGTTCTTAGTTTTGATGACGTCGGCAATCTCCAAAACTCGCATCAAGGGGTGTGTTGTTCACTTGCTCTTCCTGAAGCCAAACTGCATGTTGAACAGCGATTCTTTGGCGTTCAATTCCTCTTCGAGGCATTCCTTAATCAAATGTTCATACAGTTCATATACATCATCGCATCTTTACGAACTCGCACCCTTGCCATACTATCTTCCTTGGTCGTTAATGGGGTGCAGCATAAACAATATTTTTAATTCGACTGAAAGATAAAAATGATAAGTGTGATGATGTATCTATTACGTACGCAGAATAAAGTAGTTTATAGTTTTTTCGATTTACTCAAAAAGTATACATTTTTTATACTTATAATATAGATCTTATTTTTTTATCAATCTAATGGTGCAAAAACAATTATAGTGTGTTATTTGAAAAAAATGACTTTTTTGAATTTAAAAATTTTAAATTTAAATGTTCTTTTTTAAAAACTTTTTGAAGTATTTTTCTTAATCTTTTAATTGTTAATAAAAATGTATTAATTTCCCAGCAAATTAAAATCTATTTCATCAATTTCAAATAAAAATAGTCAAATAGTTTTGTAAATAATTGGGTTTTAGGAAAGCTCTACAAGTGTCGCAAAAGTCGTAAAAAATGAAAATAAATCAAAAACGGTCGAGAATCGGTACTTTGTTGTATTATGAAAATTATGTTTATTTTCGACAACAAACCCAGTTTCACTGGAAAAATTGCTATGTTCCATTTAAAAAAATGACGTAAGGGTCAGTTTCCGGTGTAAGTGGAAGTCGTATTAGGTTGAAAATATTTTTAAAATGTTGGGTTTTCTCCATAAAACAAAAGTACAAACTTCAAAAATACATGAAACTTGTAATTTTTCATATACGGATGGCATCAGCTCCCAAAGGCGAACCCTGTATGCTGATTCAAAAACACTATCCACACAGGACACTATCCTTAAGTGTTTTCTTTCAAACAAATTATTCGTGTTCTTTAAGGATTTTTCGGTATATTTATTAAATATATTTACGAAGTATTTCGCGGTCCCATTTATTATTTATTTTAATTACCTGTCTAAATTTTTTATGCCCCTTTTCTCTGCTTTTTATGTTACTCATTTGAAGTACATACTTATTCATTTTTGCAGGGGTTTGTTATGCAGAATTCGCATCTAGAGTTCCTAAAGCGGGATCAGCTTACGTGTACAGCTACGTTACAGTAGGGGAATTTATCGCATTTGTGATTGGTTGGAATCTAATTTTGGAATACATCATTGGTGAGTTTCGATCTGTATAAAAATGGAAATTCGAATATTCAATTGCCACTAATTCCAGGTACTGCCAGTGTGGCTAGGGGATTAAGCAATTACATAGATGCATTAGCAGATAAAAAAATCAGTGAAGCTTTTCAAAACGCGATGCCGATGCATGTTTCGTTCTTAAGTACCTATCCGGATATGTTATCCTTTGTGTTAGTACTAATTCTAACAGGTAAGATATCATAGTTACTAATTTTTGACGTCAGAAGTAGGCAAATCAGACGGGACCAAAATATTTTTGGATGATTTTTTAGAGATATTTTTAAACTGACACCAAATAAAAATGCAAGGTTCTGAGTACCTGATGGAAGTTAAAATTAAAAAGCTATCTTTGATTTTTTTTTATAGAAATTTATTTATTTTGCAATATACAGGGAGCTGGCAGCATTTTCATGAAATTTTATTTTTGCCGGAAATTTAGAATTTTTTTTACATATGTATGTATATATACACAGGGTGTTTGGTAACTCGATATATTCTTTTAAGGGAGTGATAGAACATGAGGCAAGGACTAAATTTAACACAATTTACCTTAGTGCCAATGTCGATAATAATAAAGATACAGGGTGTTAAAGTTGAAAAAATAAATAATATTTCCTTTAACATTTTGCGACTTCTTTCAGCTAATTTTGTAAAATTGTGTATCCGGCGGTTTTTTGGGATGAGAAAAAAAATATAAGTCATTATTATAATAAAAAAAGCAAGGAAATGTACGAAAACAATGCCACGAAATTGAAAGTACACCCATTTTTATTTAAAGAAATATTTGAAAAAATGTAAATAAAAACGAACGAAAAAAAAGTTATCTGTAAAATTTTATTATTTTATTCAATCGTCGTGCAAAAACAAGTCAGTTCTAATAAAAATGGTTTGTGTACGTAGTGAAATTTTTATCGAAATACGGAAACAAATTATACTGGGTGGTTCATTTAACCTGACAAATTGGAATATCTCGAAAATTACGCATCGAATTGAAAAAAGTTCCAAATAAGATTTGTTTGTTTTGAAGGAGCCCACTGAATGACACCAACCATAATTTCCCAACCCTACCACCTAGGGGTGGGGCGGGGGTAATTTTGAAATCTTAAAAGGCAATCCCCATTTTTTTATTGCAGATTCGAATTTTATGAGGAAAATTACGTGGGGTTTGTCTCAAACTTTTTTCTTATTTGCGACGGATGGCGCTGTAATTACAATAATATGTTTTATCCTGATTCTGGAAGAAAGTATCGTGCCTTTCATTTTTTAAATGGAAATTTGTCCTTTTTTTTGGTGAATTCCATAGAGTTTAAAGATAGAAAACTGTCTGTGAAAAAAAATTATATATACAGTGCAATCTCCTTAATCCGAACACACGATAATCTGAACGGCGAAATCATGAGTTACAGTCCGAACGCTACCTCGATAATTCCAACGTTAATCAGAAAAGAGTTGCTGGCTGTCACTGCTTGAATTACGCCACCACCGTTGGTAATGTGGGACTCCCGTCGCCCCATCGGGGAGTCCCTTCGCTCTGTTTTAAGTTAAACCTTTGAATATAAAGATCATTGTGTTTAGTGTCCCTAATGTGTGTGTGTGTGCGGGTAGTAAGAGATCCGGTTTGGGCTTGCTTCCCAGAAAAATGTAAAAAAAAGCACGTAACACTCGATTTAAAAAAAAAATTGAAGTGTTAAAAGATATAGACGCCGGTGCAAGCTATTCAAGCATTATATCTAAATATGGCATCGGAAAAGCTACTGTGGCTGATATTAAAAAAAACAAAAACAAGATCCTGACATACCTCCATGAAAATGATTTTGGACCTTCAAATAGAAAAACTTTAAAGTTTAGTTCAAATCCTAGAGTTGAAAAGGCTTTATTTACGAGGTTTATGTAGGAAAGAACAAAAGGTAAATTCTTATACATATTCCATATTTTTGATACAGGTTGTAGGAATTCATTTTGTTTTTCTAGGTTCTCCAATTTCTGGAGAAATTTTTCGCGCGAAAGCTCAGTTTTTCTATAAAGAAATTACACAAAAAGATGATTTTAAGGCATGTTCTGGTTGGCTTCATAAATTTAAGACTAGATTTGGTATTCGTCAGTTAAGCATTTGTGGAGAATCACTATCTAGCGATTATGACGCTGTCGTGCCATTCGTGGAAAAACTTATACAATTGATAAAGGAAAAAAAATTGGTTCAGCATCAAATTTATAATGCTGATGAAAGCGGACTTTTTTGGAGGGTTTTACCAAAAAAAACCTTAGCCCATTTCAAAGAAAAATCTGCCCCCGGACGAAAAGTAAACAAAGAACGGATCACTTTTATGCCTTGTTCCAATGCATCTGGATCTCACAAATTAAAGTTATTGGTTCTAAGTAAGAGTGTAAAACCCCGTGCGTTTAGAAACGTTGAAGTTCCCGTTTGTTATAGAGGGCAATGGAGAGCTTGGGTAATTAAAGATATTTTTACTGAGCGGTTTCACAATGAGTTTGTACCATCAGTTAGACGTAAAATGAAGAAACTCAACCTTAGTCCAGAAGCAATTTTAATTTTGGACAATGCACCTGGGCATCCCACTCAGTTGTCTAGCAACGATAATAAAATTTTTGCACTTTTTCTTCCTCCAAATTTTACACCGTTGATACAGCCAATGGACCAACAGGTTATACAAGCAAAAAATTGTTCTATCGCAAAAAGTTGCTGAAAGAAATTGTCGACTCTGATTGTGATATATCAGAAACACAGAAAAGCATAAATCTGAAGGACGTTGTTTTCTCTTTGGACGAAGCATGGAGATATGTGAGTGTTAATTTAATACAAAAATCATGGAGTAAGATATTACCGCATGAAGTAAATGCTTGTGACAGTGACGAGGAAGATAAAATTCCATTAGCTAGGTTAGCTAGACAAATTACTGAGCCCAATCCCACAGAGCTGAATAACGAACTAAAAGAGATTGTGGATTTGGGAAGAAACCAAAACTTGACTAAAGAGGAGATGAAAGAGTGGGTAGTACACGACAAAGCACTCAGCGATGAATTGATTGAGGCTGATATCATCAGATATCATTCAAGAAGTAGATGAAGATTCCTATTCTGATAGTGACTCGGATGATGTTTCGGAAATTCCACGTTTGGTGACAAGTACTGATGCAGTGTCAGCTTTTAACACTTGTATTGCTTGGGCAAAACAAAATAATGTTCCTGAACATCGAATGATTTTTCTGCAGGAACTGTTGGTTCAAGCGCAAGATGTCGCATTTAAAATTAAAAAACACACTCAAATAACACATTTTTTTACCAGCACGTCAAATAAAAAATAATTCTTAATTACTTTTCGTTGATATTCATTTAGGTATATGTCAGTACGTAAATACATACAATACATATTTGATAATTTTTAAATTTTTCATAAAATTATTTTGAGTTGTATGTGTCATATAATTTATAAATGTAATATATGTACATAAGTGCTAGTGTTAGGATTTATGTATATCTTGTTAAGATCGGATTAATACATGTCTAGAAAATATGCATTTTTATTCTGTGTTCGTTAATCCGAACTATTCGATAGCCCGAATCAGGTTTGACAATGTGGTGTTCGGATTAAAGAGGTTGCACTGTATTTTACTTATTATTAAATTTATAAATTAATTTTTTAATTTTTTTTTTCACTAAACACAACAAAATTAAACATTACATTAAATTAACATTCAATTTCATATCGTTTGCAAAGATACTGAAAAAAATAGTAATCTTTTTATTGATAATATATTTTTATTAATGTACTGCGAATAAATAAAACGAAAAATCTCAGTTTTACTTTTTACTTATAAATTTAATAAGTAAAATAATTTTTTTACAGGCGGTTTTCTTTCTTTAAACTATATCGAATTCACCAAAAAAAAAAAAGAATAGGTTTCTATTCAAAAAACGAAAAACACGACTCTTTCTCTGGAATCAAGATTAAACATAGATTTCCGTCATCTGTGGCGAGTAAAAAAAAAGTTTGAGACAAACCCCACGTAATTTTTGTCACAGAATTCGAATCTGCATTAAAAAATGGGGGTTGTCTTTTAAGATTCCAAAATTACTCCTGCCCCACCCTCAAGTGGTACGGTTAGAAAGTTATGGTTGGTGTCATTCAGTGGGCCCCTTCAAAACAAACAAATCTTATTTAGAACTTTTTTCAATCCGATGTGTAATTTTCGAGATATTCCCATTTGTCAGGTTAAGTGGACCACTCGGTATAATGCCACGATCAAAGAAAATTTTTTTTCGAGAAATAGGAAAATTAGTTACTAGAGCCCACTCGATGATACAGAAAATAATTTCTCGTTATGATTTTGAAGGAACAATTACAAAGTTGGCAGAGGAAGCAAAAATACTTCGATTCTTGTTGATGAACGATTTATTTTGCACAAAATCAACAAAAATCCGAAATTAAGCGTACTAAAATTATGTATCGAAATTGGTAAAAGGATCCAACATTCTATATCAGTGGAAACAATTCGCAGAGTACTCCGAAAGTATGCGTGCCACGCTCGTAGAAGCCATTATTTTAAAACAGAATAGACTAAAAATATTAAACTTCGCTAAAATGTATGTAAAATATGACAAAACATTTTGGAAGAACGTAATATATAGGGTGTTCCTGAATATTATATACATATGAAAGGGGGTAATGCTTTAGTTTATTTCATGACGAAGTTCATATAAACGTAGGTCTGCAAATGCTTCGTTCTATAAGGTGTTGAAATTTAAGAATTTTTAAATTGTTTTCTTTATAGCTCCTGCAATTTTTGAGATATTTAGCTAAAATTTAGAATATAGTTTGCACTGTAGCACTTACATCATTGAATATATTAAATGGTTTTGATAATCTACAGGGTGATATTTTTTCAAGGGTCACGCCTCCTTTTCTTCCCCTGAACTTTTTCGCGGTGCACCGCTAGTAGATTCTAAAATATAAAATGACTTTTTTTATTTTGTTTTGAAACTTTTTGGTCTTTTACAGTTTTTTCATATCTATGTCGGTTATCAAGGAAAAAATAAAAAAAACGATTTTTTGGAATTCGCTAGATAAAATTAAAATTTATTATGTGTAAGCAATTATTTATTACAGGTAATCCTGTATTTTTTTTTAAGTGATCTCCTCCAACCCTTACTCATGCGTCTGCCCTTCTTCTTATTGATGCCCGCACTCTTTTAAATACCCCTGAAGTATTTCTTACTATTTCAAATGCATCTAATATTCGATTTCATAACTCATCAACAGTATTCCTTTTTTTTTTTTATTTGAATACCCTATGGGTAGGTAATAAGACGTTTATGGACCTATATTTATATGAACTTTTAGCATGAAATAAGCTAAGAAATTACCCCCTTCCGTATATACATGATATTTAGGAACACCCTGTATAAACAATCTTTATTTCCTCGAAAAAGGCTATCGACCAAACTGGTCTTTCTGTCCATGGTACAAATTTTTAGCTTTAGATGACTAAACATTATTCCAACCAAAGGTATACGCTACATCTGGAAGTGTTCCAACAGGGTGGTCGATGAAAAGAGGAAGAGGGACTGTTTTGTCTGTGTTGTTAAGCAAAGCGGTTTTAGTATAATTGAGTTGTGGGGATTGTTCTTCCATGTTTTCTGGAGTTGTAGCGGTCTTTCGATTATTTTTATCATGTCTGTGGGTTCACCTAGTAAATAATTGGTTGGGTGGGTTGTGTAACGGGTTTTCGGAGTCTCTTATTTTTATAATTAGTCTTAGTGCAATCTCTTCTGTGGTTTGTACATATCGTATAGTTTTTTCTGTTGTATTTGCCTTTAATATATGTCGGTAGTCTAACAATGGTCTGCAAATAGATTTGTATATTTTTGTTGCAGTTTTAGTGCTGATCCCTTTGTTTTTGTATGTTAATGTTTTTCAGAAATGTTTTGTCATTTTAGCGACCTGATGTTTCATACTTGTTTATAATAAATTTTAATTTTTTGTCGATTGTTATTCCCAGGTACTTCACGTCATTCTTTGGTTCCGTTGTGTGTCCGTCTCTTATTATTGTTGGCCAGTCGGCTTTAATTTGGCGATTTGAGAATGGGAATTGGCTTTTGGTGGCCTTTGGTGTTGACCTTCATTTATAGAATCACGTCATTGTTTTGGTCGTTAACGCCTGAAGTCTCTCCACTGCTTTCTCCGTACTTTAGTCATGCACAATAAGTGCAATGTCGTCAGTGTATTGTAATCTATATGATGTTTTGTCTTTATGTCTTTTTATACTGTAGGTAAGAACGTAATGTTTTCTGATGAAACGTAAATTCATTTATTTTGTTCAGATGACCATCAAACGATCTGAAGGAAACCAAATATTTCTTTGAAATCAAAACACATTTGCAACTGTTAAACACGGAGGTGGTAGCATAGTATTTTGGGGTTGTATCGGGAGTAATAGAACTGGAACTTTGCAATTTATTAACGGAATAATGGATAAAATAATGGATAAATTGCAAATTTTGAAAAGTAACATGCAACATTCAGTGGAAAAATTAAGAACATCCTAAAGTTACTATTTTTACCAAGACAACAACAGAAAACATATCGCAATGATAGTGAAGACTTGGCTCATCTACAATAATCCGCATCTAATAAATTCACCCTCATCGTCTCCAGAGATCGACTTAATAGAAAATTTGTTGTCAAAAGTTAAAATAGTCGCTAAAAATCGTCAAACTTCAAATATATGCCAGGTGATTGAAGAAGGTGACTCGCCCTTATAATTTTTTTGTTTTTAAACTTAGAAAGTTTGAAATTTGGAGGGAAACTATATGAGAATAGAGCCGATTGATTGACATTAATGCCGTTTATCTAGCACTTCCGGTTTAACCGGAAACGACCTCAACTTTCAATTTTTAAACGTAATGCCTTATAATTTTTTTCTTTTTTGGAATCTAGAGGTCATATTGTAGTATAAAAATATATTATTAAAAAAAAACTTTTTTTTATGTTTTTTTTTCATGTCGCGCTACGCCACTGAGGTATACATATCAAGCACAATTTTAGATCAGAATTATGGGGAAAAGTACTAATTTGTCATTTTATTGAATGCTTTTTCTTTTATTTTTTAAATAATTAATTTTTAATTAATGGGGAAAATTGTTTTTCGATATTTCAATTGCATATAAAAGAAAAAGTATTGAACAAGATGACAAATTAGTATTTTTTCTCATAATTCTGACCTAAAATTTTGCCTGACACGTATATCTCAGTGGCGTAGCTTGACATGAAAAAACCAAAAAGAAAAATTTTTATTAAAATAGTGAAATTAAAAATGACCTCTAGATTCCAAAAAAGAAAAAAATTATGGGGTATTATATTAAAAAAAACGATAGTTCTGGTCATTTCCGGTTAACCGGAAGTGCTAGATAAACGTCATTAATATCAATCAATCGGCTCTATTCTTATACAGCTTTCCTCAAAATTTCAACTTTCAAAATTTAATTACAAAAAAGTTGTAAGGGCGAGCCACCTTCTTGAATCACCCGGTATAACAAAATTTAAAAATACAATCAGTGATGCTTCAGAAAATATTCTATCTCAATTCACGGAAAAATTTGTTGCTTCCATGCCTAATCGTTTGGGAGCCATTCTTGAAGCGAAGAGCTATTCAACTAATTATCAAAATTCAATACTGTACCCTTAGTTGTCCCATTTTTATAAGATGCACACTAGAATTTTGTTTCATCGTTTTTGCATCTCTTCTTGTTTTTTGATTATAATAATAACTTATACATTTTTTCCGTTGGGTTTAGATATGTAAGTATTAAGATAATAAAAAATTCTTCTTCGAAAACCGTTTTAAACTGTTTAAAAATTAGATAGGGGTATACTCAATTTTGTGAGCAACTTGAGTGAACTGTAACGAGTTATGAAACCTCCAAATTTCCTTAATATGCCAAAAACTGTATGAGTTAGGAGGGAAAGAATGATAATTGAAATTAAACCTTAACACTGTTCTGGTATTTCTGGATGTATTCTGAATTTTTAAAACTGAAATTTAATAGCTAACCAAATACGCAACTTTGTCCCCATATGCATCAAATCGCATCCTTTACAGTTCCTTGGGTCACAATGGTGGGGCTCACGCTTCGGTCACCCTATACGGGGACAACGATATTTACCATCTAAATAGAGTTGCAACACCCCGTACATTGAACAAGTGTCGTTGAAACGCGATCTTTATAAAAACAATTTGCAAATTTTTAAATCAGTTCGTACAGGATTTTATCTGCAACGCAAATCCTATTATTAAAACGCCATTTTGCACACAAAATGTTCATCGGTTTAGATATATATTTATTGCATTGAGTTATAGTGTACCCATAGCAACAAAAACCATAAGAAAGTTAATTGAAATAACTGTCAGGTAATAAGGCAATGGAGAAATAAAACAACTTCTAGGCTAAATTTGAGCCAAATACCAAACATACATCTTACTTATACCTATCTTACTATTTGACCTAATTTTGCAATTACTATTTAACTACCTAATCAATAAACAATTTTTATTGGTTTAATTTTTTTTTGTAAATTTACATTTAACATATTGTTAATGGTATTTTCCTGCCGATTTATCACCGCCGGAATAGCTAAAATAATTTTGTAAGTAACGTTCATATATTATTATACCAAAAAATGTGCAAATCCTGCGAAATGTTTATATTATCTTACATAGTCAGAGAAGTATTTCACCTTGGCTTTAAATTGTTGAGATTTCATGTCAAGTTAAACAAGTTGGATAAAATTGCCTGTAATATTGGTGCTTAATGTAAATTAACATGGTTACGATGGGATTGCATGATATAAAAAATACACAAATTTATAAATTAAATGAGGCTTCATATCGTCAGAAGCGAACAGTCGGAAGAATCATATAAAACTTTGTCAAAGCAAGAATAAATCTGTTTCCATGACGAATATTATTTTGCAACTTTTTTCCCATAAAAAGATGTTTTAAAATCGGCAAAAATCCTTCCAGTATCTTATTTAGGCAAAAAAGTTATTTTATTCTTAACAATCGAAATATTATAGAATTAAGCCACAGCTGTGTTGTTTAACCTTATAAAAAACTGAAATGGACAATGTCTTGAGGAAGGGATTTACGCATCCTTCAGATCATCCATTACTGAAAAAACACCTTGGCTAAAAACATCAATTTACGCCAATAAGATGTGAGCTGTTACAGCCTAAATAAGCCCTTTTGAAAGCTCAAGATTTAAAAATACACCTCCCTTGTATTTTGATGGCGTGCCGAAATAAAATTTTAATGCAGCTAAATTTAAGAAAAAACGATTTTTCTTACTGTCAATTTTTGAAATATTATAGATTCCGAAAAATAGGTGATTAGAAAATGACTTTGTAAGCATATGGCCACTGTGAACTGTTTTAGGTGACTGTGAGAAAATGTTTTTTTTTGCTGTTTCTCAGATACTAAAAAGGAAAGGATAAGAGAATTAAGCAATTTAATCAATTATTTCACCGTCTATTAACTTGGATCCAAACTGTCGAATTCCGAACACATTTGCGAATATTTGACGATACGTAACAAAAACATTATACAGGGTGTTGTTTAAGTAGGTGGTCAAAATTCAAGGGGTGATTCTTTGAATGATTTCATGACCAAAAGTTTGTATAAACGTAGATTCGGTAATGTTTCGCCTTCAAGATCCTGGGGTTCGAACTTTTTTAAATAATCGTTACATATTAAGAAAAAACTCTTAAATAACAAGAAATTGCAAACTAATATGGCATTGAAATTTGGTGACAGTTTTTATTTTGTAGTACGAAGGAATATTTTAAGCGAGAAATTGTTTGTCTGTTTTACTAATGGCGTGCCCAGGGGCAACGCCGGAAATTTAAGAAAAGACAAACATTTATTAAAATTACACTTACACAAATGGTACGCAATTTTTTTAGCAAAAAGAAAAATTGAAAAATAAGTAATTGCTAAATGTCAACAAAATCGGCTAAAAGATTATTAAAATTTTAACGAAAGAACGATTAAAAAAAAAATTTGACACCTTATATATTGAAAACGGTCATTACCGGACCTATAGACTTTTCGTCTTAAAATCGCTCAAAGAATCGCCCCTAGAAGTTTGGTTACGTAAATAAATAACACACTGTATAAAATGTATATGTAAGTAAATATGTGTAACTGTACGTTGCATGCTTTTAAAACAAATCATTTCACAATTTAGTGTCCCACTTCAGGAAAATGTTCATTTTTGGTAAGCTGGCATTGATGAAGGTCTAAATAGAAATTAAGTATCATCAAAATGCGTAATTTTTGCTGGTAGGGAAAGCTGCAAATTTACGTTATAGAAGTTGCCCATACGAATTGCCGTTCAAACCCACTACGCAAAAAATAAAGTAAAATTTCTATCTTAAGGGTCAATTCTTTCGCAAAGGGTTTAAAAGATAAGACAGAGGCTTTTCAGAATTTGTCTCTCCGTTTTATTAAAGTTTATATGTATTATTGCTTGGTGTGTTGTCTCTAAATATGTTGAACAAATAATGGTTTTCGAAATATTAACTAATGTTCTTAGTTTTTTTGTTTAAAATAAGGCCCCCAAAAAGCATTTGCTACAACGCGATTTAAATTCGCAAAAATCAGAAATTTTGAAGATTATTTCATAAATGTCCTTGAATTTGAACCATGTAAAAGAACTTTGTTTTAAATTGCTTAAAATGAATCATTTAATGATTAGACGCTAAACCTGCCTGAAGAGCGTTTTTTTAATATAAATTTAATTATATTTATAATTATGATTTTTAATCTTTAGTTTGGTGAAGATATATTGATAATGTATTTTCCAACACTCATTTGAATAACTTCTTTAATTATTCAAATTCAAGGGGATTGAATACAATCAAAAGAGGGGTTACAATTGACAAAGAACAAAAACAAAAGTAAAAAACTTCCTTTTTTAGATATTTTAATCAAAAAGGATTTATATAGATTTGAAACGAGTGTTTACTGGAAACCAACTCACACAGAGGGTTATTTGAATTATAACTTGAACCATTCAATAATTGTAAAAGTAACTAATCAGACAAAATTAATATGCAATGAACGAATTTTTAATTTTGAAAGGAGATACAAAAAAAATTTCCATTGTTATCAAAAAAGCGTAAAATCAAAGAAAGGGCATATACATATTTTACTTAATCAAAAACCTGTGTGGCTTCTTGTTTCATAAGCATGGACTACAATTGTGTACTTATGCACCAACACAGAAAATGAAATTAGCAAAAAAGGTAAATTAAATTAGATACAATGATCAAACACCAATTACTAAATATCAAATTAACCTATTGGAATATTAACATGACTGATGCAAAAAAATGTTATTTTTCAGCGATTGAGAAGAGGAACATTGGAGTACTTCATATATTTTAGATATTCACCTTCTCTTAATAAAAGGTGAATGTTATTCTCAGTTAATTTTAACAGAGAGTGCACAATAAATCACTCTATCCAATGGATCCAACAATTAATACGCTCATACACACAAAAAAGATTCATTAAACTTAGAGACTGAACTACAATATTGCCGCTTATTGTGCATTTAAAGCAAAGCCAAAAATATATATAAAACCAACAATTTGGCAAAGCCTTTTTATCTTATATTAATAAAAGTCGATTTATCATTTTTTTTTCCTTTTTTTATAGGTTTATTTTTCTCTAAATGAAATTTAAATCGAAGTGAGGAAAAAGACAAAATTTAACTTCCCATTTTAACTCATTAAATAAATTCTAAACAAAGAAAGCCCCTTTAATGTCGCTTACTACTGCGTAATTCAAATTAAACTTAAGACGTTTTTTTAAAAAAAACGCAAAATTTAGCAACACCTATTATGACTTGTTAAATGAGCAGGCGATTTACAATGCTTTTTTTGAAGTAATGGAACACTTTCATATTATCATGTGTTTCACAGTTGAAATTAAAATAAAAAAGGACCACAAAACTTATAAAATGAAAAAAATAACAGAATCTCATTAGCAATGTACTATCTTCACCTATTAAATAACAAACAATTTGGATTTATCATGATTCTTTGAAAAACGTTCTCAGTAACATTTACTTTTACTTACTAAACGCTCGTTACACTAGTGATCTATCTCACGAATCACTAAGACATCTGATTATCCTAATTATTATTGTATTTCGTCTAACACATCGTGTTTACCGCCGCACTAACACTCGACTGAAACATCTAAGAAATCTTTCCGAAACAAAAAAAAAACTTTAGAGTCGGTCTTTTATTGCAAAAGTATAACTAATAGGTCGTACCATAAAGAATGATAGGCACGCAAAATAAAATAATATACAGTATCGGCTAAAATACTTGGAGGAACTATTTTTAAAGTCCGAATAAATTGAAAATTTGATGAATATCATAAAGTTTTTTTTATTGTAGTTTTACTCTTAATAAAGATACATTTTAACCGTAACCAAATAAAAAAATGCTTCTTATAAAATTTTATGTTTATGGCAAACAATTCAATAATAACTGGACAAACCTGTTGGAATCTAATTAATTTAATAGAAAATCTCATTATTAAAAATAAAAACTATACTAATACTAAAAACCTTTAATATTTGGTGTGATATCCCTTTGCCTTAATCACTTCTGCCATTCTCTTACTCATTAATTCTATTAATTCTTCGATTAATCGCCCATTAACTTAATGCCAGACATGCGTGTACTTTTCAAACAGTTCATTTCCATTTCTAATGGGCTTCCCTATTCGGATCATCATACAATCTACGAGGTCTCATAAATTCTTGATTGGATTTAAATCCGGACTTTGAGCAGGCCACTTCATGCTACACACTCATTCTTGTTCTAATCACTCTTTCACTAGTTCTGCAGAATTCTTGTGATCATAATTGTGTTAGAAAATAAAATTGACTGGCAATGGTTCAAATGATTAGGGACCCATTATATTTGTCAATATATTCCTATACATGATTCTTTCCATTTTTCCAACAACATGATGAGTGGAGTCCATGCCATACCAAAAAAAGCGCCCCCATACTAACAAACTTTCTTCACCATGCTTAATGGTAGGCTTAATATATTTTTTATCTTGTCTTTGGCTCTTTGGACGCCTTGAATGGATTATATCATTACTGGAAATAAGGTTGTATTTGGATTCACCACTAAAAATAACTTTCAAACATTTTGTCCAACACGAAAGGATTATTACTTTTTTCTATAGAAGAATGCACATAACAAAATGTTAGTATTATATTTTTGTCGAACGATAATAGGGCATTTTTATTTTAATGGGTTTGTTCGTACTAGAATAGGACTATTTAGATAAAGGTGCAATATTCTAAGGTCCAAGTATTTTAGCCATTACTGTAGTTACTTAAATTTTAATGTCTATTTCATTGAAGGCATGAAAAGTTAATTTGATATATGAAATTAAATTTGAAAAGGCATAAAAAACGAAATATGGCAACGCCCTGTTTGAATCGCTTACTAGAAAATTGCAAATACTTTAATGCCAGTTTGATAACACAATTGAGGTTTTTAAGTCAAGGAGGATAAGTAGTCAAAGTTATCACAACAATTTTTTTCATAATACTAAAATTTTTGTAAACGTTGTGGAACCAGCAATCTGGAAATTTCTATTTTCGAACATAATCGGTGGCAAATTTACATTGTCGACATAGAACCCATGTCAATTATTTATGGGGATTGTGTTTAAAATTTTCGCTTTTGATTATTACTCGCATTTGATTTATAAAATCAAATTAATAAATTAATAAATTTTTAAAAACGATTAGGAAATACATCTAATGTTAGAACGATTTTAGGATATAAGCACGCTACCTTCAAAATTTATGGTACCTTCATATCGGGAAAACTAAATCGTTATTGTTACGTAAATATTCCTTTAAATATTAAAATTAGAAAAAATGAAGTTTATGGATGCCATTTCCTTAAATTTTCCATTTAACACATATAAAACAGAGAAACAACAAAAATGTTAAATTAAAATTCTCGCCGTTTAAGATGGTCTTTTTTACGCATTTTGCACAAAAATAATAACGCTTAAAAGATATTTGTTTTTATTTTTAATTATACAATATGATTATTTCGAATAAAACAACGAAAATTACGATTATAATTTTTTTGTTTCTTGGCATTTTTTCAGTTTTGAAATTAGCATTTAAATCAAATTTTTGCTTATCTCTGAGCAAATTCAGTACAACACAGAAAATTTTAAAAATGAAACTAAAGCTTTAAAATCTAGAAAAAAAAGTTTAAAATCACTACTACTAGGATACATGAATCTTCTTTTAGGTGACTACCGCACTCTTTTGAAAACAAAGAGGTTGTTTTTTTAACACCCTGTATTTTTAAAATGAGGCGGCTCCGAATGTACTATGTTTATACTTTGTTTTTTCTTACTTTGATCCAAGGAATGTTTTTTTTTTAAATTTGTGCGGTTAATTTGGGAAACACCAGCACGTTTTAAAATGTACTGAGTACATATTTAGTATAAAATGAAAATCGGGAACACCCTATATGTTTGAGCCAAGCAAATAAAATTTGAAACGTGATTAAGGAATTTAATCGATTTAGGCAATCCTGTGATCACCTTTGGTACATACCAGTTGGACTAGTATTCAATAATTTGATTACGTAAGATATGAATTTGACCTAGAACTTTACCATTTGTGTTTCTATAATTGTATAATAATGCATTAGGAAGTATAAAGATTTTATGTTATAATTAAGCACTTCTTCTGTTTCAGCTATATTAGCGTTTGGAGTGAAGGAATCATCAGTATTAAATAATATATTTACTGTACTTAATCTGATCACCGTAGCTATTGTCATTATTGCTGGATCAATAAAAGGTAAGTTGAGCACAATATGAGTTACCTCGTATTTACTTAAAAAATTGAAAATAGGTGTTGTGGGCATTGATACGTGTAAAATTTAAAAACACTGTTAAAAAGCTAAAAAGCAATATAAAACTTCAAATTTTCTAATGACACATCCCATGATTGATTTTCCATAGTTCTTATTTGGAGAATTTTTATTATCCTACAAACCCAAACGGTTTTTGCATTTCCTTAACGAAGCATCTTTGGAATATAACTTACACTCCCTGACAAAATTATAGACCACACCCATTTTTTACAATAATTGTTAATTCTAATAGGTAAGACTTTTTAAAATGATTTTAGATTTTACAACATTACAAATAATAAACAAAAAACAACTTTTTGATAACACAAATTTATTTCTGACACTAATACGAAAATAAAATAAAATCCAAAGGCAATAAAAACATAGGCCAGCCTTCCTATGTATATCTGCGGATTACCTCTATAGTTTTTCTATTTTATAGTGTGTGTTGATCCCCCGTTGTTTTCTAGTACTTCCACCAATCGGTTTGGAAGCGATTTAAAAAGTTTTTTTGTGTATTCTTGTTAACTATTGGCCCACTTTTCTGTGATGCAAGTCTTAAATTCCTCTATGGAGTTGAAATGTTTTCCTTGTGCATAACTGCTCGAAAAAGTTCCCCCCAACAATTCTCAAGAAGGTTGAGATCTGGTGATCGAGCTGGCCAGGGTAAAACTGAGCTTCAAAAAATTATTGTTGTTATTCGCGTTGTGTGCACAGGGGCATTGTCATGCTGAAAGATGAACCTCCCTCTTGTTAGGTCTTTTCTTCTTTCAATGATCAGTTCTTGAATAACTTTTATATATTTTTTTGCGGTCATTTTTTGGTGAACAAAATATTAATTCCGTCTTTCTCTAGAACTTTATCTAGTTGCTTAAAAATATTTTTCCCTTAAGTAAATCAAGAAAATAATATAGATATCCAGCAGGACCATCCAAATTAAAATATTTTTCATCACTGAAAATAACTTGTCTCCATTTCTTTTTCCATGAGACATGTTGAATTACGAATCGCTTCCTGTTGGCTTTGTGGGCTTTTGAAAGAGAAGATTTTGCCTTGAGTTTTAATCACTTTAAATTTCTAGCTTTTTGCAAAATGCGTTGGACATTTCTGATGCTTGTTTATACTCCGGCTTGTTCACAAAATTCCCTTGCAGTGGTTGCAGATTTGGATGCTTGATGTAAAATCGCTCTTCGTTCCCAGACAGTTGTTGCCATAGGCTTGCCTGTGCTCTTCTTTCGACCATAATCATAGTCCAGCCTAACAAAATTCTTCATAACGTTCCTACTTCGATCTAAAATTAGAGCAATTTTTGAAATTGTTAAATTTTTCTCGTGTAAAGTTTCAATAACCTTTTTCCCACTCTTTGAAAACAGTTTTCCTCTTGGCATTGTTTAATTGAATTTAATTGCATTAAGTAATGATAGAAATAATTTAATGTGTTAAAGCTAAATTATTACTGCGTTTTGAACTAGGTTAAGGTTAAAAATCAAGCGTGGCCTATATTTTTATTGCCTTGGAATTTTATTTTATTTTCGTATTTGAACCAGAAATAAATTTATGTTATCAAAAAGTTGTTTTTTTTTGTTTATTATTTGCAATGTTGTAAACCTTAAAATAATTTTAAGAGGTTTTGGCAACTAGAATTAATAATTATCGTGAAAAATTGGGTTGGCCTGTAATTTTGTCAGGGAGTGTATGTACATACATATACACTATGCACGAAAAGCCCGGCAAACTGGAAATATTTTGAGAAATATACAATATACAGGGTGGGGCACCAAGAGCGCCTCGGAAGATTACGTCCTTATTAATAATTTTGATCGAAAATTGTTTTTAGAAATGTATGTGGGACCTTACAAGGTACATTAAAAATATTTTCGTTTATACAGGGTGTGTAAAAAAAGATACACTTCAAACATTTGTTTTTTTTAGTGGAACTTCCTATATATAATGTATATGTTTTTATATATTAATTAGAATCACTAATTAATGCCCATTTAATTGATATTGTAGTGTTCTATACCTATCTTACCGTTTTCCCATAATACGAGATTTTATTTAATTTTCAATAATAACATTAAAGAATACAAATTATTGTCAGGGTATGCCTTGGATTGGTTGCTATGTTATCAAAAGTAAAATTTTCTTTTCAAAAACATATTCAATTATGTATTGAAAATGATAACCATCATTTCGAACATTTATTGTAAATTTAAATTTTTTTGGGAATCTGTTAAACTGTAATAAATACTTTTAAAATTCGTCTTCCATAATCAGCTTTCTTTAGTATCTATAGCAACCAATCCAAGGCATACTCTGACAATAATTTGTATTCTTTAAAAACAGAGAGAGAACAATTTAATATGTATTAGTATTCAATTAATCACAATTTCTATAAAATAATGGCACAATTTCTAAATCCTTCGGTATAAATTATCAAATGAATTATTTTTAAAATCACGAAAGACAGCTGATTTCAAATATGTAATAATATACAGGGTGTTCCATTTGAAAAATTTGAAAAAATATATTTTTGTTCACCCTGTATAAAAAATAAAGGTATCTCAAATATTTGAAAGTAATTTTGAAAAATAGAGCATATGTACTATTTTGTTACATAATAAGAACTTTTGTTTTTTGTTTAATTGTTTAAACTGTAATTAGCTAAATTAACCTTTATTTCTATTAAAAAATAGTCATAGCTATTAAACCAACCAGTATAAAGTATGACAACCTTATATTTTTTGAATCAGAAGAAAAAGCCGAATTTAAAAATATAAAAATATATAGGGTGTTTCATTTAAAAAATTATATATTTGGTATGTCACACGTTTTTGGACGACCCTGTATACTTACTAATATTTTCCGATTGTGCATCTCTAAAAACTGTATGATTTTTGTGAAAAACGTTTTTTCTCTATCTCTAATAGTTATTTGCCTAATTAGTAATAGTAATTGCCTAATACTAATTGGCCACCCTGTATATTTAAAATTAAAAAATAATGGGGCCTTAAACTGGGGCAGTTATATTTTTTATTTCCTTTTTGGGGCTGCGTGATTAAAAATTACTACTAACAATTAGGCAAATTTCATCCTAATTCGTTGGAGGGAATTTAAAAAACACTCGTGCTTTAAAAACATGATGTGTCGGGTTTTTAATTCTATTATATTTTATTAATAAATTGCAATGTAAACCCATTTCAGCCGATACAAATAACTGGAAACTCTCAAAAGATGTCGTCGGAGAAGGTTATGGAAATGGAGGGTTTTTGCCCTACGGAATGGCCGGAGTGATGACGGGGGCCGCAAAGTGTTTTTACGGCTTCGTGGGCTTCGACGCAGTGGCCACAACTGGAGAAGAAGCCAAAAACCCCCAAAAAGACATCCCCCTTGCCATTGTCATTAGCTTATTTATAATCTTCAGCGCATATTTCGGAGTTTCCACTGTATTGACCATGATGTGGCCTTATTACGATCAGGTAGAACTTTGTTCATTATTGGTTCGACACTTCGTAATATTGCCTTGGAATATTTAACAGGATGAAGATGCACCATTTCCATACGTCTTCAGCAAAGTGGGCTGGATTACCATCAAGTGGATAGTCACGTGTGGGGCAGTTTTTGCTCTTTGCACCAGCTTATTGGGTGCTATGTTTCCACTACCTCGTGTCATTTATGCCATGGCAAATGACGGCATCGTGTTTAAACCGTTGGGAAAAGTGCATAAGTGGACTCAAACGCCTTTAATTGCTACATTCATTTCCGGGATATTGTCAGGTACGGACTAAGAGGTAAAGGGAAATTTCTTTTTCCATCAATCAACAAGTAGGAACACGTTTGGCACGGTTGCTCAACATCCTCTTTACATTAGTACTTGAGACCTCATTTCTTTTTGCGTAGTGACAAAAAATAACTTAGTTCTTACCCTTATGCTTATCTACATTAGACTCTTTCATGGTTTTAATATCTCTGTCTGTTTAAATCACACCAGCAATTTATGGCACAGCTGCCACGTATAGCTAATCTGAACTCATTCCAGAAATTGGGAAATTTTCCAAATAAAGCTGAGGGGGTACTTGAATGGGGTTCTCATTCTATTACTTCCTTCCATTGACTTCACATGCATGTGTGTCCGTATGAATCGTATATTATTTAATATTCTTGTAAGTGAATATGTTTACTTTGAAACATTTTAGGTGTGATGGCAATGATCTTTGATTTGGAACAACTCATCGACATGATGTCTATTGGAACGTTGCTTGCATACACTATTGTGGCTATTTGTGTCTTAATTCTAAGGTGAGATGGGTTGAAAAATATTTAATTAAATGCTAATTTTCTTTGTTTTTATTTATTGAATTGTTGTAAATCTATTGAACATGCGCGTAGAGTCTTATCTTTTTTACTCGGATATTGTCCTGCTTGCGTCCGGACGATATGCGAGAGGCAATGCCACTGTCCTCTTTTCTGGACCTCTGCTTTATAGGATGGTCAGATTTAAATTTTTCTGTCAGAAAAACTACATTTCCCGGCTAGATAAAGAATAGTATGTTATGAGTTCAATTTCTAAAGCATGTCTAATGGTGGAAAGCGCATTTGGATATCTTTTACCATTTCGAAGGTACAGTCCGTTTTCCGAACGTGCATTTTTGCACGCTTTCAGTGTATGAAAATCTTTTTTTGTTCAAATTTTTAATTTTCCATTAAAGTTCATACAAAATATGTTATATAATATTAATTATTATCCAGAGCGGTTCAAAAATTAAGGTTTTAATAATTCGTATTAACCTTTACTACTTAACAATATAATTTATATTTTATTAAAAAAACATAATTGAATATCAATTTCCAAAATCACTTTCCAGAAAATATAGGAATTTTATTTTTTACTTTTTTCCTTGTGGATATTTATCTTTAATTGTTTCTGAAAAATTAATTTGAAATGTGGGATGAAATACAGGGTGTTTCAGGAGATGTACAAACTTCAATATGTTATTCTACATATAATTCTAAGCAAAAAAGTTCTAATAAACATATGTCTGGAAAGGCTTCGTTTAGGATATACAGGAAGATAAAAGTTAATTTTGAAAATAGTGTTTTTTAAGTATTTCAAAAACGGTTGTTGGCAGAGAAGAATTTGTCATTAAAAAACATTTTCTGCAATGAATGTAAAAAAAATTTATAAGTAGTGGCGTGCGAACTACCAATTGTTATAATTAAATAGACAAAAAATGGAACACCACTGTTTTTTTTAACACAATTTTCTGATTTTTTAGATCTCCAATCATTTTACTAAAACGAAAGTCTTTTCAACATTAATCGTAAAGTGTGTCATTTTCGAGACATGAAGCAGTTTATTATTTACATTATTTTCTAATTTCGTTTAAATATGTAAATAAAAACAAAGCTTAATTAATAAAACATTACAACTAATTACTAACGCCGCATAGAGTTAATGCTACTAAATTGTAGAATAACATATTGAAGTTTATACATCTCCTCCTGAAACACCCTGTATACAGTAGAACTCGGCTATAACGAAATTTCAAGGGACTTGACCTGTTGTTTGTTATAAGCAGGAGGTTCGTTATAGGCGATTGAGAAAAAAAAGCTGGTTAATTCAAAATTTCTATTTTAACCAAATGCCAAAGTATACAATTTTTTGTTTTAGTAAATAGATATATATTAAATAAGAAAAAAAAACAACAAAAATCTTAACTAAAATCGAAAGTTTAGGTAGAGAAGAAGTCCGTAATTTGACTCTGCACCTTGCAGTTTTTCGATATCTCTTGAATTATTTTGTCAAAAGATCTGTTGCATTTAAAACGTTTTCATTTTCTCAATAAGTTATTTGCTTTTCGTTTGATTTTTATTTTAAATTGAATTAACTCGAAAACTATTAAAAAAATTTCATGTTTTGTAATAACAAAAAATAATTATAACTACAAGCAGAATTAGTATTCGTGACCAAATGTAAGATATTCCATTTAAAAAAATTTATTTTTGTCACGCCACGGTATTCCGGACTACCCTGTAACTTCTAAAATATTAAAAAATACATTAAAAAGTGAATAATTTTTATATTAAACTCTTTTTCCTAAAACTTACTATTTTCGAGATAAGATAATGGACCAACTTACGTGGATCAACCTGTACGTTCTCGGAAAATATCCTGCAACATCGAAACGGTGATAGATATCAAAATGCAGTTTTCACCATTGAAAATTTCCTAAAAATCAGGCTTATGACATATTAACTATACAGTTTATCTGCCTAGTGAGAAAATCAGGTTTTCCCATTAAAGCAGTTCAAATCTCACTGCCTTGTGCATATATGGTCCAAAAGACTTTCTGGTCAAGAGTATGGAAAGTACTTTAATTAATTATTTACAAGCGATATGCGTAAAAATTGAATTTAAAGCCGAATTTAACTACTATATGCATGCAATAAACAAAATTATTTTAAAACATTCTTTGCCAGATAATTTTTTATTCTCCTATTGCAATTAAATATGTGGCAGGGCATTAGTTAATACTAACAATTATAATTAGGTAATTAATTGCAACCAATTAATAATGTTTAGATATTTTTCAAGAGACAGTAAATAATTTTTAGTAATGTATGTATTAGGTATTGTAGTAATAGGAATACATAGGGTGTAAGATTTAACCAGGAATATTAAAATATCTCGAATACCAGGCATCTTATAAAGAAATGTTTAATATAAAATTTTAATTACTCTGAGGGGGAAATGTATTGGTGTTCAAGTTGTTTCCCCTGCATCCTCCGAGTGGGCGGAGTGGCGGTTAACGTTTTAAATTCAAATGGCAACCCGCATTTTTTTTACAGATTCGGACAATAAGGCTAAATATAAGAACAATTTGTCTGAAACATTTTTTTCGGTTCATGCTAGAAAATACTATAGTTTACGAAATTCAATTCATATCTTAAATAGCAACCTCCACTTGGACAAAAAAAATCTATGGTAATAAAATGTAATAAGTAAACAATAACGTAAACAAATAACACATCTACTTTTAAACATTCTGTTGTTAATACTGCTTCATAATGAAGTATTTAACCGTAGAAGAGAAAATCGAAATGGTTTTGGTGCATGTAGAAGCTGATAATGCTGCCAATCTCTATATTCAGCGTTTTCCTGAAAGACCACGATCTTAAACTTCTTTCTATCTTGTGATGAAAAAAATTATTAATGAAGGGACTGTAAATCAGAAGAAAAGAAGTCATCCAGCTACTGTGTGTGGAAAAGACGATCAAATTGCAGTCCTAGGTGCTGTGGCTTTTAATCCCCAAGTGAGCACAAGAGAAATATCAGGATTATCAAATATTTCTCAGATAAGTGCGTGGAGAATGCTGAGGATGCACAAGTTTCATCGTTCTCGTATCTCTACCCCAAGAGTTCCAGAAGGAAAATTTCCAAAATTTTTCTCATGGAGCTTTTGGTTTAGACTTTTGTGAGTGGCCCTCTGAATAGATAGAACGAAATTACAATTTTTTTTCGTTGTGTATTATTCTCTGACGAGCCATCGTTTACAAATTATGGTATAGTTGATAGGTATTACATGCATTACTGGAGTGTTGAAAATCCGCATTGACTTCGACAAGTTGAACACCAGCGTCTTTGGACTGTCAACATACGGTGTGAAATCATTAGCAGTAAAGGCATCAGTCCCCACATAATTGAAGGGAACTTGAATGGTAAAATGTACTGGAAAATTTTCGAAAATGAACTGCCTATATTACTCCAGAATTTAAACTTAGAAGTACCTCAGAACATGTGGTTTCAACATGTCCAGCTCACTATTCTGAGGTGGCACGGGAAGTTTTTAATCGTAATTTTAACGGTCGATGGATCGGCGGATCTGGTCCGGTGAATTGGCCTGGTAAACCTCCAAATCTCATTTCACCGGATTTCTTTTCGTGGGGATATCTCAAAGATCAGGTTTGGAAAGAAATACCAAGAACACGTGAGGATAGGATTCTATGAATTATAAACGTTTCTGCTAATATTTTATAAGACACATTTCGTAGATGTGAAGAGTTCTTTAAAACACGGATAAGTAAGTGCATTGAAGTTCGGGGACACCATTTTGAACATTTACTTTAAATAAAAGCTATACAAAAATTCACATTTTCATTAATTCTAAAACAGATATCATCAAAGCTTTCAGTAAATCATAAGTGAAAGAGAAATTTAATTTCGTTAATTACAGCGTTTTTTAGCACGAATCGAAAAAAACATTTCAGACAAATGTTTCTTATTTTTAACCGTATTATCCGAATGTGTAAAAAATATCTGGGTTGCCATTTCAAATTAAAAAGTTCACCTCCACCCCGCCCACATGGGGGGCGGAAAGGGATCGACTTTAGCACCAATACATTTCCCCCATCAGAGTAATTAAAGTTTGATTCTAAACATTTCTTTATAGAATGCCCAGTATTCGAGATATTTCGATATTCCAGGTTAAATGTTACACCCTGTATAGGCAGACAATTACTTACAGACAAGTAATTATTTATTTGGCAACTAATTTGTAGCTTTAAATCCAGAATAAAGAAAATTTGAAATATCATTTTGCTAAAAGGCATTAGGTATGATCCGTAGAATTATTACTGGAAATGACTCTCTTTTGGAAAATACCTATTATATTACATAAAAGGTAATTACTTTAATTGTTACATAGGTATCAGGTTGATGAAGACACCACGATAAAATGTTTCGACAAGGAAAATAAACAACATTATGAAAAAACATTCCTCAGGGGATTTATCGAAATATTTAATCTGCATAATAATAAAGAGCCTAATGTGCGAACATCAAGGATTGTAAATTGGAGCATTGCAATATTCAGTAAGTATCTTAAGCAGAAAATTACTATACATAATATTAGCAAAAGTTAAACGAGTTTGCTTATCCATGGCCATTAGATACCCATACACACAGACTTAAGCCAGTTAACTGCCAGTTTGGAGTGATTCGATGCGTGCGCAGTTTTATCTTATTATTTTAAATCGTTTCGAATTCAAAAATAATTGTGAAAAAAATTTTTTTTTAAGTACAATTTTCTAGGAAAGTGGTGTCGTAATAAGGCGGTCATAATAAGGTGTTAATAGTACTTTCCAACGACAATTATGATCTTGTCTACCGCTACTTACTGCTCGTAACCGCCCGGGCAACGTTTTATAGCGTCCGCTATATTTCGAGTACCGTTTTCATTTTCTTATACAGTAACTGTAATGTGAAGTCAACAATACTTTGAGAGTATACATGTCATATTTATCTTAATTAATTTGATTATTAATTTTATTAATTATTTCAGGATTAATTGAATTATTAATTATTTCAAGAAAACCTGCATTCATGGCTAAGTGTCGGAGTGTATAGCGTGCTTTGCCATGATTTTGATGTTGTTTATTTCAATTTTTGACTGCTCATTTATAGTTTTTTGTTGCTTCAAAATGTGTTTATTTTAAAACTGGACTCGAAAATGAAATATTCTCAACAAGAATAATTAGTATGATTTACGTAATTGGTTCATGTGATGAAAATTGTTTATTATCATCTTGGAATGATCAATAATAGAGGATATCCTAATGTAAAGAGCCTAGAAAGTCTAAAGGAGCATTTCAAACGGATAGGAAGTGTTAATTATAAAAGAAAAGTCGAAAAAAAAGGGGTCTTAGGAGGAGAAAATGACCTGAAAATCACTTTATCAGTAGTAGAAAGCTCAATCATTGTCGTGAGAGAAATTAGTCAGAGAACTTTCAAAACTTAAAATAAACAACATCGAAACCATGGCAATGCATGCTAAATACTCAGGCACTTAGCCATGAACGTAAATTTTCTTGAAACAATTAATAATTTCATTAGCATTTAAGATAAATATGACATTATTTTATATCAAAATAAAGAAAACTGAATTTTTGCTTCGCCTTATAAAAAAAATATGCCACCCTATTTGAAAAAAATCAAGAAAATTGAAGTTAAAAAGTGAAAATTAAAAGGCGATTTAAAAGAATTAAAGGTGAACACCTTGTATGTATTTTTGACTAAATGAATATTTGTTGCTAAGGCGATCTTATGTGGAAATTAATCCTAAAATTATTAAAATCTAAGTTAAAGTAATTGGGATATCAATTTTTTTTATGAGACACTAAAAATGTTTAAAATTTCTTTTAAAACGTCCGTCACTGCATCTCAGGCTCAGAGGAGGATTCTATCACGGGAAAAAATACAGGTGTTCCGTTAAAAAAAAATTACTCTTGATGATGTTCCGCGTTTTTGGGACACCCTATAGGGTTGTTATAAATTTTAAAATTCACCTTCATTAGCCTCGTACACGTTTTCATAAATTTTTTTAATAAAATCACAAATAAACTTATAGAAGTCTGAGGGGTTGTTAAATGCACACTCTCTATAAAAAATATTACAGTCTTGTCTGCCGTTACTTAAAAACCACAAACCACGATCAATAATGATTTATGCCCTAATAGATTTTTTAGTGGTAGATAATACTTATTACAAATTAAGGATATTATTATAATGCTTACAATCCTCACCTTTTTAGGATTTTCAATAAGCTACTGTTACTTAATTATTGAGGATTTTTTAGGTGTATTTGCTGCTCTTTTCGGTGCTCTAATCATCAACGTTCCCCAAGCCATATTCATGGACACATTCTACCTCTTTGGATTCGTGGTCAGCTTAACCACCGTGTTGGCTCTATTGGTAGTTATGGCTCGCCAACCAACAGTTGATATAAATCTTTCGTTTAAAGTAAGTTCATTCGCAATTTTTATGTTTATAGTGTGTACAGGGTGTCCCACCGACAACGGACTATAGGCTTTCCCTATATCGTTTTTTTGTTTGTTTTTTAAAAACAGAAAATTTTTTAAAGTAACTGAATTTATGGAAAATTATAAGGGCTGATCATTAAAAAAGCCTTAATAAATGGGATTAAGTAATGCCCTACATTTACGGTTTTCCAGCTATGTAATGTAGGCCGTTGATTAAGCCATTTACTATATACCATTCTACCTCTGATAAAAAGGTAAAAGCTAATAAAATCGACGACAGAACTCTAAAGAAATGCCTTATTTCAATACCTACTTAAGTTTAATTTTAATGATTATCGTTTATTTTCCAAAATTTGATTAATCAACAGGATATCGCTTTCATGTTTTCAGAAATTCCATGTTCTTTGAATATGAAACTACGCAACTTTTAAACTAACCCTTGTACAACAAACTTTCAAAAACTACTGAAGGCAAACACAGTTAAAAATTATAATTTCCCGACATGGAAAAATAATCATTTTCTTTAATTCCCGTGGGTATTTCCCTAGGGATGGGGTACGTATATCTCGCTATATTCACAATTTTGATATTTAATTACAACACAGATATCGTTTTTTTCCAAAATACATCGAATTTTCAAAATAACCTAATTTTGTCCAAATTTAATTATAATTCTTTAAATAACCGAGATCACCATGCTTAAATTCGAAAAACGGTCATTGTGTGCAAATCGGGCTATCTCCATTTCTTTCCGATATACGGGGGGTACTTTAAAACTATTTAACATACGAGGTGGAAACTTTTGTACTTCTCATCATTCGGATCTTTTTAACTGGAATAGTTATAGTGTTGTTTAAATGGGGAAAAAATTGTACCAAAGAGTGTTCTTTACAGCATTACACACAAATACACATTAATCTCCGCCCCGTTTACGCGCCTGTTTTCTGGACCCCCTGTATAAGTTATAATTTCTAGATTGCTATATTATTATCAATACATAAATTATCACGTAGGTACCTTTGGTTCCGTTCATCCCATGCATTAGTGTATTCTTCAACATATATTTGATGTTGGAATTGGATCGATACACTTGGATCCGGTTTGTAGTTTGGCTTATAATTGGTATGTATCAACATAAAGCGAACACATTTTTTTATAGATTAGATACGTATAGTCGAATCAATCATTCTTTGCATGCACGTCATACAAGATACTGAATCTAGTAAGTACGTCTTTTTAATATTTCTTTTGCACTCTGCAATATTACTGAATATACCGGCCGTCTCATGAAAAATGGTCGAAGCGATAACTCAGCTATTTGTGAACGAATTTTAATCAACTAAAATCTAAATAGAATGATATTGTTCAGACTACTAAATTACGTAAAAGTTGATTTTTTCTAAATTTCACTTCTTCTTTACTTCTACTTTAGGCGTCAATTTCAGAATTCAAAATAAAACTCCATATTTTTTCAAACATTTTTTTATAGAAATTATTTTTCTGAAATTGATGATGAATGACAAGTTAATGTTCGAGCAAATTTGAAATGAAAAAAATTGAAAAGTTGGAACAATACGGCAGAATAATTGTTCAAAATTAATGTTATTCTTTTTGTTTATGATACAGTAGAGTATGGTGGGGCAAGATGACGAACTCAAGTTGTCTGAAAATCTGAAAGACGTTTACTTTATCAAATGACAGTTTTTGAAACATTTATGTATGAAGTTTTAATTTAAGCCAGTAGATGGTGATTTAATCTGTTGTTTTAGTCGCTAACCGCAAAATTTAAAAAAAAACTGCTGTTTGATGTAATAAATGTCAGCTCGAAAATAAGGGATTTTTCAACAAAAAGGTAAGTTTTGATGAAAAATATTCTTATGTTTCCAAGAAATTTTTTGATAATTAAAATATTCTGCAAGTGTCGTTTTAATTTTGGTTTTTTTTTAACTTTACAAAAAATTCTTGAACATGTACATCGGGGATAAGATGACGAACTCGTCATCTTCTAGCCTTAGTGTGTTTTTTACAGATAGTGAGAAATTATAAGGAAACACCCTGTATAATATATAATATACAAGGTGTTTCCTAAATGTTAGGCAAAAATTTAGAGGGCTATTCTCCAAGTAATTTTAAGAATTTTTTGTTCTTCGATGATTTTTGGAAAAATGCTTTCTTTCCTAGATACAAGATGATAAATGATTTTTCATAAAATTTATTAAAAACTACAATAATTGTTCATGACTGCCATCAGCTTGGATGCATGTTTCTAATCTTCTCCTCATTGACAGCCGAACTTTGTCAAAAATACCAGGACTGTTTTTTACTGAATTGCGCTCATCAATTATGTGATTTCTCAAATCTTCCAGGTTTCCCACTGGATTAGTGTAAACTAATGATTTTAAATGACCCCATAGGAAATAGTCCAGAGGGTTCAAGTCTGGGAATCTAGTTGGCCATAAGTGAGGACCACCACGACCAATCCAGCGATCTCCATATGTTTTCATTAAAAATTCTCGAACAATCCTACTAAATGCCCTAATAAAAAAAAAGTTCAATAAACTTTTACGGCCTTGTATCTAGGGAACAAAACATTTTTTCTAAAATCGTCAAAGGACAAAAAATTCTTAAAATTAGTCAGAGAATAACCCCTTAAATTTTTGCCTAACATTTAGGAAACACTCTATATAACACAAAGCAAAATAAGTTTTAAAGGGAACGTTATAAAAATAAATAAACGGCTGCACCTAACTGGCTCTCAATTGGTAATAATTGCAATTTATTGCAAAACGTCTTAATTTCCTTTAAAAATCTACAAACGACTGACTGTATAAACATTTTGCATTAAAAAAAGTACGCAGATGGTGCAGAAATTTGGTTTCATTATTGAAATTTAATATATTTGAAGATAATGTAACTTTTCTACAAGTAGTCTCAAACTTTTAGCCGGTAGTGCATATGAACCCTTTTGCACGCAATATATTATAAGACGGACTATTCTTTTCCATTTGCTCCTCATGCAAGTCTCTTATGTGAGACTTTCGGATGATAAACACTTAAATGGTAGTTTACTGCATCGTATCAATATTAATAGCGACGTGTTGACGTGCACGTAACGATATACGGACCATCATCTACCTAATTGTAACTATGACACTGACTGTTCATTTAGGTTTTCTGATATACTTCTGCTATGGCATCCGAAATAGCGTCGAAGGGGAGAAATTCAAAGCTCAACAACATCAATTGACGGAAACCATTAAAACTCAAGAAAAGAAGGGATCGATAAGCAATGGCTCATATTCAGCGTATGATCCTGAGTGAAACAGAGATTACTTAGAATTGTGTTGAAAACAATGAGTTCCTTTGTTCTATTTGGGAAGTCCCATTTATCCCTAAATCCGTAGATAGTTTTAAGTCATACTTATGTATTAAATTGTTATTTTTTTGTTACAATAATTTTTAAATTTTATTTTCAATTTTTAAAATAATGACAAAATAATTAGTCTTAAATGTTAAAGCAGTGTATGACAGTTTACATGCATTAATGTTAATGTTTAATTGAGAATCCCATAATTGAATCCCATTAGGTTTTCATGGCATTTTGTTGGCGTTTCCTGGCCTCTTTATGTACTTACTTTTTTGATGTTTTGATATAAATATACTTGTAGATTTACAAAGTTTTCTACGAACAAAGACAAATATTTCTTATGTCGTGGGTGGCTGGTGGATGTAAGTGCGGAACTAAATATTTCCATTAAAACTGGTTGTGATATCAGGGAACTTAGTATAGACATGTACTCTGGCTAATACTTATTATTCCATACTGTAGAATTTTTCGATTTTCTTAGTTTTTAGTAAATTTTATTTTTACGACTATCACATCCGTTTTCTTATATTATACCTTCGACTTTGTGAATGAAAACAAGTTTTAAACTACAATAATTGTCTTTCGTACATAGGATGACCCTTATTCCCAATAGTGCTGAACTGATCGACAAGTTCCGTGAGTCCACATGTGTTCCATTTGAATCAATTTTTCTTCTGAACTTCCTTCTTGGCAATGTTTATTCGTGATTCGTGGTACCAAGATGTTGATTAGACGTGGACCAATTCTTGATACGTCTAGTTAGCAATGGACTGGGTGCTTGCGAAGGACCACCCTGAGTTCGCGGTCTCAGAGACACCGTGTTCGTGCAAATGAAGAAAACAAAAAACCCCTTTTTAACGGTAACTAAGGTTTATTGTTCACCAACAATTTCGAGTAATTTAGCAAAGGAGTAACAACTTTTCGTGACAGGTTAACTAGTGTACTAATTAACCGTGTATAGGAACCGTGAGTAAAGTAATGGCGTACGAGTAACGTGCAAAGTACGGAGTTAAGAGTCGACGGAGACGCACAAGAAGAGAGCGATTTTTTTTCTTGCAAAATCTTAAATGCTAAAGTTAATGGTAAGCGTACATAGGCGTACCAGAAACCAAGAGGTCATCAACGGTACTTCTAGATTTGTCCTTGTAACTTGCCTAACTTTAACAATATAATTGGGTTTTATTGGAGGGCGGTTAAGACCAGAATCGAGAACATGTCTAAATTCTAGTACGCACAAAAGGTCGGCGAGAAGTTTTATTACATAGTTAGTCTAAGATCAAATGAAATGCAGACCAACATCTGGTCATACGGGCAAAGTGGCAAGAAAAACGAGTAATGTTCATAGGCGTAGTACACGGGTTCCTTACAACTAGTCACAGATTTAATACTAGAACTTATGAAAAATACAACTTATCGAACTAATAGATTAAATCAATTATCGGATATTCTGTCCTCTACACAAGCTCTAACAGGCAATTAATTTAACATCATCGTTAATACTCTGTACTGTTTTCCGATGTTTTTAGTTACTTTTCCACCATTTCTCAGTTCCAGACAGTACGTGATGTGGCCCAGGCTGCGTGAAACTCAGTTTTGACCGCAAAGAATCAAATATCAGACTCATTTCCAAACTATTTGCCAGAAAAAAATAACAGACATTTCAGCTAATGCATTTAAATAGTTTTTTTTCCTGGATTTAGAACAAAAAACATTAATAAAGAGAAATAACATTGGAAATACATCCTAATCGTACCTCAAGCTAACCTAAACTTTGAGAATAATGTTCAGTCCTCTTTCGTCTTATAAAAGTTTTTGTTTACAATACATTTTAAAATACAGGGTGGGCCATTGAAAACTTTCCACTGTGAGCGTTCGCTGGAGAAAAATGAAAAACGCTCGTACCCGCCAATTTTAGATTTAAGGGGGACACTTTCCTTTCATATTATTATAAAAGTAAATGGCAGGGATGTCATTTGAAAATTTTAAATAGAAAGAGGTGTCAAGGGGCACCTTGTTTTAAAACGCTCTAAATTCTCTTTTCAACGACACCAATTTTTCGTAATTTCGATTAGTAATTTTCGAGAAAGTATGTCATCAAAAATTAAATGTCTTACCATTTTTAGTTCAGTAAATGTTGAAAATGGGCACCGCCAACCTCCATACAATAATACAGGACCTGTTCACAATGTTATCGGACATTTTGAAGTATTCCAGATGTTATTTGGCAGCATTCGTGTATAATCACTGACGTGAGTCTTCTAAGGAATTTGGCTGTGTGGAATGAATGAAATCATAAATTTAAAAAAATAAAGAAATGTCCGACAACACTTTTTTGACATTTTTTTCAGTACCGAATTAAGTATTTCGACTTTTTTATGCAATTGGTGAATTTTTATAATCCAATAGTATCTATTTAAATAATAGCAACTGAAAAAACATTTGTTTAATCAAATTTTAAAATTGAGTTTTTGCGTTTTTCAATATGGCGCTGCCTAAAAAGTGACATATCTTATATACATTTAGATTTGCTATAAGTGTCTATAATTAGAAGAAAAAACTGGATCTGCAGCCCATTCTGAAAAAAGATATTCCATATTTAAATTTTTAAAATCGTTTTTAGATTAACAGCAGCAGGAAAAAAACCAAAAAAATGTGGTGAAAGCGCGAAGGTTTTCTATATGTATATGAGATTTTTTTAGATTTTTCAAAAAAAACAGTTTTCTAAAAATTAAGCGAGTCACAAAAAGTCAAAAAACAAGAAAGTTGTATTTTTAATTGTTTAATTTGATGAAATACAAATATCAAATTTAAAAAAAAACAGTGGCGTACAATAATCACATCATAAATATCAATTAGGTAATCATTTGCGACGCCACAGAAATTATTATTTAAAATGTAATAACATCAAACGTAGCCCCTTATTAATGCTAACAAACATGCCAAGTTTCATCAAAATCGGTGCAAAGCTTTTTGAATAATTAATAAAAAAATCGATTTTTTAATAATACGTTGACACCCTGTATCTCGAAAATGATGCAAGTTAGAACACATGTTTATATGAACAATTTTTCATAAAATATGACAAAAAATCACCCCTTAAAATTAATGACATCATTTAAGTGAAACCCTGTATATTTTATAGGACTGCCACTTTTCAGGTTCTAAAACCTTATGCATAGACGAAATAGCCAAATCGTAAACATGACTAAGTTGCCGAATGCTTGCTGCTATTATGTACATTTTCTTGTACAGCTAGTGAAACATTTAATTTTTTATCCTCACTAATCGCAGAACGTCTCGTCTTCAGCTTACCTTTCACAGAACTAGTATCTCGAAATTTCTCTTAATTTTGTTTACTACTGATTGGTTTATGGATCTATACAGATATTTGTTGTTAAATAAAACAGACATCCGTTGTGTTCGCACTCTATCATTATACCCAAACATGATAAGAATTTCAAATTTTTGTGTTATGAATAAATGCGTTGTAATACGGCTTTTATTTACAATTACTTTATTTTTTAGAAATTTATTAGAATTTATTAGAATTGTATTAGAAATTAAACCTCCACAAAGTCAAACCAATATTAATAAACATGAAAATGTTGTGCATTAATAGAATAAAAATAACTTTTCTCTGGAAATACATAAGCAAATCTACCAAATAAATCATCAAAAGATTGCCCCGAACCGTTTAGTAAATGTCTATCTTTTATCGTTAAGTAATGAAAAGAAAAATATGTTTTTGAGAATTTATCAAAGAATTTGTTATGTAACATAGTAAAAAGGTTTATACCCTGTACATAAAAAAGTGTGTCCTTTTACATAAAATGATCAAAAATAGGACCAAAAATATTTTAAAAAATTATCACTGACGTCATATCTGGAACAGTGATGACGTCACGTCTAATATTATCCGACCAAAATATGTGGAATTATAAACTAAAGCGTCCGAGCATTTTTCATTATTTTAATTCTAAACCGAGAAACTGAATTCATTCCATACTTTATGTACACCCCGTATATGAAATGTAAGAAGTTAAACCTAACAATTAAGAATCCTTTCTTAGGACGTGCAGCTTAGGAAAGAGCAGTTGCCGAATTAATGGTTCACAAAAGGAAGGTTAAAAATACTAATGCGCTACAAGATACCATAAAAGAATGTGAGGAACGTGATGATCTGGTTGATCTAGCATTTGACTACATGCAAAATTTCCAACTGCTCCATTTTCCGGTGCAGGAAGTATTCTACAGGGTGTCCCAATATTCCGTTTACATAGAGTTACTGTCGATTTCTGAGATCAAAATATGACAATTTAACCATATGTACCTTAATTCAAAAGCTGATAGTTATAGACCTACGAGTTGTCAAAGTTAAATTTTAAAAATCAATTTTTAGTCATAATTATTAAACCGAACCGGAGAATATCTTGAAATTTACTACTCGGGGGTTTTTCGAGATGGAAAATCCACATATGCTAACAATTTTATGGTTACTCATAGAGGGCGCAGCAAACGATTTATGTTACTCATTTGATTGCTTGTTACTTTTTTCTACGTTACGTTAATTCACTTTTAAATAGAATAGCGTATTGGCCTATTGTTGATGCTTAAAAAAGGTATATCTTAGTCATGTGGTTATGAGCAGCTAGAAAAATGCACTTGAACTAGTGGATGTTCAATAACGACTTACTGTAATAGTAACAGATACCAAACATTTTAATTTTTCATTAACAAGTGTATGTTTACATTGGTGTTTTATAACCGAATTATCATGGAATACTCATTTAGTGAGCAAACTGATATGATGTTATTGTTTGATTTTTGTAATGACAATGGCCATGAAAGTGCACGGGTATTTGACAAGTCGTTTTTACAAAAATTAAAATTTTATTTTTATTCACCTTTGAAAAATATAATTCAAAGATTTATTTAAATAAACCTCCATTTGCTTCCATACAAAAATATAAACGCAATTCAAATATTCCACGTTAATTTTGTAAAATTTCTGGCGATAATTGGAGACACTTCCAATTTATTCTTTGTAAATCATCTAAAGAAGTTAGCTTTATTTGGTATACTTTAGAATTAAGGTGCTCCTATAAAAAAAATCCAAAGGTATCAAATCTGGAAATGTGGCTGGCCATTCAGTAGATCATCTACGTCCAATCCAATATTCGGGAAAATTATCGTTCAGAAAATTTCAAACAAACACTGAATTATGAGACAGGGCTCCATCCTGTTGAAAAAATAAGTAATTTTTGAGTAAATTGTTACCTTTTTCCATTATATCAATAAATTAGCAGACAAATTAAATTTTGCCGCATATCGAGATAAATAGTGCCGTTCAAGTTTTCCGCGTAGAAAAATGGATCAACGATATGATTGCCTAATATCCCAGTCCAAACATTGAGTTTTTCAGAATGTTAAATATGCTCTTCTCGCATTAAAGGGAGGTTAACTTCATTCCAATGTCGACAGTTGTGCCGATTCACGTGACCATTCCAGAAAATGAGGATTGGTCTGAAAAATAAAAGCTGGAGATGTCGATATTTGTTTGAGTGACTTTAACATGATTTTACAAAATTCTAGACATCTACCAAATTCCTCTTTATTTAGCTGACGGACAAGATTCATTTTGTAAGGATGCAATATAAACTTATGAAGAATTCTGGGAACACATTACTTTCCGACTCCAGCAACTTGTGACAATACTCGAATGGATTGGGTATTGTCCATCGTGGCCCAAAACACCAACTGAAGCAGCCTCGTTATTGATAACTCGTGCTGGGTAGTGCTCCTGGATGTGCATAGAACAGCTTCCCTGAATTTTTCTATTAATGTTAATATATACTTGTGTTGAACAAACTTATCAGGATGATGCTGGTTAAACATTCTTGCAGCAGCCTTTGCATTACTTATCATTGGAGTAATAGAAACCCACTAATTCCACACGTTCTTGAATTGAAAATACCATGTTCGCGTTTTAAATCTACTTCCATAATATAAATATATAAATATAAATAAAAATAAAATAAAGTTTTACATGGTAGAAAATAGTAAATTCAGTACCTCTTTTTTATTGAAATTGATTAAATCCAGAAGCGATAAGTAGAGAATTTACAAACAAAATCTGTTTTTTATTCTTGCAAGTGAATTTAACGATGACAAACAAAATTTAAATTTTTGTGAAAATGACTTTTATTAAAATTTTTTGTAAAGAGGGTTCCAAGACCTTCAAAACTAGATGTCACACGACCCTTCTTCCCTATTCAAGTTTGGGTTTCTAACACCCCCTCTCTGAGGGTTTCTCATTAAATCGACGTGTTTCGGCAAATTTCTCTAAACATGACACTATAAGAAGTATCCGAAGTGGCTCCTTTTCATTGGAACACCCTGTATTGAGGAGTAGGCAAAAAATGAAAAAATCAGCTACAAAATCTGCAAATTAATAGCCAATAAGCAGTTAAACCAATTAATCTATAGTGGGTCAATAAATTATTTAAAACGAAATAGTCGGTTAACTATTTCCTTTTAAATATGTCTAGATCGAACCAGAATTTCGAAGTAATACTCGGAAGGTAGTTCCGGACGGGAGAGAAGCGAGGCATAAAGAGGAAAGGGGTTTTAGTGGGTATTCGGCTTTTAGCCTGACACTATGAGTCCCACACTACCAGACCGAACAAGATCCTACCATCAATGGTCTGGTGTGCGTAAATGCATTTCCCAAACCTCTATAAAAAAAAAAAAAAAAAAAAAAGATCGAACCAGAATGACGTAGCGTACTTGTATATGGATCAGGTTCCCACGGAACCATCAGGATAATTCTAGCTATTTGAATCCTTTACTGGTAAACAGCAATTAGTACAAGATGTTTAATAATCTTTGTCACGCAATCAAATTCCAATAAACAAATTTGTACAATACGATACCGACGGTGATCACTTGGCTTACGGGCAAACAAAAAGTCGAAAGAGGCGCAAGCTCGTCTGAAAATTTTTATTTCTGATTTCTCATCGTACTTCATTTTAACGTTTTTGTTAGATAAGTTTATTGTCTTTTGCGACGTGGAAATTTCTTATCTGCCGGTATGGTGCAATTATATAAATTTATTATTTATTGTTGAATGAAATGACACTCAATTGTGCACCTTTGCAACAGAATTTAGAAGCGACCCAATCGAAGACGCAGTTTGTTATTGCAAGGTAAGTCCATTTATTTTTATTTTCTAAGATGTAAAGGGCTGGACGAAAGTCCGAAATAAAATTAATGTCTTTTCAGCGAGTAACTTAGAAAAAACCATATAAACACGTAAACTCATTTTAAATTATACGTATTTTTTGTCAAAGAAATGAAATATTTTCCTTCAACCCCTTAGTTGCAACCCTATTCAACTTTTTGTTAATGGAAACGTATATGTACGCTCCCTGACAAAATTACCCTAATTTTTTACGATAATTATTAATTTTAGTAGACAAGACTTTTAAAATTATTTTAGATTTTACAACATTGCAAATAATAAACAAAAAACAACTTTTTGGCAAATCAAATTTATTTCTGGTTCAAATACGGAAATAAAATAAAATTTCCAGGCAACAAAAACATAGGCTACCCTTTTTATATCTGCTGATTACCTCTAAGGTGTTAATATTTAGTAGTGCGTTCATCCCCCGCTGTTTTCTAAGACTTCCAGCAATAGGTTTGGAAGCGATTTAAAAAGTTTTTGTATGTATTCTTGTTGAATATTGATCAACTTATCTATAATGCAAGTCTTAAGTTCTTCTATAGAGTTAAACTGTTTTCCTTATGCATGAACTACTCGAAAAAGTTTTCCCCAAAAATTCTCAATAATGTTAAAATCTGGCGATCGGGCTGGCCAGGGTAAAACTAAAATATTTTTGGTTTTAGGATTTTTTTTAATTCGCGCTGTGTGAATAGGCTCATTGTCTTGCGGAAAGATGAATCTCCCTCTTGTTAGCTCTTCTCTTTTAACAATTGGTTCTGAAATAACTTCTATATAGTTATTTGCGTCCATTTTTGACGAACAAAATATTAATTCAGTTTTCCGTAGTATCTTGTCCCAGCCCAAACCTTGATACCTCCTCCCCCCAGTTGACGTTTGCTTAAAAACATTTTTTTCTTACGTAAATGATGAAAATAATATCGATGTCTATCAAGACAATTCAAATTAAAACGTTTCTCCACAATGAAAATAACTTGTCTCCATTTCTTTTTCCATAAGCAATATTCAATTGCGAATTTCTTCTTGTTGGCTTCATGGGCTTTTGAAAGAGGATGATTTGTCTTTAGTTTTAATCACTTCAAATTTCTGGCTTTTTGCAAAATACGTTGGATATTTCTGATGTTTGTTTGTACTCCGGCTTATTCACAAATTTCCCTCGCAGGGTTGAATGCTTGGCATAGAATTGCACTCTGTTATCGAATAGTTGTTACTATGGGCCTGCCTGTGCTCTTCTTTCAGCTACAATCATCGCCCAGTCTAAAAAATCCCGTATAACGTACCTACTTCGATTTAAAATTCGAGCCATTTTAGAATTTGTCCAATTTTTTTCATGTAAAGTTTCAAAACCTGCTTCTCACTCTCCGACGAGACTTTTCCTCTTGGCATTGTTTAATTGAATTTAATTCATTAAATATTAACAAATAAATAATAACAGAAAGGGTTTAATGTTTTAAAACTAAATTATTATTGCTTTTTAAACAAAGTTAAGATTAAAAACTGAACATGGCTCATGTTTTTCTCGAACTAGAATTTTATTTTATTTTCGTATTTGAATTAGAAATAAATTTGCGTTATCAAAAAGTTCTTTTTTGTTTATTACTTGCAATATTGTAAAACCTAAAATAATTTGAAAAAGTCTTATCTACTAGAATTAACAATTATCGTTAAAAATTGGGATGGCTTATAATTTTGTCAGGGAGTGTATATGTCGTTTGTAAGTTCGTTGAAAAGTTTGTAAAAAATGGAATCTTAACATAGCATTTCTTTCTTTTGGTTATATGGTTGTTAGGAAATAAAAAAACAAAAAAAAATAAAAAATTACGAATGTCTTCTTAGTTCAATCTACAGGTTATTTCACGTAACAGATGCTGAAAATGTCCGCCCTTGTCATGTTTCCAGGCGATGGTAAAACCCTGTAAAATCTAATACCGATACACACATCTACAGACATACACAATTGTCTCTAATTTTGAATAAGTTTTTATTTTGCATCAATAAAATAAATAAACAAGCAAAGTGGTATTCAGCATATCAAAATGTACTTCAAAAGGCGAGAAAATACTGCATTTTTGTGCCAAGTTTAATGCCTCAATAAACAATATATTTTTTTATTTCGCTTTAAAATTGTGGCATTTTTGTGTAAAACCGAATTGAAACGCCCAGTTCATTATAAGGGGTACAAATAAGTTTCCGTCGTTTGATATCAAAAATTAGGAATTAATTGTGGAAAAACGGTGCATTATGTTTTATTCAAAGTATCAAAGTAGTAGTTGTCCATCGTTAGTCACTACTTTTTCCCATCTTTCTGGCAGCATTTGAATACCACGTCGGAAGAACTCTTCATCTTTTGAGGCTATCTATGAATCTACCCAATCTTTGGTATCTTCATATGATGTAAAGCGCTGCTCAGACAGAGCATGTGTCATCGACTGGAATAAGTGATAGTCTGATGGGGTAAGGTCTGGTGAATATGGCGGGTGGGGTAGGACTTTCCAATTAAGTGTTTCCAAATAGGTTTTGACCAGCACCGCAATACGCGAACGAGAATTATCATGTAGGAGAATAATTTTGTCGTGTCTGGAGTAGTAATGGGCGCGTTTTTCTTGAGTGCTCGGCTCAATCTCATTAATTGTATTCGGTTTGAGCAACTCGTAATACATGGCGTATATGACACCAAGCTGGCCTCACCAAATATACATCAGTCTTTTTCCATGAATATTTGGTTTGGCTGTCGATGTTAAAGCATGGCTAGGTGGTCCCCATGATTTTCTTTCCTTTGAGTTATCGTAATGGATCCATTTTTCATCGTCAGTGACTACTCGATGCAAAAACCCTTTTTTTATGCCTGGCAAGTAGCATTTCATTCATGTAAAATCGGCGTTCAACGTCTTTCGGCTTCAATTCATAAGGAGCCCAATTCCCAACACTTTTAAACGATTCGAAATTGCTTGTTAGGTCACTTCTAATGTAAGTGAAAGTTCTTTTCGCGTTTAGAATGAATCTTCCTCTAATAATACTTGCAATTCCGTATCTTCGTACACTTTAGGTCTTCCACTGCGTTCTTTGCCTTCCACATCAAGTTGACCGTTTTTAAATTTGTGAAACTACTCGCGACAACTTCTCTCACTCAAAGCAGTCTCACCATATGCTTCTACAAGCAACTGATGCAGATTTTTTCAAATTAAGAAGTAAACTAAAAGTCCTCGCAAATGACGCTTATTCGCCGCAAAACTTGACATTATTGAACGAAACAAATTAGGTGGTGTTGATAAGGAGTCACTAATATTTCAAGGTTAATTCAGGTTAGTTAGTTTTTGCTGGATGACCAAACTCGCGATAGTACGTTTTACATCTGACAATTTCAAAATATCTTTGGCCATGTTTTGCTAAACGGCGGAAACTTATTTGTACATCTTTTATAACTTCCTTGAAACATATTGGAATTTCTACGTTTTGGAACCATTTCTGTGGAAACACGAAAAATAACCGTTATAAATTTCACAAAATCAAAAACAACAAAATCAAAATTCCACGCATGTGGAAACGAAGCTCGTCTAATGTATTTAAAATTTTGTCCGAACGTTTCGTGCATACATTGTAAAAAGTTGGTTGATTTACTATCGTGTTTGTTTTATTATTAGGTGTATAAATTAATTCTCGGCCCTTAGATAAAATTGGTTAAAACACCTATCTGAATTTACAAATTTTTCTAACTACAGTTAGGTGCAGAACTGAGTCAATACTTATAAAATTCGTATTAATGGTGGCATAAACAAAATATCTAACAAGTATTCAAAGGAAGGCTTTTATTTTCAAAAAGTACATTAACATTAACATTAAAACCATACAAAACATTTGCCGAAAATAAATGGGGTACATCAAATAATCCTAAATAACGTTGGTTCAGTTTTGCACCGTCAAATTCCAGCCATGAACAAAAACGATACGATCGAGAAACTAGTCGACAAACAAGTAGAAACTCGCCATAAAATGCAGTGTGCAGCTAATATAGACGAGTACGAACCATTTAATCGCATATCCTCCGTTAATAAACATCATAATTCAAAATCTTTAAACAATGAAGCCGATTTCAAAGTTTCAAAGAAAATTAATTGAAAAATCACTGATTGATGGAAGATCCACACGGGAAATCGCATTTCAATTAAATATAAGTCAATCCACAGTACAAAGGGTAAAAAATAAGTGCAAAATTTCCTTAAAAATAAATAAAGGTGGCCAACCAAAAAAGATGTCTGTGCAAGATACTAGAAGAGTAATTAGATATTTGGGCAGTGGTGAAGCCTCTTCGGCCTCCAAAGCAGCCGTGTTGCTGCGAGGGGATACTGGGAAATCGGTGAGCAAATGGACAGTCCAACGAGCTTTACATCAATCCAAACTTGTTGCTGTGGAGAAGAAGAAGAAACCCCTACTTTCTAAGAAGAATATTAGGGCACGACTAGATTTTGTAAAAAGATATGAGGCATGGACCGAGAAGGATTGGATGAAGGTTATTTGGTCTGATGAAACTAAAGTTAACAGATATGCAACAGATGGTCGACATTGGAGCTGGAAACGAGAGGGAGAATCCATGAAACTAAAAGATTTCATTCTGACGGTGAAACATGGGGGAGGAAATATTAAAGCTTGGGACTGTATGTCGGGATATGGGGTTAGCCCATTGAAGAAAATAGATGGGATAATGAACCAGCACATCTATAAAGCCATTTTAAATGATCACCTAATAGATACTGTTAATAATATGCCTTATGCCACTAGCAAAGTAATTTTCCCACAAGACAACGACCCCAAGCATACCGCAAAATCTGTGAAGGAATGGTTGGGTACCCAAAAATTTCAGGTTTTGCAGTGGCCGGCACAAAGTCCCGACCTAAATCCCATTGAGAATCTATGGGCTTACGTGAAATATCATCTGGTCGACGACTACGATTCGCCACCATCTTCACTTAAAGTTTTATGGGAGAGAATAGAAGAAGTATGGGACCAAATTCCACCTGATTTCTGTGAAACACTAACAAAAAGCATGCCAAGACGTCTACTAGCTGTTAAAAAAGCTAAAGGTCTCTGGACCTAATATTAGTGTCAATGTCAACCAAAGTGTTCAATGTTAATATTAGTGGAGCAAAACTGAACCAATGTTATTTAGGATTATTTGATGTACCCCATTTATTTTCGGCAAATGTTTTGTATGGTTTTAATGTTAATGTTAATGTACTTTTTGAAAATAAAAGCCTTCCTTTGAATACTTGTTAGATATTTTGTTTATGCCACCATTAATACGAATTTTATAAGTATTGACTCAGTTCTGCACCTAACTGTATATAGTTCGCTTTGAAGCGCCATTTGTGAGCTATCAAACCACTTAATTTGATTAATCTAACCGCGAAGAACATCACAAAATAAAATGTCGTCTGACAAGCAGCACTTAAGGCACTGTCTTCTTTTCACTTTTCAACTTAAAAAAATGCCGCGAAAGCGCAAGACATGATTTGTTCAGCCTTGGGAGAGAATGTTGTATCTTATAGTACGTGTAAAAAATGGTTTCAAAAGTTTCGGAATGGAAATTTTGATCTCGAAGATGAAATACGCCCCGGTCAACCAAAAGAGGTTAACGATGAAGAGTTGGATAACTTACTCAATGAAAGTCCCTGCCAAACACAAAAAGAGCTTGCTGATTCACTCGGAATGACTCAACCAGCTATTTCGATACGTTTAAAAAAATTAGGAAGGATACAAAAGGAAGGTCGCTGGATACCCCATAATCTTAGTCCAGAAAACAAAAATCGGCGCTGCGAAATTGCAATGTGTCTACTGGCGTGATTCAGAAAAAAAGACTTTTTAAGTAAAATTGTTACTGGAGAAGAAAAATGGATATTGTATGACAATCCTAAGAGAAAAAAATCGTGGGTTTATCCGGGAGAACCATCAGCAAGTACTGTAAAACCAGACATCCACGGAAAAAATTGTTATTGAGTATTTGGTGGGATTCCAAAGGTGTAATTTATTATGAGACACTTAAACCAAGAGAAACTATTACTGCTAACCGTTATCAAGACCAAGTAATAAAACTGAGGGATGCTATTGAGGAAAAAAGACCTTTTAATGGTAGTGGAACAAGACAAGTCATTTTGTTGCACGACAACGCGCGACCACATACGGCAAAAGACACCATTGACATTATCTCTGCGTTGGGCTGGGAAGTTCTCCCTCATGCGGCGTATTCACCAGACCTTGCACCTTCTGATTATTACCTTTTTCGAGCATTACAACATCACCTGGTCGATACACACTTTCAATCTCTCGAAGAAGTCCACCAAGCAATGGAAGATTTTATCCAATCAAAATCACCATCTTTTTTCCGAGATGGGATTCGAAAATTACCTGATAGATGGCAGAAATGCATCGAAAGTAAGGGCAATTATTTTGATAATTAAATTATTATTCTTTTTTTTATAAACAAACGTCTAAATTGTTAAAAAAAGGCCGTGAATTAATTTATACACCTAATATTTGAAGAGAGGAGAAGTCGAATATATTGGATGTTTTTTTATATTCTCAATAGTGTTTCAAAAATTCTCAAAATTATTCTTTGATAATAGATATTTGTAGGTTTTAACCTCCAAGTGTGTACGATTTTTTCCAGAAACCTTTTTCCACTGTTAGTTTTAAAAGACGCTCTCATCTGTTGAATGACCGCAAAGAAAATTTTCTCGCTGTTTTTCCAAAATAGTTGAATACCAGATTAATAATGATACGTGTATGGTTCATTATCTAAGCATTGTTATTGCACTTTTCTAAAATCTAGTTAAATTTAGTAGTGAAAAAGCACTACAGTTGCGAAATATTTATTAGGTTGTTCGATAATGAATGTCGTTTTATCCTCATAGATGGCTTAATTTATATATATCGAGTAGTAGTGATCTCATCACTTATATTATTATATGCCATTTTAAAGGTTATGTTTTGGACTTTTTTCGATCGAAAATTGAACGTGATTAGTAAACAAGAAGTTGTTTAAAATTTAAGTTGAAGATGGACAATCACCTCACCAAACGCATTAACATATGCGATTCTTTGCTGAATCGTAATCAAAACGACCCATTTCTAAAAAGAGTCATAACGGGTGATGAAAAATGGATTGTCTACGATAATGTAGTCCGAAAACGATTACGGACCAAACAAGATGAACCTGCACAATCGATGTCCAAAGCCAATATTCATCAAAGAAGATTATGCTATATGTGTGGTGGGACTACAAGGGTATTCTTTATTTTGAACTGCTTCCGAGAAACCAAACCATTGATTCGAATGTTTACTGTCGTCAGCTATCGAAATTGAACGAAGAAATCAAAAGAAAACGTCCTGAACTCGCCAATCGCAAAGGGGTACTATCCCATCATGATAACGCTAGATCCCATACGTCTTTAATAACGCGTCAAAAATTATTGGAACTAAATTGGGAACTGATACCTCATCCGCCATATAGCCCTGACTTGGCGCCATCAGATTATTATTTGTTTCGTTCTCTTCAAAATCATTTGAATGGTAAAAATTTTGGATTCTGATCAAGCCGTTAAAAATGAGTTAAATCAATTTTTTACTTCTTTCTAAAAATCAAGGCTTTTTCGAACGCGGAATTTCCAACTTGCCGAAAGATGGCAAAAGGTCATCCACCAAGATGGCCACTACATCATTAATATTTATTATTAATATAAATATATTCACTTTGAAAAAACATAAAAAATACGACATTAATTATCGAACAACCCAATATTTGACATTCGATAAATATTACGTATAAATTTGTAGCATGCTTTTACAGCCGTTTTTATGGATTTTTTGTTAGTTCAATTTTGTTTCATACATTTTTTGTTAAAAATAATAATGGTACCTTTATATTAAAGCATTTTTATGTTTTTCTAATTTATTAACACCCTGTACACCTAATTTAAAATGTTTATATCATAAATTCATTTTTTCAACAAGTAGAACTATTTATTAAGAATTACTTTTTGTCGTAAAATGAATAATATAGATTTTTTCCTCTTGTGCACTCCATTCGCGGACACACTATATAATGCTACAACGAAGTCTAATATACATCATGTTTGAATTTCAATCTGCGTCCAAGGTGCACATGATGAATAAACCAGGAGTATATAGTAAATGAACTACAAGTTCGTAGAAATCAACTACAGGCACGTGAGAAATGACCTGGAGACATGTAAAAATCATACTACGAACTTGAAGGAATTTTAAACGCTAATCGATGATTTTTTCTTACATTTTTAACTTTTTAATCCTTTTATAAAATAATATGTCCTTAATTTTTTTTTTATGTAAAATGAATGAATGAACGAGTGAATGCTTGGTTGTTTATATTCATGAATATCAGTGGCATACCCACAAATTTAAACAATTTCTAGTACTGAACAATAACTTTTCCCTTGGTGTTTTGACTTTTTCAATCCTTTTCGGTACGACCCTGATTCTGTTTTATTGTTACTGGTTTTTTCTTCAAAATTGTGTTCTGTAAGTCCCTGTGTTTATTGGCTTGAAACACATTTGTTTCAAATAACCTTTTCAGATACCAAATTTTTCCACAATTATACAGAGTGGCTAAACGAAAACGCTCAGACACGTCGATTTTATTATTGAAGGAACTTTTTTATAACATATTTTCAATCTGTAACACCTTAAAAAAGATGGATTTCACCCTCAAATATTTAAATGAAAAGGGGGTCGAGTAGCAACTTGTCTTATACAAATGACCTAATCAGAGTAAAAAGTATCAGTTTTAAATTCCGAGAATTCTTCATTGTTTACTTAAATATGCACTAATAAAAATGCGATGTTTGCTTCGTAGTACTTACTTCAATTTTCTTACATTTTATTAAAGTTGTGTTTAAAGTTAATAATGATTTACTAAACTGCAGAGAGAGTGGAAATTATTACTTTTTTTTTGGCAATAATCCATGTGCAAACAGGACGGCTAAAGTGTTTAATCAGCAACACAAAAATAAGAATGTTAATAGAAAATGTGTTTTGAAACCAGTGCAAAAATTTCGCCAAAATGGATCTGTATGTAATAAGGCATGAACCATCGAAAGACTTATAATGAAGGAAGCTACTGAAGTGTCGGTTTTAGTACTGTTGGTTCCTACATCTGGTATTTTGCCTACCAGTATTCAAAACATTAAAAAGAAACATAATTTTCATTTGTACAAAATACATTTGGTACAAAATTGAATAAACACGATCTCGGCTACCATATGGAGTTTTGCGAAATTAATGTATGAGAAAGCCATAGAAAACCTTAATTATATTTTTAATATCTGCTTTTCCGATGAGTTTTCTTTTTTCTGAGATGGTATCGTTAATCGCCACAACTACTCCTACTGGTCTGATACGAATCCTAAAATCTATCGTAAGGCGCACACAGAATAACTTCAAAAACTACATGTCTGGGTTGAAATTTTTGGAGATCATTTGGTCGGTTTTTTTCTTAGATAATAATTTAAATGAAGATAGATATGTGCAATTATTAGAAGACGCCATTAATCCGGCTTTAACCAAAATGATTGTAGTATCGGGTGATTCTTACGTAGATATAGGAGGGTGTTTATATCTTATAATGAAATCACAGGTCAGGGAAAAGAATTATAAATATGCGTTTATTAATACAAAGTGAACAAAGCGGAGGACAATGTAACTTATGAATTTGCGAGCGCGGACGCGATTCCTAAGTTACCAACGACCAATCAAACCCAGAAGAAAGGAGGCATTTTTATGGGGGGGTAGGGGTACGCGTTCCCAAGCAAAATAAGTCTTCTCGGTAAGACGTACTGGAAGTTCGTATTTCCAGCCTATATGGGATTTCACCCACTAAAAAACCTTGTGTCTGCAGAGAATTTTGAGCCCTTGCCCGAAGTCTTCTATCGCGTTTTTGGGCCGCTTTTTGTGTTGGGCATTAGATAACAGAGTCAAGCGAGACTATCACTCTTTACTTTGCCACCGCTCTAGGCTTTTTTCGTGCCTTTCTCGGGAGGTGAGTATAAGTCACCTCCCGGATTTTTGGCTTGAGTCCCCCTCCGACAGGGGGTTCTTCTGCCCCTTTCTGTCCTCTTCGACGCTTCTTTCTTCGACGGCAGTCTTCCTCGTTGGGTGCTAGTTCGCAATGATTAGTTTGAAGCACCAGAAAGGCTATCTGGCCTTCTTCCTTTCATCATTACGGGATTGCCTTTTGGCTCTTTTTCTGCTCTTGGTTCAAGTCTTTTCACTTGTTTGGTCCTGCGTGGGTAGATTCCCTTCATCATCCGTTTTCCAGCAACTGATGTCTCGGTCTCTTGTGCGGTATGGCATTTTCCAGATTGTAGTCGGTTGCCCTCCTGATCAGCTCATTCGGATGTATTTCCGTTGCTTGGAACGTCTTGAAAGAACCCCCCTATATGTCCTGCAAATCTTTAAATACTAAAACCTGTGGGGATAAACCATAGACGTAGCCTGGCTGGGTGCCATATGCACTATCCGCCGCATTAAAACGTGACGCCTTAACTGGGAATTGGAACTGCACCTATAGGGCCTATTGATTCTATTGCAGGCAATTCCAATGCCGACAAAGTCTATTGCGGAAATTTCCAATGTCGACTAGGCATAGCATGGGAAATTTCCATCCTCCAACTGATGCCTACCAGGGTCGTATCTCAGGGGGTATATCGATCTTAAAAGTACTATCTAACACCTATCAAACTTAAAAGTAACACCTATCTATAAAAGTACATCAACAGTCAGCTATAACTGCAGCTTAGTTGCGCGATCCTGTATTATTGAACACAGTGACAAATACAATGAAAACCATTTCATATTCCAACAGGATGGTGCACCTCCGCATTATGCAGTAGATGTCAGATAGTACTTGGATCAAAGATTTCCAGGACAATGGATTGAAAAAAGAGGGGCAATTCAATGGCCTCCACGATCACCGGACTTGTCTCCGCTAGATTTTTTTTTCTGTGAGATCATTTAAAAAATAAAATTTACACAACTTAGAAGATTTGCGACAGGGGATAGACAACAAGTGCAATCAAATTATTTGCAAAATGTTGCAAAGTGTGCGACAGCATTTTGAGCAAAATCTTTACAATTGTGTGGAAACAGATGGCCAACAATTTGTACATTTATTCAACTACTATGATACTACTACTAGTATCATAGTACTAGTAAGGTGAAAGTAATCTGTTTCAGACTATTTTACATTTAAAATTACTTGTTTCGATAACTAAGAAAACATTTAAAATTTAATTATGTTACTAATGTAAAGAGAATTAAAATACCTTCCAAATAAGATGCTACTCGACCTCCTTTCAATTTAAAATTTTAGGAGTGAAGTATGTCCCCATTAGAGTGTTATAGATAGGGGGTCGAAAATATGTCACAAAACGTTCCCCCTAATTAATAAAATCGACATGCCCGGGCGTTTGGCAAAATAACATACAGAATTTTTGAAAACTTCTTTGTTTTGGTTTTTTGGCCACTCTGTATGTATCAATTAGATATACTGTTCCATGTGGCCCTAGACTAAAAAATACATCCAGCACGCCTTTTTTTTACCCTATTTAATAAATGCACAATTTTTATAACTAGAGCACTCAGCAAAGACGTCCTCCAAAAAACATCGACGAGGTTTATAAGAACCAGCAATTTTCCAAGTTTTTTCTTCAATTAATTTTTTTGCTGGTTCTTACTTGAACAAATTTACAATATTTACAAAAATCCAGTTTTCTGTAACAAAACTGTATTTTTGTCAGTCAGTGGTGGATCTAACGGTAAATGGATCGCCAGCCCCAACACTGCTGCCTGGCCACATCTCCGCTATTAATTTCACCAAATAGAACGCCGAAATTTTAAATAAATTTTTTTCAACTTTTAGAGCTCATTATATATGAGAAATTTGATCTACATGCAAACCTCATTTTATATTTAAGACAACTGACTCATTTACTATTTATATAATCGTTTCAAAAACGTATTGGTGTTTTCATTCTAAACCTAAAATTAGTCTAAAAATATGTTTAAAATAACATTGCACAATTATGACCTTAACTAAGTAGGTGTATATATGCTGAGAAAGGTACTTTACGATGTAATAGTACTATGATAATCTAAGCTATAAGAAATTTCATCAATTAAGTTTACACATTAAGGGGATCAGCACTTACTGTCCACTTTTCCGCGGCGTCCCGTTGATTTACTTATAATTTTAATCAAATTTGCTAACCCGAGTTGAATACACATTTTGTAAAGACATTTTCACTTTTTTTCATAAAAAGCATATATTTCTGCGAATGTGGCAACTCTTTTTCACAATTTGGGTTAAAAGAGCAGAGGAAAATACCAAATCGGGCCAGTCTCCTTAACATAATGTACTATACAAACATAATTCATAAAATCGCCCAACTCATCAACACTATTACATCAGAAATAGCGGAGTAAAATCCAGGCTGATTTTCGAACAGGTAATAGGTGTCCATACACGCACGGGTTAATCTATCAATTTGGCACGTTGTAGTTTGATTGTGCGTTTTCATCGATCAGTGGATAAAATTCCTTGGCAGACAAATATATAATATTTAAAATAATTTTATTTTGTTACTTTAACTGCGGTACTCTGTGTTTAACAGAAGGTGTTGGTCGTTTCGAAATACATTCCTCAACGATTGAAGTGAACATTTAAGAAAATTGTATTTTTAGTGATTAAAAAAAAAATCAAATACAAGAAATTATTTTTTACAAATGAATTTTAGAGTACAATAAAAGTAGAGAATTAAATAAGATCTCAAACGTGAAAAAACATAAAAAATAATAAATTATAAGTTATTGAAAAATAACAAAGTTTCAAGTCCTTTATGGCAGAACTCTTTTAAAAACCTTAATAGTGTGCAGGACTTTCCCTGCTTCTCCTTAGAGTTCTAATTCTGTTTGGAAGACTTCTAGTCCAATTAATGATAAATTCTTGCGGTATGGCTACCCAAATTATTTGCAATACCTTAGCCATGTCTTCTGAGGTTGGAGCGAGATTAGACGTTTAGACATTTAGACCCAAACATACTCAATACAATTTAAGTCAGGCGAATAGGGAGGCCACCCATATGTGAAATTCTGTGGCGTTCTATACAATTATTCACAATTATTTCTCGATGGAGTCAGGCATTGTCATCAATTAGAACAAACCGTTTACCTATCGCACTAAAAAAATGGTAAAATAATCGGCCCTATAACTCTGTCAGCAATATACAGGGTGTTTCCTAACTACGTGTAAAAAATTTAAAGGCGTAATCCTCGACTGATTTTGAGTCAAAAAAGTTTAATAAACATATGTCCGCAAATGCCTTGTTTCCAAGATACAGGGTGTTGACTGAAAGCCGTTGAAAAAGGTTTTAAAGGTTTCTAAAGGTTTGGTGGTATTTACTAATTTGTTTATTGTTTTTTTTTTGCTACTTCCACTACTATAAACAAGATAGTCAGTGTTATTTTGGTGTTTTACTCTCTAAAGTGAAAGAATTTAGTTCTGTGTCCCAAAAATCAGATTATACCTCAGTTTTGAAAATTTTTCAAATGCTTAATTACACTAATCAAGAAATGGCCAATATGGTTTTTGTTTACGGCCTTGCTGATGGTAAGTGTTTGGCAGCGAGGCGCATTTACATGGAAAGGTTTCCAAACCACCAAGCTCCCAACCACCAAACCTTTAAAAACCTCTTTCAACGTCTTTGTGATACAGGATCTCTTTTGAAAACTCCAGGAGGAGGAAAGCCAATAACACGTCGAACACCAGAAGTGGAGGAAGAAATCTTAAGACGTATTGAAGAAAACCCCGGAACAAGTACTCGTAAAATAGCTGCCGTTTTAAATATTAGTCATAAAGTAGTGTGGACTGTTTTAAAAGAGCAACAACTTTACCCGTACCACATACAAAGAGTACAAGCCTTGTTACCTCAAGATTATCCTCCACGTATTCAGTTTAGTCAATTGATCCTACAAAAAGTTGCATTAGATCCACAATTCCTTTCTCGTGTATTGTTCACAGATGAAGCGACGTTTTCCAGAAGTGCAATTATCAACTTCCACAATAATCACATTTGGGCTGATGAAAATCCTCATTCAATTGTGGACGAGCGGTTCCAACATCAATTTTCTCTAAATGTATGGGCCGGTAGAGTTGGAGATTATTTGATTGGACCCTACTTTTTGCCGCATCATCTTAATGGAGAAACATATTTAAATTTTTTGCAAAATACTTTATCAGTTTTACTGGAAGAAGTACTTATTGCACAGAGGCTTCAAATGTGGTTTATGCATGACGGTGCGCCAGCACATTTTTCTTTACGCGTCCGCGAGCACTTAAATGCAACTTTTCCAAATAAATGGATAGGCAGAGGTGTCCCAGAGCCTAATCAGTCGTGGCCAGCAAGGTCCCCGGATTGTAATCCTCTGGACTTCTATTTTTGGGGTGATCTGAAGAGAGTTGTCTATGCTGTCCCAATAAACACTCTAGATCAACTTCAGGAACGTATAATTACCGGATGTGAAACGATACGCAACACACCAGGAGTTTTCGAGAGAGTGAGACAATCATTAACAAGAAGGATGGAAGCGTGCATTATGAGTAATGGTGGTCATTTTCAGCAATTCTTATAATTAATCATTAAAGCATTCCCCCAAAAAATTGTCTTTTCTAAAATTCAAACACCCAAATTGAGTCATTTTGGAAATAAAATCTCTTTTTCTTGTCACATTTCAACACCCTGTATCTTGGAAACAAGGCATTTGCGGACATATGTTTATTAAACTTTTTTGACTCAAAATCAGTGGAGGATTACGCCTTTAAATTTTTTACACGTAGTTAGGAAACACCCTGTATAATATAAAAATGTCTGCAGCCAATACTTCATTAATTAAAATCGGTAAATCAGTGCGAGCATTAGAACATATGCCTCCCCACAAATAAACTGATAAATTAATTATTAACTAAAAGCTTTTTTTTCTCACAGACTTTGGCAAGCTGTCATATCAACGGGGATAATGGCAGCGATTTGAAACTTGGAGGTTATAATCAGGATAAAATTACCTTTAAAGTGAGATGTCATTCGACACCTCTTTTAGTTAAACATTTTGAAGGTAACTGTCACCCCTATTCAGGGGTTGAAGTTGAAGGATTGAAAATGCAATACAAAATTGTTCTCCTCGAAACAAAAGTCATCGGGTATGAGCGTTTTCATCATTTCAAATCGAAGTGCAAAGTTTTCGTTGGGACACCTTGTATGTATAATGGTCTCCACCATTAGTTACGACTCCTTCGTGGCCTCTTCCATACATATATATGCCAGAAGCTGACTAAGTACATACAGATTTCAGGCTTGACTTACGATACTTTGTGACACATTCAGACGTACAGCGATTTCTTCTTGAGACAAGCCTTCATTAATCAAACTCACTAATTGTTCGGTTTCTAATCTTTGCGAAGGTATTGTTTTAATAAAAATAAGCGATTAACGTATAAACATTAATAACAATAATGCTTGTGTGAACATTTTAAAATAAATAAAGCAATATTGGTTTGGACTAGCATTCCTCAATATTTGCTAAAAAAAAAGAAAAACATAAACAAATAGCTCAAAATGTGTACACACAAGTGCCTCTTGAATGTTTTTATCATCAGTGTAAGTGTCGATCGATATACAAAAATTTTTCATTACAATTTTGAGAGAAATAATCTATATCCACTTCAATTGTTGAGCAATGTATTTCTAAATTACTTCTCTTTTGGCCGATTCTTCAATATCCTATTAAAACACTTGGTTAAATGTGAAAGTGTTTCAGGATAGCTGTTTTTTCTTCAATTATTTGCGAAGTTTTAACCTCAGTTTGCAAAATATTTATTTACCAGTTAGTTATTAACGGATCGCAGTCGTTCCCCAATTCGACATTAAAGAGCTAGTCTTTAGTTCTTTTAGAGCTAATGTACGGGTGAACTTACTTGTACGGTAATTTCCATGGAAACCACGAAACTGACCAATACTCTCTCTTTGTGTCAACAGTTCCATTAATACTATGTCCTTGGTAAAGGGTCCTAACCAAGGGTGTGATCTATTGGCACTACTAGAAATATGATTGCATTTTTCCTTTTTGAGCAAATTGCTCTTAACTCATTTAGAGTGCTGTTTTCTTACACCATCATCTGCCAATATCTCATATTAATTACTGCACAACAGAGCTTTATTTATGCCATTTAACTTGATTTTCACACTATACTCACAATGATACTTAAAAAGTATATGTACTTGGAATATAAATCTATTTCCAAGTAGAATTTCTCACGGTTCCTGTTAAGTTCACAAATACATTATCTGCAAGTGTTCCTACACTAAACGCGATTTGATTACCCAACATTTGAAACTGACGTATGGGACAATGGAAGTCGGCGAATCAATCTGCAAGTGCATGGACACCTATAGCAATCCCAGGCGTTAATTGACTGTAACTTACCAATTAATCAAAGAAAGATGATAGTTGAAAAAAATGGGATATTTTTCAGGGTTCCGTCAATGCGGCTCCGCTACTTATTAAATTTTGGCGTTCTCATCAGAGGCGTAATGAGTCGAATTTCGTGAATCCATGATAGCAAATTGCGTTTTACAAGAGTTGTTTCGCTAGTGATTACCACATGTCGGTTTGTTAAAAGAGAAAAATTCAGAATTTTCCATTTCTCACAATCATAGAGACAGTTAATGGAATTTTAAGTATTTTACTCAAAACGATGCCTTATTGATGATTGATTGATTAGTGAGTTGAAATTTTTAACGTTTAATAAACGGAAGGAATACTGTTCATTGATACCTACGCATGACTTTCGGGTCCAGCAATAGAGAAGTGCACAGCTTTGTACTTACTTAGAACCAAAGGAGTAAACAGAGTCGATTCTCGAAATAGTTACTTGCGAAACTAAATATGCAAATAAGTCAAAAATTATTAACAATTAGGTATTATTTATTACGAATGCCACTGCCGGATTGTTTTGTCCAGCTGTTTAATTGACTTCGTCTCCGTCTGAAATATCGCCTCTTCTCTGATGTAGAATTATCTTTAGGAAATTATTTAGGAATTATCTTTAGGAAAAATATCTATCTAAATATCTACTTACCAGCAAGACAGTTGACAGCACTTATTTTGATGGCAGCCCTATAATGTCATATCTGCCGCCTAATCACACTGATAGCTGTCGTGACAAAAGAATCGCTCACTGTTGCCATCTACAGGGTGTCACGGAAGCAACTTCTGTAAATTTAAATAATGATTAAGAACATCATTTTGAACAAAAAAAGTTTCTTAGAACAAGGGTCAAAAACCTAATAGCTTTTTCTAAAGAAATGTCAAAGATAGTAACCGAAAAACTATGATAAGTTTTAAAATTTTAATAGAATATTGAAAAACGTAGTTGACAGACGTTGATTGTTTGACGTGTAACAAAAAAAGATTAAAATTACTCAACAATGACATTGCTAAAGCGGCAACACCGTACTGAATGTGATCGAGAAAGAGTTTATTATTGTTATGATTATTTTTTGCAATTCCTTAACACAGTTATATGACCATCTTGTCTTTATGAATAAGCGTAGGCAATGAGACCTATTAAGCGATTCTAAGCAGTTCAACATGTTCAGCATTTATTATATTATACAGAGTGGTCAAACCAAAACGGACGGATTTTAAAATCCTGCCAAAATTTTAATTTTGATCGTACAGGGTTGAACATAAACTCAATGTGTAGAGAAACTCAGGAAATTTTATTGCCAAAAGAACAAAATGGAAAACATTACATTTTAAAAATAATCTTATTTAAATGACGATCCTCGGTTGCAATGCATTCTTCCAGGCGATCGTTGAAATTTCTCATTACTCTTTGCACTATATCGTCTGTAATCGCCGTGATTTAATTTCTGATGGGCCCTTTTAATTCTTGGTTTGTTGACATACACTTTAGACTTCAAGTAGCCCTAAAGAAAGAAATAACAGAAGGTCAAGTCGGGGGAACGTGGAGGCCAAGGAATTAGGAACCATCCAAAAATTTTAAAAAGCCATCAGAAATGAAATCACGGCGATTCCAAGCGATATAGTGCAAAGAGTAATGGAAAATTTCAACGACAGTTCGACATTTGTGCGAGTTTCCCCCAAAAAAAAGATACAGGTAGCGTTATTTCTACATATCAAGGACGAGGTCGACAGTAAAAAGTCAATCGTGAAACCGAAGAAGAAATTTAAAACCTTGTTGAGGAGGATTCAATAAGGAGGTCCCATAATAAAACATATATAAATTCAAATGGGGGGCATTTCGAACACTTAATGAACTAGAAACAATAATAAATTTGTGTTTTTCATTGTAAGTGGTATAAAATATGTAACAAAACATGTTATGCTAATTAGAAATTACAACAATAATTTGGAGATAAATGGCTTTTCGAAATAATAAAATGAGAATCACATGTTTAAATTTTATAAATTTAGTGTATTTGCTAATTATTATATATTGTAAAACCTATCAGATCCAAAAAAACCCATATAAGAATATATACCTAATTTTTGGGGCTATTTAAGTAGATATTAAAATGAAATAAACACGAAGTGACATTGCCAATTCTCAAAAGATGTTTTTTGTTGTCCAAGGAAATAGTCATAAGGAACATTTTTGTTCCGAATGATGTTTTTAATAATTAATTAAATTTACGAAAATCCTTTCCCTAACACCCTGTCTATATAACTCGTTCATAATGATTTTCGGCTAATACAACCAGTAAACCATGTCGTGTATGGAATTCTCGTCTATTCTAAAATTTTAGAGCATGCGCGCAGCGCGAAGCACGAAGCTTCATTCACCAATCTATATAGATTCCAATCGGTGTTGATATAGACTGTGAGCTATACGGTGTATAGTACATTAATTCAGGGCCTCGATCTCGTGCGAAATATTAAGTAGTCACGTTTAAGAAAAATCACTTTTAAGGACCTTAAATTAAATTAAATTAATTGAAAAAAATTTTTTTTAGAACTTCAAGTCGCTAATTTTTTTGAATGTTTTTGATTTCTGTGTATTTTTACTAATAGTACAGTACCGGGTTACATTAAATTTCAAAATCGTGTTGAGTGCTTAGGTGTATGTGCAGATCATTCAAGTAGCATTCAAATCCTTTAAGAAATTTATTCTTTCAACAATCAATTCTATACTAATAAAACAATCAATCAGTGTCGATTGTTGCAAATTTTATTAATCAATCAGTGGCCAGTGAACCGTCTGGTAAAGTATTTTTAGTTTCAAATACTCTCACTTCTTATTGTTTGTTGCTAAAAGTGAAAAAGTTCATAATGCCCATGATGGAGGAAGTTTTTTACGTCTTTAACATTGGTAAGTGTTGTTCTCGAAGGTGTAGATTTAGACCAAATTATGTCGAAGACGACAATCTCCGCCAAACCATTAAATGAACACGTGCTAGCGACATATACCGGGTGATTTAAGAAGGTGGCTTGTCCTTAGAACTTTTTTGTTTTTAAGCTTAGAAAGTTCAAATTTGGAGGAAACCTATATAAGGATAGATCCGATTGATTGACTTTAATGACGTTTACCTAGCATTTCCGGTTTAACCGGAAATGACCTCAATTTTCGATTTTTAAATGTAACGCGCTATAAATATTTCCTTGTTTGAAGTCTTGAGGTCATTTTTAGTCCAAAAATATGTCATTTAAAAAAAAAAAAATTTGTTTATGGTTTTTTCATGTCGATGTACGCCACTTAGGTATACGTATTAGACACAATTTTAGGCCAAAATTATGGGGAAAAAACTAATTTGTCATTTTATTGAGTACTTTTCTTTTTATAAGCAATTTAAATACCGAAAAACAGCCACTATGTTGCTATTTGAAAAACAGAAGATAAATGGGAAAAATTGTTTTTTAGCTGACTGTTGTGTAAACAATTTTTCTACAATATTGTTGATATCAAATTTTGTTTACAATTTGGAAATGATTTGTCCAAAAGTTTTCGATGAAAAAAAAACAGATACATTTGGAAAGGTAATTGAAAGATCTTTCAAATGAAGGATAACCCCCTTCTCCTTTAAGATTTTAGTGGTTGTTTTCACCCCCGCTAGAGGATGAATGCAATTTAATAGAAAATCGACTTAAAGAATACCCCTCTTAGAAATAGAATTGATGTATTTTTGCACATTTACCTACTTTTTGGTTCGTTTTCAAATTGACACGCTGTAGAACAAATTTATTTAAAATTCAAACAATGATTTTTGGAAAAAACCCTCGAATAATTTATCCTTAATTTTTTAGATGCGCATCTTTTAAATGAGAAATAATATGTATTGGGTATGATGAAAATTGCATAAGCCTTTAATTTTTCAAATTGAAAGCCGAACTTTTTATTTTGATAATGTAAAATAATTGTAATAAATAATTTCTGAAAAGATTGGCCTACAGTCAGGAAGTGAATGGATAGCCAGAAAAGAAATACTCAAATTTAACAAAAATTTAAATAACACATTGGCGGAGACTCTCGTATTTCCTAGTGTAAGTTTTTTTTGTTTATTGTGTTAAATTTAACTTTTTTGTCACCGTGGCAACCATACTCACGGTAATTATAACTCTTTAAGAATGTATATTCAGAGTGGCCAAATGAAAACGGCAGAAAAATTTTCAGAAACCCTGTATATTATTTTGACAAACGTTGGGGGCACGTCGATTTTATTATCGATGGGGAATGTCTTGTGACATATTTTCAACCCTCTATCTGCACTACATTAACGAGGACGGACTTTACCCTTAAAATTTTTCATGGAAAGAGGGAGGTCAAGTAACTTTTTATTTGAATGGTCTTTTAATTATTTTTACAACGGTAGCATAATTAATTTTATACATTTTCTTACTATCGAAAAAAGTTATTTTAAAAGTAAAATAGTCTGAATCGAATTACTTACACATTAGTTGAATAAATCTTCAAACTATTGGCCGCCTGCTTCCACACAATTGTAAAGATTTTGTTCAAAATGCTGTCACATATTGTGCGAGTAATTTGACGGCACTCGTTCACTATCCACTGTCGTAAATCTTCTAAAGTTGTGTAGACTTAACTTTATAAGTGATCCCATAGAAAAAATCTAGCGAAGCCAAATCCGGTGATCGTGGAGACCATTGAATTGCCCCTCTTTTTTCAATCCATTGTTCTGGAAATTTTTGATCCAAGTACTGTCTGACAGACACTGCATAACGTGGAGGTCCACCATCATGGAATATGAAATGGTTTTCATTACCTTCGTCATTGTATTCAAACATTTCAATTAAAGTTGGATCACTGGTGTCCTCTAATAGTTGCAAATACCTACGTTTGTTTAAATAATCACCCAAGAAAAAATAACCGATCAAATTATCTCCAAAAATTTCAACCCAGATATTTAATTTTTGAGGTTGTTTTATGTGCACCTCAAAATAAATATTACGATTTGTATCAAACTAGTAGCGGCAGTTGTGACGATTAACGGTACCGTTTTAGAAGAAAAAAAAGATTAATCGGAAAAACAGATATTAAAAAGAAAATCGGTATTTTCTATGACTCTCTTATACATAATTTCGCAAAACTCCATACGGCAATTAAAATTGTCTTCATTAAGTTGTTGTGCAAAACGTATTTTGCGAATGAAAATGATTTTTTTTAAGTTTTAAACATTGGTACGCAGAATACCAGATGTAACAACCAACAATCCAAAACCGGTACTTTAGTACCTTCGTTCATTACAAATTTTTCGACGGTTCGTGTCTTGTTATATACAGACCTAGTTTGACGAAATTTTTGTATTCATTTTAAAACGTATTTTCTTTGAACATGCTTATCTTTGTGTTGTTTGTCTTTGTTGCTTATTAAATCACTTTTGTGCTTATTAAACACTTTAGCCGTCCTATTTGCTGATGGATTATTACCAAAAAAGAGCAATAATTTCAATCCTATCTGCAATTGACTAAACCATCATTAAGTTTAAACATAATTCTAGTAAAGAATAAGAAATTTCCAGTAAGCACTACAATGTAAACGTAATATTTTTATTAATGCATGTTTAAGTGGACAATAAAAAATTTTCGGAAATTAAAATTGATATTGTTTGTTCTGGTTAGACCATTTGAATAAGATTTAGTACTCTTATTCTTTATAGTGAATGGGAAAAATTAAAAGTTTATGCTATCGCTGTAAAGAGAATTAAAAGATCTTTGAAAGAAAATGCTACTCGATCTGCCTTTCTATTTAAAATTTTAGGGGTTAAATCTGCTACCATTAAGGTGTTGCAGGTAGGCGGCAAAAACATATTGCAAGACGTACCCCCCCCCCCCCCCCCCCAATGGTAAAAACGACGTGCCCAAGCATTTGTTAAAATAGCATACAGGGTTTCTGAAAACTTTTGTTTCGTTTTCGATTGGCCATCCTATACATGGAACAATATATCATTTAGATATCATTTAGATATATTGTTCCATTTGGTGCTAGACTTAAAAAAATATATCCAGCACGCCCCTCTTTTTATTCTATTTAATAAATGCACAACTTTCATATCTATAGCACTCAAAAAATATATACTCTAAAAAATGTCGAAAAGTTTTATAAAATCCAGCTATTTTCCTAGTTTTTTCTTGAATTGATTTCTATTGTTAGTTCTTACTTAAACAATATTATAATCTTTACAAAAATGCAGTTGTCTATAACAGAATAGTTTTACAAGAAAAAATAATAAATTTTTCACATTTTCGACAAAAATCATTTAATTGCTTTACATTGATATGCTGTTTTGGGATTGGTTTCGTTAGACATGAGCGTCCACAGAATTGGTAAAAAGACATTATGCTGCACATATGTCTGAAATGGATGTATAAAAGTTCGAACGAAATATACTTAAGTACGTAACCAAAATTTCAGACCCGAAAGAAAAAATGCGGTTCCCTTCTTGGTCCCAAACGCAAAAAACTCTCAGCAGAAGAAAATTGGTGGTACAGGAGGATGATACAAAACTAGCCAAGGTTCTGTCCACACTTGATCTCACTGCTCTTGGAGTTGGTAGTACCTTGGGAGTAGGAGTATACGTTTTGGCAGGTGAAGTTGCTAAGACCACCGCAGGACCAGCTGTGATAATTTCGTTCCTAATTGCGGCATTGGCTTCTATATTAGCAGGTAAGAAAGCTGAGAGATTAATTTACCGTCTATCCGGCATCTTTTTGCGCATGCGCTACTTGCACATCTCGACAAGGTATCTTAAAAACGTTTATCAAATCCCCAAGGGAACGAGATTCTTCTAGTATTTACATAGCTAATCGGCAATATACAAATTGTCCCAAATATTTCGGTAGAGTATATTATGAGAAAGTCATACGAATTTTGAATATTGACAATATGAGAAACTCTTACCTTCTAGTTATTTGACAACGCTGAAAGTCCTTTTTAAAGTAAAATATTATTAGGTTACCCTTTTTACGTAAAATGTGATATGATATTTCAAAAAAAGGAGCTATCAAGAGCAAGTTTCTTGCTTCATTTTTAGTAACGATGTCAGGAGAGATTTTGGCAGGCGAGTAATATGTTTTTCGTATTCCACATTACCATTAGATGCGAACAGGAAAATTGACGAATTAATATACGATGCAGCTATACATTGTCACAGTCCCCCCCTCACCACCCCATCCCTACCTATTTAACATTGTATCGCATTACTATTTTTTTAATTCAAACGCATTAATAAATAAAATATAAAATAGTATCTTTTGGCGTTTGTTTATTTATCTAAACATTGTTGACGTTCCCAATAGAGCAAAAAGGCCGATTTTTAAAAATTGAAGCATAGGTCAAGTGACACCACAAATTAAAGGTACTTTAAAACTACATTTAATGGTGTAAAGCAATTTAAAATCGATCAATTAGTTTTTGAGTTAAACAGCAATAAATAGAAAAAAAAACAGTTTCAAAGCACATAAACAATAAAAAAAGCTTTTTAATAGGTATTTTGTTAATAGGAAGTAATAAATAATAAGATAATTAATATAACTTATACTAATCATACTAAAATATAAAAAGAAAAATATCTTTCATTGAACAACCTTTCGGCAGTATGGTAATTTCGACCAATTTTGGCAAAAATAAACACAGCATTAACTTTTTCTTCTAATACACGCATAACTAACAACTTATTAGGACTTTTGGACACTACCTAACAATTTATAAAAAATAACCAGAGACCATTTATTAGCACAAAATCGAAAATAAATTTGATTACTATATATTATTATCTTTATTATTATTAAATATTATTATAAATTATATTATCTTATTATTGTTTTATTTCCAAATAATAAATGGGTTTTGTTGTTGTTTATATGCTATGAAACTGAATTTATATTGCATTTTTTAAATTTATAGATTGTTTTCTCAAAAGCGAATCGATTGATTTTAAATCGCATTACACCATTAAATGTAATTTTCAAAAACTATTAATTTATAGGTCATTGAACATATGCTTTAATTATAAAAAATCGGCCCTTTTGCCTTACCGGTGACGTAAACAACGTTTAGAAAAATAAACGACAAAAGATAATATTTTATGTCCTATTTCATGGAACTTTTGAATAAAAAAAAAAAAAAATTTTAAACTTAAAGGGGGAGGGTAGACAAGGGAGAACCGTATTGTATTAATAGACTTGACTTTCGGCAGAATAATTTATGAACTACTAATCTTGAAGATATGAGGTAAAACTTTGTTATCTGTTTGAGAACTTTTCCTCAGATTTTTTATTTAACTTTTTATCTTTCAGTTAATATTTTTGCCTTTTGATTTCCTTCTTTGTCTTGAAAACTGCATAAAAATTAATTACAATGATGTGTCACTTGCCATTGTTGGTTTTTAAAATGTGATATTTTTTCCATACTTCCATGATTATGATTTTTTGAATTATTAAGAAAAAATTCTTGAATTTATCCAATCTTAAAGCAGATTCTAAATAACCATTAGATTATGCATGTTTTCTTGAATTTAATCGCCTTTCTTTCGCTTATAGTTTTCAAGATCGCCATGTAATAGGTACTGAATTTGCAAGTCTGTGTTTAGTCCAAGACTTATTTTTCTATCTATGACTGTTTGATCGGTACCTCATAAAACTATCTAAAAATTGCGAATAAAACTGAAAACTTGTTCCTTGAACGTAGAAATAAGTCTCCAATAAGTATGTACACCTAATATTAATCCTTGCAGGTTTATGCTATGCTGAATTTGGTGCCAGGGTGCCAAAAGCAGGTTCTGCTTATGTCTATAGTTACGTGTGCATAGGAGAGTTCTTCGCCTTTATAATAGGATGGAACCTTATACTGGAATATCTTATAGGTAAGAACTGTTGGTACCAACAAGTGCCAACTTATCTAAAATATCAATAATTATGATAGGTTCTGCTTCGTGTTTAAAGGCGCTATTCCTTTATTCGGATGATTTAGCCAATAATTCGATGTCTACATTTCTAAAGCAGGTAATGCCCATGGGTGGAGGGCAAATTGCGACTTACGCAGATATCTTCTCATTAGCTGTATCTATAGTATTTGCAGGTAAATTACTCATATTATTTTAAGTACCCATGTTAGTTACCTACGAATTTCAGTTGCATTAGCATTTGGAGCCAAAGAGTCTTCCTTAGTGAATAATGTGTTTACCTGTGTGAACATCGCAATAGTACTATTAGTCATAATATCTGGAATATTTAAGTGTAAGTATTTTCGTAATAGAAAGCAAATGTTCTCTCTCTGTATACATAATGGACTGTGAAAGTAGTCAAATTTGACGAACAAGTAAGACTAGACATTCAACAAGTGCGACATTTTGTTACGCATGCGCTAAATTTCCAACCTCATTGGACAACATCATTCGTGTACCACTCCTGTGTCTTTCGTGTGTCAAATTCCACCATTGTTATTGTCTACTATTGACACAAGGAAAACATCTGCTTTCCATGGCCAACCGAGATTCTTAATAGCTTTTTAAGTTCCTCCATCGAGCCAGAACGGCAAAGAAATCTGTCTAATGTCGTTTACGAAGAACAATTAAATTTGTTTATTGTAATTTTTATCATTTTAATTATTGCATGTAAATAAATATAAGCAATCCATTTTTAGTGGACACCTAAAGATCGTTATAATAAGAGAGCAGGAAATCAAAATTTCTTCCTATTAGTGAGCTTAAATTTTTTTGTTAAGATCTTGGTGCTATTTTTTTTGTTCGATGGACACCTGAAATGTCTAATTCCCTTTTCTGCATCTTTGTTCGTGTTCCAGATAAATACCCTCCTTAAGACGAAAGTTAGCTTGAGTTATGTTTGAAAATTGAATAGATCTGTATTTCATCTGGATCTCAAATCTTTAAGCGAGAGAAATAGCATTAAAATATAAACATAGAGGGACACTAGGAACAAAATCAATTTCCGATCATCAAAAGTAACCCCAGCCAGTACGTGTACTACCTGTATTTCTGAATATTTTCAATGATTCGAAATAGCTTCTTCTTTTGAATATGTTAGAACATACCTTGGATTACTTAAATACTTATATTAATAAATTACATAAATAAGTTAATAAATTAATAAAATTTCTTAGAGGAACACCCTTTACAATGCTACTTAAGTGTATGTCGCTCAAATACCTTCAATGCGACAAAATCAGTAAAATTAGTATTTGTTCCATATAATCAGTAACATTGACAGTATTTTTCAAAACCATGCAAGGTGCCGTTTACTAAAGTGTCAGGTTGGTAAAGCGTTTTCTCATGGGGCATAACACAATGGTTTTTTTCAACATGACACAGGATTTTAGGTGGAGCATTTTAAATGCTACGTTGGTTACCCGAAACTTGAAATGAGTAAAGTTAAACTCTCAACTTTGAAAAAACTTTTCGTCAAAAACGTGAATCGTCCAAACGTGCCTCTGGCAACTCCCATTGAGAATTTTTGGACTCTACTGAATCGCTTAGTATATTTTACAGGGTTGGGAAATTGATGCCAAAAAACAGTTGGGTTGGAGGATCTACTAAAAAATCAATTAAAATGAATCTGAGTCTAAAGTCTTATGATGCAAGTTAAAACTAAACTGCAAGCCATCGAAGACAATGGGCCTTAATGAATTTATATCATGATCATTAGATCATGTACGATTAAAATATGAAACCAGTTTTTAAATACACTTGTTCTCAAAATATACAGGGTGTCCCAGAAATGTTGGTACAAATGAGTAATTCAGTAAAATATAAGGAGAATAAATCTCGCAATTTTTAATTTATCGGCTTGAAATTCTTCTACACGGGGGGTTTTTAGGTACTATAAATTGATTTAAAATCTCTGTTCCAGCTTAGTTGATAAGCGATGAGCCTAGAACTTCATTCCAATTATCGATAACCAAATCATCGAACTTTCAAACGACAAACTAGGTGAGACTAGTTCATTTCATTCAAAACCGGTTAATGGAAGTACTAAAATTCTCATTGTGCAACAATTTATCGCACTCAAAAACCCTGCTGGAATCAATTTCAAGTCTGTAAATAAAAAATTGTGAGATTTATTTTTAATTTACAGAAAAAAAAATTATTTCACATTATCTAGAATGAAAACGAGGAACTTTTGTATGAGGCCAGGTAAATCGCTGTATTTTTTTGCCCTTTAGCATCCAACATTCATTTGTAGAATTTTTCTGAGACACCCTGTATAGAGTCCGTTGAAGATTGTCTTAAAACTATTGTCGCATACGTTAGTTCTGAAAATTCTACACTACTTGGGTTCTTTTGACAAGTCCACATAAAACCTACATAAAAATAGATAACATATTTTTTAGGCGACCCAAATAATTGGAATAGAACCGCTGCCGAAGCCATGGGCATCGGTTTGGGTGGTTTTGCACCTTACGGTATAAAAGGAATTATCAAGGGAGCTGCCAAATGTTTTTATGGATTTATTGGATTTGATTGCATTGCCACAGCAGGTAATAGCACTCGATGTTCAAGGTGTTCCAGAGAATAATGCTAATCTCGAGAATTTCGGTAAATCTAGTAAAAATAATTTATACTTATATCGTACAATGCCTCCCTCCTGAATCACAGTGACCTTTTTTTAATAATTTTTGATAGTTTTTAAATATATTTTACTTAAATTTTTATTATAATTTAAAATTTAAAGCCTACACACTAATTCATCAAACTCTATACAAGGAGTTATAAAATATTTTTCAGAGAATTCTAGTTTCTACATCTAAAAATACAAAAAATATTTCCTATAAACTTAGGTCCGGAAATGCAGGTTTTATAAATTTTGAAAAAAGTTCTTCAATTTTTGCTTTACAGCTCCTAGAATTTATGAGATATTTAATTCAAATCTAGGATGAGTACCACTCTTAAGCATATATAGACAGTGTTTTCTAGACACGCGGTGTAAATTTAAAAGAGATATCCCTTAGATCAATACAAGAACAAAGTTCCTGAAAACATGTCTGGAATCATATTATTTCTGAAATCCAGGGTGTTAAAAAAGCAACCCTGATTTTTTCGAAAGAGTTCGGAAGCTACTTAGAAGACGACTGGATTTATGCTTCTTGGTTAGTAGTAGTCATTTTAGATAATTTTTGTAAATTTTAAAGCGTTAATTCGTTCTATTTTAATTTGTATTAAGTTTGTTTACAGATATTCAAAAAATTGAGTTTGAATTTTAATATCAAAAATGATACGATACAGAAAAGTTTTATTTTTATTGTTGTGTTCGAAATCTGCCAGGAGTCGCTATTTTTTGTAAAATTCTAGCCAAACTGTCCCATGAGTACGCCCCTGAAATTTCTGAACAAACGCTAATATCTGTAAGATTTTACCATAATATTATTAATAAGTGATGAAAATTTTATCTAAATTGGCAGAAGTGTTTTTTAAAAAGTAATAAAAAAACTGGTTTATTTTTTAAAATTCGACTCCCTCTATTTCAGAAATCAAATAATTCTAAACGTATGTTTACAAAAACTTCTTTCTTATTTTAGCCCAAGATCTATTCTTTTAAAATTGCGCCGGATGTTTAGGGAACACTCTATATTTACGATATGGCAACTCAGTTGGATCTGAGAATCTACGGGGCGATAATTGTATTTGGGTCAAACCGCTATTTATTTTTCCAAACGTATTTTGCCCTAAAACAACTAGCCCTCTGTAGATTTTCATCTGCATTGAGGTATGATGTGTGTATCGTTAACGGTAGTACTCGCTCTAAATTTGAACTAAATACCTTATAAACTCTAAGAGCTTTAAAATATATATTTTTTAATTTTGATAACCATTCATTTCTAGACCTCAATCTATAGATTTTTTTAAATATTTTTGGATAAAGAATTTACCCCATTAATTTTCTAAACAATATTTTGTAGCATCCTATATAGGAACGTATTTTTATCTGGGTTCACCCCATTTTATGTTCCCAAACTTTTTTCAGTAATTCAAAGTTTTGAAAGTTATTTGAAAGTCTCAATCTAACCATGAGAAGTTCAACCGAATAAGAATGTAAAATTTGGAAGTATGAGGCAAATATGGGATAATAAAGTGGGACTTAACCTGAAGGGAAGCAGTTCAGATATAAATATTATATGAAGAACTGACAATATTTTCGCTTGTTCTACTAGAATCCAGGATTAGCACATGTACTTCGTGTGTCCTGCAGTAGGTATAACCTAGAAAAATGTGTGTTTTTTAGGAGAAGAAGCCAAAACTCCCCAAAAGTCTATTCCAATCGGTGTGGTAATGTCCCTGTTAATAGTATTCTTGGCATATTTTGGCATGTCAACGGTTTTAACTATGATATTGCCATATTATGAGCAACACACTACTGCTCCTTTGCCACATGTGTATGAGAAGATTGGTTGGACTGCTGTGAAGTATATTGTCAGCATTGGAGCCTGTTGTGGCCTTTTCTCGAGGTACGTTTGCAGTCCAACAAAGTCATTAAGGCATGTTGATCTAAGCTTAAAAGTAGTTAAATCCCTTTATTTTTCACAAATTTGTACTTCTATAGTGGTAGACAATTATATAAAATGATTATACAAAACAGTTATTTCTCATAAAAATAATGTTTGCTCACGGGGCACAGGTGAGTGTAGTACGTCATATGAGGACCATTTCGTGCGGTAAGTGCCTTTACCGCACACATTTGCGTGCTGAAAGCAGCTTTCGCTTTTACTAGCATGTAAAATTGTTTACCTCATGCTAATATCTTGCTGAATTTACAAAATTAATCCACATGCATCCATAAAGAAATATTGTACCTGAAAGGATCCCTGACTTTTCTTGTTGAAACAAATTTCAATTTCAGCTTACTGGGTGCCATGTTCCCTCTACCAAGAATCATCTACGCTATGGCATCAGATGGTCTACTATTCAAAACATTAGCCCGGGTTCATCCCAAGTTTCAGACGCCATTTGTTGGCACCCTACTTGCTGGTACAGTTACGGGTAAATAAGAAATAAATTTGATGAAGCTCGTTAGGACCAATAAAAATATATTTTCCAGGAATATTGGCCTGTATATTTGACTTGGAGAAGCTGACAGAAATGATGTCCATTGGAACTTTACTTGCTTACTCCATGGTGGCCGCTTGCGTTCTAGTTTTAAGGTAGTGCTAAATATTTGGGAAATACTTTGCTATGTACCTAAGTAAAACGCTATAACTTTAATATTACAGATACGCGCCGGACTCCAAGAAGTCTGAGACTGCTGAAACTATAACCATAAAGTCCTTGTTAAAACAGACTTTGTCAGCCCAAACTACGTACTCAACTAAAGTGACATCAACAGTTGTTTCGTGGCTTATAATTATTTTTTGTAAGTTGTGTAGATTGCATAGGTGTAATGTCTACCCATAGAGTTGTTGTGAAAATTTAGAGGTCTTCCCCGTTTATCTATTATTTAGAAAGCAATAGATTATACACCGGATATCCGTTGTTGAAGCGCAACCTTGTAACCGAGATTTCGGTTACAACGTACAAATTGCGGATACAAGGTTGGTTCCCAATTTGAAAAATTAGGGTGACTTTCGCAGGCATTCGAAAAAAACCGAAATTTTACAAAAAAAATTACGTTAAAATCTCAAAATTCTTCCCATTAGATTCAAGATAATACTTCTACCTTACGGATTATATCGTTAACAATATTTGCCTCAACTACTTGAATAACCTTTAACTCCAACAAGATGGTACTCAGTCATATAAAGCTAGAAGATTGGTGGATTATTTGTTTGAAATATTTCTCGATAAAGTCATTTCAAACAATGAAGACATACGTTGGCCGGCATGTTCACCAGACCTTTTCCCATTAGATTATTATTTATGGAGAAGTATGAAAAACCTCATTTATAAATCTGCATCCACCAATATTAATGAGCTGTAAATGGGGCTCATCATAACTTAAGGACCAAAATAAGAAGGGGCATTGTAAGATCATTGCAGAATTTAGAAAGCTCTGCTTGGAAGTGGAGAGTGAGCCCTTTGAGCAGTTCTTATAATTTTCTCTAGTTATTTGTTTGTTATTTTGTTATTTCCACGCCACTCTTTGCAAAAATAGGATTTTTGATATTTGCACTAAATTATGAAACTGAACCTTAACATGTCATAAATCATTTTAATTAGAAAACAAAGCTGATTTAAAAAAAATAAACAACAAAGTTGATGATGGCTGTTAAAAATCAAAACGTCGGATTTCAAAGTCGACGTCGTCGTGCTATAAAAGAGAAAAAGTTGCTATGATGAAGTGTCGCTCAAAATTTTAGTTTTTTCCGAATATCTCCGAAAGTGATTAGAATTTTTTCAATTTGAAGGCAACATATTCTTGAACTACAAATTGCGCAACTTTTCTCTAATTTAATTGACCTCGCATCTTTGATGATTATGGTTTTATGGACAACCTGAATTTTCTGAACATTGTGCAAAAGGGAGAAAAAAATTCAGATTTCAACGTCCATTGACTTGCAAATAATAAAAAATGGGTTATGGGCGCAATAATCGACCTTGTTCTCTCAACCGAAAATGTGTATGTTTATGTAATAACCGATAACAAAATCTTTAGTGACAACTTCACATTTAGGAGGGAAACTCATAACATGGATATATTTTTGGATTGGTTTTAGCATTCTCAGATGATTATTTAATTCACACACCATATAGATTTTTGGGCAGGGCGCAGAAATTAAGATTCGTCATCACATATTTCAATAATTTTGTTAGCTTTACAGAAAATAATTAACAATTTGAAGTTGGGTTGAAAATTTAAGATTATTTATACGTTTAGAGGTTACAACCCCTGAAGGAATTCTGAAAATCTGTGATAGTTTTTCTGAGGCGTGAAAAGTTTGAAAAATAGTTGGACATCTGCCCAAAAAACAACTACATTAGATTTTTAGCATTACCTAAAACAGCATATCGTGTATAGTCCAACATCTTTCCGCTTTTGCTTGAACACTCAATTCCTCTTGCGTACTTCGCTACAAATTTTCTTTATTCGTTTTTCCTTTCATGTTCATCCCTACAAAACTTTTCTATTTTTTAATACTAATAAATCATTTTAAGTATATGTATGTCGGAATAACATTATGAACATTCCTCATAGTCGAGAAATGTAAATGTATTAACAAAATATAGAAAGACAAACTAACAAATTTACTACTGCTCAACTGCACCTCTATCTTTCTACAGGGTGTTAGTGAAATTTCACTAACACATTGTATATCTCAACTATCTGTTCTCCGCTTTTGTCTTTTCTTCTCAATTCTCAGGAGATATCCCAGTTCAAAATGGAAATCCTCGACAGTAAGCCATCAGTAGTAATCTCGTTCGACTGTGATTTATCTTTAGATGGCTTTGTCAGTTTGCTCGTCTTTATTTAATTGTTAACTTTAATATTATAATATTAAAACCTATGAACTACTAAAACTCCGACATATACGTACCTTATGATAAAAAATTATGCTGTTCCTTTCCAGTCTATTGATGTTTTTTTGACCTAAAAAAAACTTTTTTCCAAAGGTTTACGTCAGCTGCGAAATACGCTCAAAATCCACTTTTGTTTCGCCACCATGTATATAATTACTGAAATGTTTAAAAACTTTTTAGTTATTTTCTGCTTTCTACTTTCTGCTATAATGACCATCTTCGAGGACAGTCTATACAATGGAGAAATCTGGCTCATAGGCGTCTGCCTCATTTTGGGGACCTTCCTTCTTCTACTCTTGTTTGCAGTATCATTCCAGCCCACATCTGATGTTAAACTAGGATTTTCAGTAAGTGATTACATGTTATAACAGGAAGAGTTGTGTACAAAAGAACCTTACCGACGTTGTAGGTACCACTAGTTCCTTGGATTCCAGGAGTCAGTATATTTATTAACATCTATTTAATGACCAATATCAATAAGGATACATGGCTGAAGTACGTGTATTGGATTGCTATAGGTAAGAATCGTAACATCTTGTTAGGTACTGATATTTAAATTATTGAGTAAAAAATATATTGTTTGTATTTCAAAGTGGAAAAATAAACAATGATTATCAAAAAAATCTCAACTGGGCGTTAAAGTATCAAGGTTTAAATATCATCACTATCAGAGTATAAATAAAAATAAAATAAATTAATGAATAAATAAAATATCTGTTACGTGTAGTCGGTTCAGATGATTAATACCAAACAATAAATAGTTTAATTAATGCCCTATGTTTATGGTTCACCGCGACTACTGCGAAGTTTTTAACTGATAACTCGTTATAATACCACCCTACATAAATAATGCACTACTGGAAAAAAAAATCTGGATAAACTTATAACAACAATTTCAGGAAACAATAATATAAAACTTTTTTATTTTTTGATATAATTATATTAGAAAAAGTTTTAAAAAAGTGAAATACATGAAATAATTGAAAAGAAAACATTTTAATTCAAAATTAACAAAAGAAACCAAATAATAACTTCAAGAAAAACTAAACTGCAATATATCGTACGGTTCGATCATCTTGACTTAATACAACAATTTGTGCCACTATTTCGGGCCACATTTTGTGAACTAACATGTTAAACACTATTTAACATATAGGATATCTTTGTTTACTTCAAAGATATCCAAAAAAATGCTAAAAACACAAAAAAAAATGATCAAATATTGTTTTTTACACAGAAATCAATATCAGAGACTATTCTATTTACGTTACTTTTCTCAAAACAAATGCTAACAGCAATAATTTAAAAAATACAGTAAAAGAATGTTGGATCTGATGCTCTGTCTTATTTTAAAAACACTTTACAATCCAGTTTTATGTTTTTCTCTTTGAAAACTTAAATAATAAGCTTGTCCGGATTTTTTTGTCCATCAGTGTATTTTTAAGATAGAATTGTTTGTATCTTCTGTTTACATTTGAATTTTAAAACACAATTTTTTTGGATCTTTAAACAATAGTTCTCCTTGTAGGTTTGGTCATCTATTTCACTTATGGGATATGGCACAGTAAGGAAAGATCTCCCCCACTATCCACCAAAACGGGCCGTAATCTAGCGAAGCAAAATGGGCACGTAAATGACAATATTCAGTATTATGGGGCTACCACTGCTGGAAAATTAGACACTGATGAAGAAAAGCTGTGATTTATATTCTATACTGACAATAATAATAACGAATAGATATTTTCCTATTCTATACTCAAAAATTCACGGAAGTTCAATATTTTTTTTTAGATTTCACGTTAAGTTCAATAGTTGACTAAATCGAGTATAATTTGTACGAATTTTTGTTGATTTTTTTGGAGCTCGAAAGCTATACCTAGATAATCTTTAATTTAGACGTATTATAGTATAATTTTTTATGAATTGTAGTTATTTAACCTTTGTTAGTTTTTTTAATACGAGACTTTTTTTAAAATTATTATTTAATTGTTTATTTATCGACTGAATAAGATGATTTTCATGACAACTAACGCAGGTGTTTTTTTTATATTATACTATACAGAGCGAGTTTTCTTTAATACTCAGAACAGGAGATTTCAATAAGAAGCACAGTTAGAAAATCGGTTCAATGGGCAAACATTTGCAGTTTTAGAGAAGCAATTTAAATCTACTTATAATTTCTGCTAGAGTGAGATGTAGAAACAAATTAATTTTGTTAATTGCTTCATAGCTTGGTCTTTCTCAACTTTAAGACAATTACGAGGTATGTTGAAAAAAGACTGAAATTTTAAATTTTTGGAAAAAATTCTATTTATTCGACTACGTCAATTTTATCCGCTTCAAAATAGTCCCCGTTAATTAAGATATATTATGTCAGTGCTTCTTCCAATCCCTGAAACACTTCTGAAACTCAAACTTTAAAATACTATTTAGCTCTTTCAGCGACCCGCATTGGATTTTGTCTATGCTTGCAACACGACGACCCTTTAGAATTCTCTTTATTTTCAGGGACAGAAAAGGGTCGCTGGAAGCTATATATGGCGAATATGGAGCTTGCAGCATCATTAGAGTATTGTTTTTTGGCCAAAAATTCGCGAACAAACAATGAAGTGTGAATAAGTGCATTATCGTGGTGCGAAAGTTATGAATTGTTTCACCACAAATCTGGGTGTTTTTTTCGAATTGCTTCACGCCAACGATGTTGAACTTGTAGGGAATATTCTTTGTTGATCGTTTGATCTTGTGGCAAAAACTCATAGTGTACCATGCCATTAAAATCGAAAAACACTGTGAGCACTTTCACATTCGATCACACTTGTCCAGTTTTTTTTCATCTTGGCGATCCAAAAGCGTCCCCTGGGATGATTGAGTCTTAGTTTCGACGTCATAACCATAAACCCATGTTTTGTCACTTGTTCAGATATGTTTCAGTAATTCTGGATCGTGGTCAATTAGCGACTCTTAAACAACTTCCATTCGCCGTTCTTTTTGTTCGAAATTCAACAATGTTGGAACAAACATTGCAGTCACACCTTTCATATCCAAAACATGCGAAACAACTTCATGGCATGAGCCAACTGATATGCCAACATCCTCAGCGACGTCTCTGATTGTAATTTGATAATATTTCATAACCATTTCTTCCACCTTTTCCGAGTTTTCATCCATTTTTGATATGCTAGATCGTCCAGTGCGCACCTCATCTTTGACATCTGCATGGCATTCTTGAAACCGCTTATACCATTCGTAAACCTTTGTTTTACTCTTAGTGAACTCACCAAATGCTACGTTTAACATATCTAAAACCTGACTACATTTTATTCTATTTATGCCACAAAATTTAATGTAAATTTTTTAATTCATTTTTGAAAGATCGCCGCTCGTGCCGAACACAATGCAACCTTTGTGACAGTTCTCAACAGACTAAACTTCCAATATGTCTCCAATGTATACATTCTTTAGGGACATGTTTACCAATACAATTAAAGAAAAATCGCACAAATAGAATTAATACAGCCCACAAAATTACAAAATCCACGTTATTTTTGGAACACCCCTTGTATGTAAATATAAAAGTTTCAGGGGGTGGTAGAAAGTCGCAAAATACTATGACATTGTAAATAAACATTGTGTGAAATATGAAAAGTGTCAAAAATGCCAACAAACAGGTGTTTAAGTTCGGCGTTTTTTTGTTTTTTTTTGCAGCCCTGCGAACTTTTGGACTTAAGCATATTTGTAATCACAAAAAAACAAATAAATTTAAATAACATTTATTAAAACATTTAATACTTATCTATTAAAAATAAACGTAACGTAAATTCGATCAAAAAATATATACATAATTTCTGTAACATACAGTGCGCGCTTTATCTATAAACCACAATCGACAACAATTCGTTAAAAATATACATAGTTTAATTAGGCTTTTTTATAGTCAGAAATTAAAAGCCAAAAAATGAGGTAAATTTACTGATGTTTATTTTAATATCGAGTATTACGTTCTTGCCATTTGGGAATAATCGAGTATCGCACACTGTATGATGTGTAATAACGAATAAAACTTGCCTTTGGTTGTCTAAACAAATTAGATAAACATATATTAGGAAAAGTGGAGGTAAATAATTAGTTATTCGTAATTTGTAACAACAAACAATACTTATAGCGACAGGCTCAACCCTACTCTACTAGCTGTCTTGGATAAAACTAAAAAATCACGTGGAATGTTTCATCAGTGCGTTCAAGAGAAGAATGAACAGTATGATGATGTTGTAAGCGTTTTATTGATTATTTGCTTTGGTCAAATGGATAAAAATTCAACAACCAAATTGATGATTCAATGATGTCTTAACTATCTATGGGGAAACTAGAAATTTCATTAAATATTATTTTTCCTAGGAACACACCGTAAAATAATCGCACGCATACAATGGCACTATACCGTATATAAAACAAAAAGGCAATAACAAGCAATTTTTTCATTTTGACTTAAAGTTAATTAGCAAATTAACATGATATTGGACATAAAACGTTGTGCACGGATTCACTTGTAAGGTCGCATGGTCGTCAACAGATTCTGTCTGATCAATCCTTACATTACGTAGTGATTATATTAAAAATAACTATTATGATTTGCACCAATTATTATTTAATTAATTATACTATATTATGTATAACTTTTTTGTGATTATTACTGTTTACGAAATATACATATGTTGTTCATTCTTCTCTTGAAGATGCTGTAAAACACATACCACTAATTAATAAAGAAAAACTTTATTTAATGTTGTTGCTATTGCTACTACAATCTGAACTGTTCGAATGCTTTTAATGACATTATTCTATCCTTTCATAATCTAAAACAAATCCTCTTAAACTATTAGGAAGTCCATAAAATCCGTAAACGGAAAAACCTGAAAAGGTATTTATTAAATCTATTGCATAATTTACTACTCAAAATTATTAAGAAATCAACTTTAAAGCGTTTCATTCCCAACCGCCCATACCATTCATTTTAAAGAAGAATAGTCTATAACTATCTGTACCCCAACTCTGAAAATTTCATTTGATTTTTAAGAACCAAAAATCAAAATTTTATTTTTTTAAATTTACTTATTTATTTCTACAAAGATTTTGAATAATGTTAATTTCTCTGTATATTAGATACATATAAAGTTGGCGAAAATCGCCAAAATTAGTTTTTTAAATAAGATTGTTTTGATGCACCTGTATGGGACTTCTTGGTCAACTTAGAAAATGTTATGAGATTCAATACCATTTTCGAAATATTCTGCTTGAAATCACAACAAATCATGTTCGAATACAACTCTGTGTTATTACATTATACGTCTCTAAATTTGCAAACAATCAAAATTCGCATTATGCTTTCATTTGAGCAGCAATTTATACATTATACTAAGTTGCCGGTTAGTTATTATGAGTAGTCTAAATAATTCACAACTAAGGTCGTGCTCAATTCGCCTTTCGAATTTCAAATCGATATTACACGTTTGACATTCATAGGCAACAGAATCAATTTAAGCTTCACATTTTGATAATTATTGTAAACACACAAAATGTCGATATAACTAGAGTTTTTAATGTTCAGTTTTAAAATAATTAATGGGATCACCAGCTAACTAATTAAACTTTTATTATTCTATTATTATTAATTTATTATTAAACAATTATGTATGGTCATTTGATTAGTTTCCCTTAAACTCATGGTGCAGTGATTGTCACCAGAACATTAACACAGTTATCTTGGTAGCAATTAATTTAGTATTGGGAAATTTTAATGTCCACTTAGTTCAACTTTTGGGTGAAAGTGCGTGCGAAAAAGAGCAAATAAATAACAATAAGGATTTTATCATACAATGTTAATTTACAAACACACTTTCAACTTTAAAAACCCAACAATTGGATTCAGTTTGATCTTAGTTGCATGAAAAATAATAAAAAAATATTCTAATGAGTCTACATACATCGAAATCTCAAAAAGTCTCGTCTACAGGCATAACTCGAAAAAAGTGCACTGAAATATCAAGCATCAACTCACTAGAAAACAATAATTTCCCGCTGACAACTTAGTTCTGAGAGAGATTCAATGTCTCAATAAAGAATTGCTTAGTGACTCAACTTTCTATATATAAAACAATTATTTGCACAACAAGGGAGGAAAGTTATTTTGATTCCCGCCAATAACTTGACTCAACATTCCAGAGACTAAAAGGTACTCTGCTTTAGAGGTGTACATCTATTTTTTGTATGGCTAATATTGTTTCTTAAAAAAGATACAGATGTTTTTTTAAATAAATGGAACGCAACCAATAATTTCAAATTGAGGTGGGGGTAAAAGTAATATTTATTATTAAAGTAACACTCTTGTGGAAATAAGTATTGTGTATTTATGACGCTTAAGGAAAAAATACTTTTACTCCCTATGAAATACAAGTTCTTTCCTCCCTAGGGAGCAACGGTACTCTTTTCTTTCCCTAATTAGGAAAGGAAAGCTTTATTTTATTATGGAAAAAATTAATTTATACCCAAAACAAACAAAATGGCAGGACAAGCAAGCAAAGACAAATAACCGAGTTGGACCAAGCAAATGGGGAAAAACAAAAAGCAGATTCGTCGTGAGTATTGCAATGGAAAAATTGCACAGAACCGGTCTCTTCAAGAGTATTTCGATTTGAGTCGTTGAGTTCGTTTAGATTTATTATAAATTACTTCCTCTCCACTGCAATCTATTTATAATATACATAAGTGATTTTTTCATTCCTTCTTCACGCTTTCCCTGCGCAGAGCGTTTATGCTCACAAAAATATCTGTCATCTTTCGTTTATGGTCCGTTCGATCCTCCTCCTTAGTAAATCCACTGCTCAAAGACTTAGACAGACGCCGCTTCAAGGCATTATCATCTAATTTTTTAAGCTTCATGTTATCAAATACGCTTTCCATCTTAGATTTGTGCTCTAACAATGGGGAACTGAGAGGAGTCTTTCGAGTATCAAAAGTTGACTTTGTGTTCATACGTTGCAATAAAGAACCATCAATACTCTTACTCTCCCGCAGTTTTGGACGTACTGGTGAGACACTTGGAGCACCTCCAAAAGATAACTCGAAAGCATTTCTGGTTTGATAAAACATCTTCAACTTTTCCTTCGCGTCGGTTTGATTTATTTTATCTTGGATCACGTTCTCGTTGGGCTCCGGTGTTTTTGGCTCCACAATCACGTGATCTTTAGGAAGAGGAATGTGAATACTTGGTCGATTGGGCGTCTTCTTCAACCTGTCATCCAGAAGATTGACGAAATACTTATACTCCTGTGAACCCACTCTCAAGTTGGTGTCAGAAGCGGTGTTACTGTCCGTAGGCTCGACGTCTTTTATCTGATGTTCTATATGACGAAGTGTTACACTTTTCAGTTTTGCAGCAGTCGGCATTGAAGGTTTTTCTAGATGTTGCGCCCCAGGTTCAGATTCGTCGGCAAGTTGCAACGGTGGAGGGAGAGGCACATGTTTTTGTAATTCAACGGTAGCCTCTGATACATTTTCTTTTGCATCGCACTTAACAAGCTGTGAGGCTTCTTTAGGAAAATCAACCTTTGTACTGTCTAAACCATCCTGTTCTGATGTTTTTTCAACCCCGCCTACGTATGCTGAACCCTTATCGTCAAGTCTTTTTTTAGAAATATTGAGCTCATCCACAAAACTTTCAGGTCTATCTAATAAATCATCATGATGTTGCTGAGAATTACTGGAAGCCATTATAAGTCCATTCTGGGTGAGAGGAGTATTGCGAACAAGAGGAAGGGAAATGATTTTAGGATCAACAACAGGGGTACTAACATCGGCACGATGCACATCAGCGATTACATCCTCGGAATAAGACGTCACAGCAGATCTATTAGACAAAGTACCATCGGACAACTTTCTTTTATTTAACATTTCAGCATTTAAAACGTCATCTAGTTGCGCTATTGCAACTTCTTTATCTAAGACTTCGTCCAGCTCAGCAAGAACCTCCTGCTCGTGCTGACTCTCCGTTTGCTCATAAATCGTGGGAGGAAGAGGGGCGGGCAATTTTCTCTTGGTACTGTATGGCTTAGGACTGGACCCTTTGGTTTCGATGGGAACAAAAGCAAGGTTAGAAAGACCATTGGAAGCTTTCATGTGACCGTTGGTCAGGTTGGAACTATAGTTACCGCCGTTTTGTTGTTTTATGGGTATCGATTTTCGTTGACATGCACCAATATAATACATCGGGAGGCCTAAGAATTAGGTCAGTTATATCGGAAACTTAAGAAAATCGCTCAAATTATCAATAACATGCAGAACAAAAAGTCGAAATTACGTAAAGTAATAGGCTGTTTCAGTAAATCATACATTCTGAAGCGTGCTTTACTTACCCACAGCCATCCAAACGGCGAATCTCACCCATGTCTTAGAATCCAACATCAACATCAAATAGATATTTACCAATATACTCAGAGCTGGAATGAGAGGCACTAGGGGAACCTGAATTAAAATTATTATATGAAAATATATTAATTTCTTATTTAAAATACTATATAAATATTATAGGAAAACAAATTAATTCAGTAACAGTAAGCATAACAGTGCAAGGCCAAAAATTAATGGGCGATTCCTGAAGAGATTAAGCAAAAATTTGAAAGCGTTTCTTGCCATACATCGCTTTTATAATGATTTCTCTAAACTTCAATAGCCTCACCGACGTGAATATTTTTAGCATCTCCCTCTCGGTAATATGACAAACATATAAATTGGAAAAATGTATGATATCTGATCGAAAATTATTGTTTTTCTCTTTTAGGGTCCAATTATAGAGGAAAATGAACGTATTACTTGCAGAATCAAACGCATGCCCGTCTAGGTGGGATAAATCCGTGATTGATGGCGTAAGAATTACAAATTGTAATTCAATTTTTACGAATATGAGAGAACAGAATTTGAAACCCTAATGTCAGAATAATGATTAAACTTTTAGAAATAAGATAATACAATCTGCGAGAGAAACGTGGTAATTAAACATGTGCCCGGCACGAACGAACGGGATTTAAAATGTATTATGGGTTGCCTATATTACATATTTGCAGGCAGTTTGCAATGTATTTGACTAAGTTTATTTCGTGCAATTAAATTCCGGTCTACCAATAATCATTTTAAAGAATAGATGTTAGGGAGTTATTTCGAATCAAACATTTTTCACTATCACATTCCGAGTGCTATTAAAGGGAGGAAATAATTTTGGTACTTTTTTCCACATTTTTTTTACAAAAGTATTGTGGCTCCGTATTTATTTTGCAAAGGTCTCATAATGAAAAGTCTCTAAAAAATTTCATACGTAGACTTCCCGACGGTTTACAAAACACTGACTGCATTAATCAAATCAAACCACATAGAGTATGGGGGCTGTCAGATTCGGCAAAAGAACGGGAAGTTGAGAACCATTTACGGTGTCTATTTTAAGCTATGTTAATTGCAGAAATAATACGGTAGAGCGAGAAAATAAAAATTGAATTAATTTTTTATTTCTCAAAAACCAAATTTGCATCTTTTAAGATTTTCGAAATTCCAATTTTGAGCACAGAATTTGGACCACATTGCATAATTAGGTTTAAAATATTTAAAAAATATATATATGTCGGAGATTTATTAGTTTTTTAGTTCTGTAAGTGTAATATTAGAAGAGACAATAAGATGTAGGGCAGGCTGACAGCCTTCTTAAGAAGAAGCATTGTCGAGCGAGGTCACTAATACCACGACGCTCTTAAGTGGCCATGTGTGCTAATTATTTGGGTGACACTAAACTATTGGTTCCTTTGTAATAGGGACACTAAACTATTGGTTCCTTTGTAATAGGGACTAGCAGGTACTTTTCCCACGGTTCTGAAGGACTCACCAGAACTGGGAAATTTAAAACAACAGGGACAAAGAACAGGCAGTTAATAGATTGACGAGAAGAAGAGCGGTCGTGGGATAGTGAATTCGCTAGTCTGTCTTTTCATTCTTTGACTTTTAAAGAGATACCTTTCCTATAAAATGGAAAACGCATTAAACGCTATTCCGACATATATAATAGAATATATTGTAACTGAATCATGTGTTATTATTCGTTTCTTACGAGAAACAAAAAACTTACCTTAAAGGAGAGTTCTTTTCTTGATTTTGGCTGCGTCATTAATGACAATACGATAATTATAGTCAACCCAACTATAACTGAAATTATAACCACTGCCCAAACATCTCCATTAGAAATGTTAGTTCCCATGTATTTCACACAAAGGCCAATCGCAACGCAGAAAACACCTACAAAAATATACAATTTATTATAAAGCAATTTTTAAACGCATATTTTGTTGAGTTAACAGAAAATTCGATATTGTATTTTCAATTTCATTTGAATAGAAGTTTGGAACTTTTAGCGTTTACGCTGAAGTAGATACAACGAGTATTAAACAAATAATAATATTACACAATGAAAATTTACAAGCAAATCTCCTTTGTGATTATTCTACTAGTTGCATCTGATTATTGTAGATAGTGAATGAAACTGGGCATAAATAGCCACAAAATAATACAGATCATTGAAAAAATTAAATAAAAGATTAAGTTTGGCAATAAATTAGGATGGTCAACATATGAAATAAATATATAAAAGAATTACTCATTTTTGAATAGTGACTGTCTAATAGTATGAATTACTACAACATAGTTTCGCGTAGTATACATTAGGTAACAGTTATGCATAAATACATAATACTACGCTAAAAATTCGAAATTTAAATTTTATGCTTTTGGGAAAGATAAAAAGTATATTATTTTATTTCATTCACATGTCGTATAATTACGATCGCAACAAAAATATCAAATGAAATATTTTTTATCTTGCGAATCGTAGACAATCCATATATCAAACGTGATGAATCATTAATTACGTATCAATTCAATTTGTTAGTTAAGAAAAAAGAAAACAAAAAGAGAAGGTCTCAGAAGTAATTAACCGTACTTACAGTATAATAACACGTCCACAGCAACAATATTTTCTGTTATTCTATTTGGTTGCTTGATACTATAATTAATAACATATTTCAATGAACGAATGAAGCCGACAGAATCACTGCTCAGTAATTCTTCTTGATCGCTTGTCGTTGGTCCGTCAAAATTTTGTCTGATACTGTCATCATTGTACCTGAGAAGAATATTAAACATATCACATTAATAATTATAATAAATGGTGAAATATGGTATATTTCAAATTTCACACAACTTTAATTATTTTATACTTGATAATTAACAATAAAATGAGACCTCACAGACACAACCAAATAAACATATATAAACTGAACAAAAACCCACCAACACAGGAATGTGGAACATACAGAATGGCTCACGATAGGTGACCTTTTTCGAAAACTGTAGGAGATAAAAAAAGTTAAAAACAAGTTTTTTAAGTTGTATATACAGAGTGTTTAAATTTTCGGCAACTTTGTTATTTTAAATAGAATACCCCATCCATACATAATTGACCTTTATCGATTCTAGTCAAAATTTTAAGAACATTTAACATAGTATAAACCGATTTTCAACTGTTTTCGGAACGTCAATATTTTTAAAATAATACGAAAATAAGTGTGCTACGCAAAACATTCTTAAAATTTTGAGTAGAATCCAAAAGTTTTATAAAAATATAAGGTATCCATTCCATTAAAAAAAGGTTCTTACTTACCTCCCCTCCTAACTCAGAAATTTAAACATTCTATGTATACAAAACAACAAAAAGAAACTTTTTTAAGCCCAGTGACTTTTGTTTTTGTCTCTTACACTTTCCCAGAAAAGGGTTAGGGTCTCGCTTTATGAGCTATCCTGTCCTTAGACATAATTTTATAAGGGAATAAAAACTAATTTTTATATTCCGATTGTTTTTTTTAAGTACGTGCATGTTTGTTATTCTTGAAATGGATACAGTTATGTGATCGTTCAGTTAGGAAAAAGCTGCTTTTTATAGAAATAATTTGGAAAACCTCTATAATCCAGCTAAAATTTTTAGTGATTTCGGAAAAATGTGACAATTGTGAAAATCTTAAATCTCTTCTATTTTGCAACCATTTTAGATCCGATATTTGATTCTCAATCTCAAAAATCAAATACATTTTTTTTAGAACTAGATCGAAAATATTGTCTCTTTCCAGATTAAAACCTCCAGTGAAGAAGGTAACAATTTTTGTTGACGTTTTTACTCAGGTATTTCGTTATACAAGCTGTTCCAGGTTTATTATATTTTCTTAAATATGTACTTTATTTTTCTTTAACAATCCACCAAAAACCAAACGCCATAAATAAACTACAACTTTGGCCTTTGTTCACTGTTTAAGCTACATGCTATAAGAATATTGAGGTGCAGATCTATCTAACTTTAAGGGAAAAGGATACAAATGCTTATGCCATTCGTGATCATTGTCTGCCTGACCATATTTTTGCAACTGAATAAATTTGAAAATTATCTATCACCTGCTATATTTTCACGTGCAAATAAATACTACATAATGACTTTAAAGTAGATTACTTACTTTTCGTCAATACTACTCTCACTACTAACACTTTCAGTGTCTGAAGATGTTGTTTTGATAGGTGTATACACTTTTTTCACCTCTTCCTTGTATCTAAGGGAAAACAAGGTTATAGGTTAAAGCTAAGCAGCTACATCTCCCTGAACAAAAAGCTACAAGCTACAAAAACAATGCATTATAGGGTCCCATGTAGTACTTACACAAAACACAAATAGTTACAACATCATTTTATCTACGATTCAGTAAAAACTACTAATAAATTACTGTAGTCAATACGAAAATCAGCAAAATCTGGGTAGGTTGGTAAGCACTTTTGTACAGATAAATAAGAAGATAATTCATAGGGAAGATTTGAACATGAACCTTGTATACTGCTTTTATTGGATATTAGTACTGTTGCGACAGAAAAACAACAATTCCGGCTCGCCAGAAATAGTCAGAAAAATATACAACCGAATAAATGCAAACCTTTCTCAAAATATACATTACTGGAAAGCAATGATATGTAAATTTGAAATTCCCGCCCACATTTTGACATGAAACTGATAGTGAACTCAAATTTAACAGAGCTGTACGGTGAAGAGGCTAACAAGAACGCGGTGCGTGGCTATTTTAGTTTTCGTTTTATTAGGCTTGAGTCGTATGGTTTTATTTAAATTAAAAAAAAAATCATATTTATGTTTTAAGAGAACAAGAAATTCGAGTTTTTTTAAATATGAAAATTAAATATTTTCAGTAAAGTTTAATTTAGAAGTAGGAGTATACCAAACCCAGAATCGTAAAAATATACACCAATAGAATCTAAATCCAATGCGAAATTTATATGATTTTAAAACAGCTAACAGAAAATTTAGCCACAGTACCACTAAATTGTTATAACATATAGTCTGATTTATGAAGCAGGTCAGCGTGTTATAGATTTTAGAAAAGTATGGTTGCCGTTATGGAAAAAAATACGGGAGTACATATACAACTATCAATTATCAAAACTATAAACTGATCTAATAATATTTTTAACTTGCTTACAGAAAGCTTTAGGTATTTTTTCTTTAATTCATTAATAAAAAATATATTAAAAACCACCATAAAAAACTTAAATTTAAACTTCGTCAGTAACCAAAATGTAAACAAAGTCCAACTCGAAATTGCAAAATATTTACAAGTTAACAACGTCGACCCACATTTTCTCGTGAGTAGCACGAATCGACCAGAATATTTTTCGATTGTCCTATAAGCCACAACGGTAAATTTTCGATACCTTCGATACCTTGCTCCTCCACGAATTATGACGCGCTGCTCTGTTTCATAAATTAGACTCTAGATAAATTTATTCGACTTTTTTATCGTTAACAGTTATCTTTTGCCACTCTATTACGAAAAAAACGGGCATTCATCTATTGGCTGTCTAAATGCCGTGCGGACATGTCCGGTCTGCACATCGCCACAAAATAAGAGTTGCCGTCAGGGGCCGCATCACAGTAATTTTTTTGAGCCGAGTTCTAACCATGCATGGTTTGAGCGGAATGTGTTTTCTAGAAAGGCGAAACTAAATACTTGTTAACACTTTGAAATTGTTGCAAGTATTTAGGTGACCTATTTTTCGCTGTCGTTGACTCACCTTGAATGAAAAATTGTTAGGAAATTGCGAGAAATGAAAGTCCTCTAGGAAGCCATATGATTATTTCGTAAAAATAATAACGACTTACCTTAATAAAAGCACACTGGCTGCTACTATTGTATAAGCTTGCAAAGTGCCTATAGACATCATATTCACAAGTTGTGATAAGTCAAAAAGCGCGGCCATCAAACCTTTAGACATTAGTAGTAACAGAAGGGGCAAAATTTTCACAAAAACTTGAATTTGCGTTACCTGTCAACAATCCAGCTAAAAGCGTTCCCACTACAGGTGATTGAAACCTTGGGTGTACTTTGGCCAAAAACCTGAACACCAGGCCGTCCGAACCCATAGCGTATATTATTCTTGGCAATGGAAACATTGCCCCAAACAAACTGATAATAAAATTTATACCACTTTAGTACTAAAATTTTTGCGAAGAAATAAGAATTACCTGGCACAGAGTCCAAAGAGGGCACCAATAGCCACTATCCATTTAGCCCAATCCCAACCTATAGTTTCAAATGCCTTAGGTATCGGTGCGTTGTAATCCTAAATATATTGAATATTATACCTTGAAGGTATTTAACTGAAAATACCCAAATACCTGTAGATAATACGGAACCATCAGTGTTAAAACTGTTGCCACTCCGAAATAGGCCAAGAAGATTATCGATAGTGACACGACAATAGACACCGGGATGGATTTACGAGGATTTTTTACCTCTTCCCCTGTAGTCGCTATGCAGTCGAAACCCACGAAACCGTAAAAACAAGTTGCCGCTCCTTAAAAAAATAATTTGTATTTTTTTCTTTTCTTTTAGTAGAAGAAATAATAATTACCCACCTTTAATCATTCCTTGAACACCCCAGGGAAAAAATCCCCCATCTCCTATTTTGGTAGAGTTTGTAACATTTGTATTATTAGGGGTTATATGCCAGTTGTCGGGATTTGCTAAAAAATAACAGAATTACTTCAATGTTAAGCAAAAAATTATTGTTTCCCACCATGGAACGCACCAGCGATTATTATGAATATAACCACTCCAATATTTAAGCAAGTTATAATATTGTTTGCTTTGCTGCTTTCTTTAAGTCCAAATGCTAAACAAACTGAAAGAAATAATGGTTAAATTTTAGTTATGTACAGCTTGTCCATTTGTGGCCTTCAACCATGAGGATTTCGGTAACTGTCATAGACATGAAGTCGGTTAAATGGGGGCAAAGTTGTGTAATGTAAAGTTAAAGAATATGCTGTTTCAAAATAAAAAAAAAAATTGGAACGGCATATTCTTGAACTCCAAATTGCGCAATTTGTCTCCAAGGTAACCGACCTCATATTTTTTATGTTTATCTAAGTCCTCATAATTGAGCTGCAGAAACGGACATCTGGTATATGAACTCTTTACTCACTGGCTAATAATATCGAAATACCAAAGGAGAAAAAATCAAAATAAGTCGCAAGATAGGTAACATTAATCGGCGCAATCTCCCGGAAGGTGTTTTGAAGAGTGTTGTTTAGTAAGGTATCCAGATATAGGCTTAAACCTCGTGCCACACTTGCAGACCCTAAAATAGACAAGAGTTGGGAAACGGTATAAGACCAAGTTATTGAATCAAAGCTGCTCTAAACTTAACCCCCATATATTTAGATTATACAGGGTGTTCCGGAATGATGGTCAAATCTTTTAACATGGTATTCTACCAGCCATTTTAGAGGGGGATCTTCGTGTAAAATTTTTCAATTTGACTTCTTCCTGTCGAGATATTCGAGTTTCAAAATGGCGGAAAATAATAATTTTTTTTTTTTTCTTAAAAATGGTAACACTTAGAAATTTCAATTTTGGTACACATTATCAGCTAGTTCAACTCTATTTTTTGGTAGTGTTTCTTCTGTGATTCACGTTTTTGGAGGGCTGAAATCAGCAACTCCTAATTTTATTTCTTTCAGAACTTTTTTCTACAATAACCGATTTCGATCAAACTTTTTTTTAATGCTCTACATAATTTTAAAACTTTTATTAGTCGTATCATTTTTGCATATAATCAACATGTTGCATAAATCAATAAGTTGGCGTAAAAAAAAAAAAAATCGTTTTTCTTATCCTATTAGGTATCTTCTCTACTTATACCAAGAATGTGCCAGCGACCATTTTGAACATTTGATGTAAATTTTATTATTATCTGGGGATTAGATACAGTTATTTCAATTTGTTCATATTGCTAATAATTGATTAAATTATTTATTTCTCAATTTTTACTCTCAATTCCTGGTTAGTTAAATATCGGTTTCATCTCTTAGACCTAAACTTAGAAAAATAAGAGAGACGCAATTTGAACGATTTTGTTGACAACACCAACACTCTCTACATAACAATCGTTTGCTGCATTTATCAGTAACCGGTGACGAAAAGATGCCTAATAGGGTAAGAACAACAATTTTTTTTAACGCCAACTGTTAATTATATGCAAAAATGATAAGAGTAAAAAAAAGTTTTATTGAAATCGGCTATTGCAGAAAAAAGTTCTGAAAGAAATAAAATTAGGAGTTGCTGATTCCAGCCCTCCAAAAACGTGAATCACAGAAGAAACACTACCAAAAAATAGAGTTGAACTAGCTGATAATGTGTACCAAAATTGAAATTTCTAAGTGTTACCATTTTTAAGAAAAAAGAAAAAAATTATTATTTTCCGCCATTTTGAAACTCGAATATCTCGACAGGAACGACCCAAATTGAAAAATTTCATATGAAGGTCCCCCTCTAAAATGGCTAGTAGAATACCCTGTTAAAAGATTTGACCATCATTCCGGAACACCTTGTATATAAGGAATTAATTTATCTCAGATTGTATAATGTCTATGTTAATTTAAACCGTATAGCTGTCAAATTTGCCATAACGCGATGTAACTCAGGACAGTCGGTCGGTAAAAACGGTCGCCATTTCGACCGCAAATGGGCGGAACATTCAAAAGCACAATATAATCTAACCTTCACTACTCCATTCTGACAATCAATGACATCGATCAAATATTTGACATTGACAACAAATAACAGATTACCAGGGCAGATGTATTAAGTCCTTCTAATCCTATAAAATAATTCACAAATACGGATCAGACCAACAAAAATGAGCATATTCACAGGAGTAGCATACAAGTACAGATCAAAAGTACACCTGGAACTAGACTTGTTTTTTGTGATTTATTGTTGTTAGGCCGATTTCATTTGAGCTGTGAACATCAATCATAGATATATTACTGTTATCAGTTTTATGATTAAAGAGAAGTCTTGATCATAAAACCTGGAATACATAAACTTGTTGGAAAAATAAAATATTTTTTCCGTAATTCTTATATTAATGCGAATGTTTTCCAAGCACCAGGTGAGCTATTGTAGGTTTGAATAAACTCTATCAAGTTTTTTTTATTAAACTGACATCAACATCTGTTAAAACTAATAACAGAAAACTGCAACGGCAACGCAAGACACTGGAAAAAATTGATGACACGAAAGTGAAGAGAAATCAATGAATTCTGACGTTATTTGAACGATGGATTAATGCTCGGTTTTTATCGAGGTTTTTACCCACATACCCGTTTTTGCGATTGTTGCTTCCAAAACTTTTGGACGTCGCCTCACAGCCCTTTATAAATTAGATCATGTGAATAATCCTTTCATCTTTTCTCAAATATAATTAAATCGTAAGATTTAAAAGATTTGTTATGTTCCATTTCTAATGGCAAGTTTGTATCGTATTAGATAAGGAATTTACATTGGAAACTTCTAGGTCAAGTGAATTTTTTAGAAAATTGTGAATCAAATGAAGTCTCTATTAAGATGCTATTATAACAAAACAACCAGTAAGGGTGTAATACATATATGTATGTATATACATACAGTGTGGAAGTTTTGGATGGAACAGTCCATATAACTAAAATGCCGAATATATGCGACCAAAATCCTCGAACACGTCGATTTTTATTTTTTCTTGCGGTTTTTTTGATGGAAAATTTATGTATACAGAGTATTCCAAAAATCAGGTACGACCACCAAACTTGTTTTTTCAAATGGAAACACTTATTTTTTAATTCATTTTTGAATTCTACGCAAAATTTTAATTGTGTTTCATGTTTTTGTTTAAAAGCTACGACACCCAACTTTGTTATTTCTTATGGCCGCTATATTGGATTTTTACATTTTTGGTTAAGCTGCAGAAACAGGCACCCTGTATATAAAATATATACAGAAAGATAATTTAATTTCATATCTAGCCAGCTGTGAGATTTTATACAAGAAAAATAGAAGATAAAAAATAGGTTGTAGCTTGATAATATGCCGCAGAATGACGTTAAAATTAATTTTTGATAAAGAGCCGAGTGAGGTTATGTTGCTTTATTTACTTTTAATTTTCAAGATTTCAATTAAACATTCAGGCTATTTTTTAACAACACAAGTCTAATTGTTTAAAAAATTCACAATAATTGCTGAAAATATTGTCCATTCACTTCAAAGCACAAATTTATCCGACGCTTCATACTCTTGAAGATATTCTGAAGAACTTCTGGGGTTACATTTGCATACTCTGCTCTAATCCGTTCCTGAAGGTATTCAATATAGATTGTATGTATTGGTTGTCTAAAAATGTTATTTTTTAATGTTGGGCACAAGAAGTAATCCAGTGGTGTAAAGCCTGGGGACTGAGATGGGTAGATATGCTCTGTATGTGAACTTGTCAAACGATTGACATAATCTCTTAGATAATCTAAGGTTGGACGAGCTGTATAAGCTGTTGCTCTATTGTGTTGGAAATAACCCTGTTGTAATTTGTCAGAGTGTAGTTGATAAATGAATTTGTCCAACATATTTTGAAAATTCTCTGCTGTAACACTATCGTTGAAGAAAATTGGTCCAATTAAACGTTTTCGGGAGATAGCAACTCAAACTCCAATTTATTGCGGATGTAATGGAGATTCCTGAAATATGTGAGGATTATTTGCACTCCACATTTGCATATTTTGAGAGTTCACGTATCCCGGCAAATGAAACCAGGCTTCATCACTAAAGAATGATAGATTCAGAAGGTTATTATTCATTGTCTCATTGAACCAGGTGCAATAAGTTATCCTCGTTTCATAATCTAAAGGCTGAAGTTCTTGAAATACTTGCATTTTGTAGGGAAACAAATTTAGGTCCTTTTTGAGAATTCTGTGACAGGTAATATAAATCGATCTGCTGTGACAATCTCCTCAAGGAAGTATTTGAGTTTTCATGTATTAGGTTGTTCGGAAAGTAATTTCGTTTTTTCCCGACAGAGGATTTAATGGTATTTTTTTGCACTTAACCTCACACTTAAGCCATATAATTTTTATATGCTTTGAGAGCTCATATAACAAGGCTTGTGTGTGAAACATTTCAATTAATTCTACGCAGTAGTTTTTGGTTGGTGCCCTTTTAAATATGGAGAGCGATAAGCAGCATTTTCGACATATCCTACTGTTTTACTACAGAAAGGGTAAAAATGCTGTTCAAGCCAGAAAGAAATTGACCGATGTGTATGGAGAAGGTGTGTTGACAGTACGCCAGTGTCAGAACTGGTTCTCTAAATTTCGATCTGGCAATTTTGATGTCGAAGATGCACCACGTTCGGGAAGGCCGGTTGAAGCTGATAAAGACGCCATAAAGGCATTAGTTGATGCGAACCGTCGAATAACAACACGTGAGATCGGATTGAAGTTAAATTTATCGAATTCAACAGTTTATGACCACTTGAAAGGCCTGGGATTATCCTCGAAGCTCGATATATGGGTTCCCCATGTTCTCACAGAGAGAAATCTGTGTCGCCGCATTGACGTCTGCGATTCGCTTCTCAAACGTGACAAAAATGATCCGTTTTTGAAGCGCATCATTACTGGGGACGAAAAATGGGTTGTATACAACAACGTCAAACGCAAGAGGTCATGGAGCAAAAAAGATGAATCGACTCAAACCATTTCCAAAGCCGATATTCACCAAAAAAAGGTGATGCTGTCTGTTTGGTGGGATTTTAAAGGAATCGTTTTTTTTGAGCTTTTACCGGATAACACAACGATTAATTCGGAAGTCTACTGCCAGCAGCTGGACAAACTGAAGGATGCACTTCAACAGAAAAGACCCGAACTAATCAACAGAAAAGGTGTAGTGTTTCACCAAGACAACGCGAGACCTCACACAAGTTTGGTCACTCGCCAAAAGCTTTTACAGCTTGAATGGGACACAATGCCACACCCACCATATTCTCCAGACCTGGCACCATCGGATTATTATTTGTTCCGGTCACTCCAAAATTTTTTAGACGGTAAAACTTTCATCTCAAATGATGAGGTCAAAAACCACCTCGATCAGTTTTTTGCCAGCAAAGACAAAAAATTTTATGAGCGTGGAATTATGCTACTACCAGAAAGATGGCAAAAGGTGTTGGACCAGAACGGCCAATATATAATTTAATAAAGCATTTGTTTATTATACGAAAACTGTCATTCATTTTCACATAAAAAAACGAAATTACTTTCCGAACAACCTAGTATTATCTGTCTTACATTTTCTACAGTGTTTGGAGTTCGTTTTTTTTTGGTCTTCTGCTGCCTGACTTTCTCTGGATGCTGCCGGTTTCACGGAATAAATTTACAATCTACTTCAGTGTATTTACGAAGTTCAGTTAATCTGTTGCAACTTCGGGGAATTTTTCACGAAATTCTCGAAAACAAGATTGACCTTCATCAACTTATTCTTCATTAATTTGATGTACATTACGAAAATAGGCTTCAATCGTAAGTGTTTTCTGCTCGTCCGTGACCACTATTTTGTGGTAAGTACAAGAAACCGAATTTAAACGCAAACGATACTGTGGTCTTAGAAAAGACCGATTTTTATAAAACGGATAATAAAATAACAGAGGAGAAAATGCAAAGGCCGCATGATAAATAATCAAAATAATAAATAATGATTGACTAAATGTTTCCGGAAGAAGCGTTTCGGCATGAAAATTAGCGAATAATGTAGGTTACTTAGGTAATCAAATATACACAAACTATAACCGACATGCGTTTTTTTTCTTTAACAAACTTCAAAGCTGACTAGGTATGAAATTTAAATGATCTCTCTGTAGAAAGCCAATAAAGTATCAGCTAAGGTGGGTCGCAAAAAATGTTATACATATATTACACAATTTTGTTTTTAGCAAGGCTCTCCAAGTTTCCAGACCTTGCCTACGGCCTAATCCGCTTGGCTCGCCTTGTAAAACACTACTTTCCGGTTTTGTAACGCAAATTATTATAAATTAATGGTCTTACCGATCACGTATTCCAAGATTAGATTCCATCCTATTACAAACGCAATGAATTCGCCCACACAGACGTAACTGTAAATGTAAGCTGAGCCAGCCCGGGGTGCTCGTGCTCCGAATTCTGCATAACACAATCCTAAAAACACACATCATAGTTTCATACGTTTATAATATCAATTTTAGGTATGTGTAATAGGTATAACAATATCCCATACATATCACACTGAAGCCCAGCATTTCCGCCAATAATGATTTATGCTTGATTAGTTTAAGATTTTTTTTTACCAATTTATTATCAATTTTCTATGACTTGATTGATAATGTATTTGCCAGCATAACATTTCTGAGCAACATAATAATTGCATTTTTTACTTAGGAATCCAGGACCGGCATATCTTATTAAGAGAAAAATGCAGAATTATATTTTTGACATCATGAAACATAAAAAAAAAATTCGTGTGATGCATCATTGTAGAGGGATTACTAAGAATTTTTTAAAATCGCCAAAAAATGTACACGTCCGCATTTAAAAAACTCAAGTTGTTGTCATTATCTTAAAAACCAAGCAATATTTAAAATTTTGACATTTACTGGTTTGTAGACAGAAGAAGACCATGAAGTTTTTGTATTAAACGTTTTATTGAAAAGTTTTTAGTTTTCGATTCATTTAGAAAATTAAATTTGACCAAATTTTAGCTTTTTAATAACAACTCGGAAACTAAAGATCATTCGACAACATTGTTTTCAGTTCTAACAAGAGTATTAAATTTGGCACGTTTTTCTAATTTAATCGACCCTGTAACTCTTTCCTTTTAAGAAATAGCCATGATAGCACATCGAATTTGGAATACCCTGTATACTGTCTTCAAATTCAACTAAATATTAACGTGTTTACATGCAAAAGTGCGAAAGAAGTCTTTTCTAATACGAAATTAAAATGCGACAATAAATTGCTTAAGAAAAAAAAGTCGAGTTTAGTAACTCACAAGAACCTGACGATGGTAACTTTTTTTTAAACCAAACTCCATAAGCATTAAACTGCAGAAATTGAAACTTCACTCAATTTTAATTTATACCTCAGTATGCTTTCGTGCAGCTAAATAATGGAAGTTCTGTGCCGTATCTGCAAAGATCTCGAATTTTTTTGCCGAATTCCAATTTAATAAGATTATAAGTTCGATTTTAATAATCCGACATGGAAATTTTAAGAATCTTAGAAAGCTTATCACAAAATAACGGAACATAGAAAATTCTTCAACATTTCGTAGAATAAAATATATGATAGATATCTACAGAGAGCAACTAAATGTAATGATGAAAGGTTCCAGAATTACTATAGTGAACCAACGCCACGGATTAAAATTTATATACTAACATTAGCATTTTTATATAGAAGAACGATTATCGACACCCAATCTATGAAAAATGATGAGAAAAAATATTTCAGCTAATTTAATTGATTAAAATCAACCAAATTCGTGCATAATAATTGTCATACAAAATCTTCAACGATGATTGCAATCCACGTGACCGGAAACCTGATTAATTTCGTACGTTTAGATAATATATATACGGTCAATTTCATTAGCTACGTTAGTCATGTGGATTGCTAAAATTTTTGGAGGGCCCTCTTCATCGACATCATAAAATACATTTACAAAAAATATATTACTCAGTTTGTAAATCATAACGTTAGATGATATTAGCTTTGCACAATACATGTATATACGTGCTCTCTATAAAAAAAAAAATAAAAAAACCCATATAAAATAGAAAATGTTTATAATCCAACGAAAAAGTATAAAGTGAATAAGAACTGACTAAACATGCTGACAAAATAATAGTAAATGTGAATAATGACATTTACTCAGAAATTAATTAGATCTTTTATCAGTTAATTGCTTTATTACAATGGAACGCGTATATCAATTACGCTGAAATGATGCCAGCGAACTTTGAAAATAAAAATCATTATTCCTTCCACTAAAATAAATTAGGAATTATGTTAGATAATATGAAAGGAATGTCGCGGACAAACTCTCCAAAAAGCAAAAAAAAAACGATGTTACATTGAAAAACGAATTGCATCAGGTCAAGAGGTATTGAAGTTCGAGGAATCAACAAAATACTATACTGAGTGCTAATGGAAAGAGGGTTAATTGGGTTAGTTTATTTTCATATGCAAATTGCAACTTTTTATTAAGACATATAATGATTTTTTCGTAACAAATTTTATTTTGTTTGTATTCCGCCTTGATTGTTTATTTTCTGTTCACTAGAAATAGTTGCCCTGACTTCTACTTTGTAAATGGAACTCCTTACATTTTGAAAATTTTTAGTTTCGATAGAAAATTTTATCCATGTTAGGACCGTTTTATATATGGTGTTAAACGGCCTTGTCTCTCATTTTTAATAGATCGTGTGAATTTTGATGTCAAAACATGAATATAATTTCATTTCTTTTTGAGAAAATAAAAACACTTTATCGTCAATTAAAAAAGAAATGAATTTTGACGTTGACCATATTTCTGAAAGAAGACGACTTATCATTATCGGCAAATGATGAGAGAACGAACGAGTCTAATATTATCAAAAAGTAAATAATTCCTAACGAAGTTTACTGAAATTTAGTTCTGCCCATCGAAATTTATGGTTATCACGTGTATTGTTTGATTCATTAAATCATTTATTTTTCATTAAAATTTGATAATATTCGCAACCAAAACAAATCATTTTTTCCTATCATTACATTTTTGGTAAATCACTCTCTTCTATTGCCTTATTTGTTATCGTAGAAGGTGCATACACAACCTCGCACCGTTATGACGGTTGTCACTAAAATGACGGTCCACTCTGAGTTATAAGTCCTGATGCACAACACATGCACATCTTGAATAATCAAATAATATATAATATTAAATTTAAAACGAACTATCTCTCAGGGAAATGGAAGCTGTTATTCTGGGAAAAAACTATTTACACACCTCCCCATTTTTTCTATAATAGTATATAAAATATGTACATAATATCTAGGTTTAAAGTGTATAAATGGGAAATAACGTTGTAACCCAAAATTCATGTTGCCTAACTACGATATAATTGTATTAAAACTATTTAGATTAGAACCGAAAATACATAAATTGCAAAATCCATGAATAATAAAATTGTAATCCCATATGTAAACGTAACCGTAACACGAGCCATATTTCGTATATGTTTAGATTAGAACAGAAAACAAATACTTAAGTACTGCAAAAGCCATCAATAATGACATCGGAAATGGAGTTATTAGCATAAATATAGGGTCACCCAACGAAAACTTGATCCCCCCACTCCCCCCTTTAATTTTGAAAAATGAGGACTTTTAGGAAAAATCTCAAAATACGTCAAAACAAGTTTTAGGGAGACGAATCTTTATACAAAATTCAACCCTCAAACTTCACCCATATGCGTGTTACAGCAATCCTCCCAAAAATTTTAAATGGCACGAGGGGTCATATGATACCTCAAATTGAAGGTATTTTTATCCTGCAAACAACTGTAGTTTTTATTTTGATGTCCTGAGAAATCTACAAGAAAAAAATTAATTTGAAATAAAAATACTAATGCTCACTTTTATTTCAAATTTATCACAAAAAAATCATAATTAAATAAATAAAATAACGTGTTTTTGTATATGTTTAATGTTAAGAAAGGCAAGAAAAACGAATTGGTCGATAGCCCTTGAAGAATAAAAATATTAGTCATTTTAATTATTTTTGTTGTAGTTGTGGTTAATAGCGAAATGGAATTTACCCAATAAAAGCAACAACGAAAAATGCAATTTTATTTTTCTTTGAAACACAACACTGATTCTTATTTGTGACCATCAGGTTACTGTTAGCAGGTTCTTCTTAAAAGGTGCCTAAAAGTGTTCTCAAAATAATGATTTTTCATGTATTCATTCATGACAACATGAATTTTCAATGTAGTTCATCCGGAAAAAAATGTAAGCCATCGATATGTTAAGCAACTGATGAATAAGTTTGTTGCAACGGGTTCATTTCTAAATAAGGAACGCGTAATGAACCGCCCGGCTTTAAATTAAAGCAATTGAAGTGCCAGTTTTGTGTTATTTGTAAATGAACAACACACAATCAATTAAGGCAGTGTCTCAAGCTTTTGGCGTATCTGCTTCTAGTGTTCAGCAAATTTAAAAAAAACACAACTTTCGTCCTTTTAAAATGACACTGGTGCAGGAGATAAATGAAAATTATTTTAATCGTTGAATTCAATTTTGTGAATATTTTCCCAAGCAACTTCGTCAAAATTAAAATCTCCCCTATAACACTTGTTTTTCAAACGAATGTACATTTATGCTGAATGGTGCAGTAAATTGTTACAATTGTCGGTGTTGGAGCCATACTAATTCTCATTTAATCAGATAATTTCATACACATACTACTCAAAAATAGAATGTTTAGACCGGAATTCTGGGCAATAATCTTGTTAGACCATTTTTTATCCACGCAAATCTCGATGGGAACAATTATTTAGAATTATTTGAAAGATATAATTGATCCTATGATAACAGAAATTTTAGAAAATAATGATAATTTAATAGAAAATGAATTAACTTTTCATCACAATGGTGCACCTCCTCATTATGCTGTTACTGTGTGCCAATTTTTAAATTAACATTTTCTTAGACGTTGGATTTGTAGACATGGTCCCGTCAAATAACCACCCAGATCACCTGAGCTAACTCCTTTAGACTTTTTCCCGTGAGGCCATTTAAAATCGCGAATGTATTCTCCGCAATTTCAAACATTAGACGAATTGCGCCAGAGAATTTTACGATAGACTTTATTATTGCTTGCAAGTTAATGGGGAACATTTTGAGCAACTCATTAAATAAAATGTCATTTAATTTAACTTCAGCGTTTTTATCGCAAATTAATTTTTTCTTGTAGATTTTTCAGGGCATCAAAATAAAAATTGCAATTGTGTACAAGACAAAAATACCTTTAATTTTATGCATTAGATGACTCGTGTCATTTCAAACTTTTGAGAGAATTGGTGACGCGCATATGGGTGAATTTTATATAAAAAATTGTCCCCTTTAAAAACTGTTTCGACGTATTTTGGTAATTATTAAAAAAATCCTTATTTTTCAAAATTAAGGGGTGGGCAAGTTTTCGTTGAATGACTTTATATACAGATTGTTCGACAGTCATTAGTAGGCATTTATATGTTAGAAAATTTTAAATCGAATCGTTACAAAAATTTCCTGAGATCAGTTAAAAGAGTAATGTGGATGGATATAATGATCGATAATAATGAAACGGCTTGTTCCCATGACAACCTATGAAAATATCCACAACACGTGCTAAATAAGTTAACCAAATAAGAGAAAATTAGCAATATCCTTCAGCTGTGAGTGATCCTCATAACGTGCTATGTATTGACCAATAAGGAAATGATGCAATAAGTCAAAGCAGTATTGAAATCAAGAACAGGAAGCCGCAGAAACGAACAATACTAAAATATTTTAATATTACAATTTTACAACATTAATACTTCATCAGATAATATTATTCTTAGAATCCATTCACGATGTACACTCACTTTCACATGAAATGCACCACCCAGTAATAATAATAATTAAGTCTTGTAATTTTGGCAAAATAATGCTTCATAATAGAGTATGAAATGATCAAATTTTCCGTTAAAAGATACAACATTTGATAATGAAAAAATTAATAATAAGTGACATCGCCTCGTACGGCAATGCAAGCACGTACTCTTCGCGGTATGCTTTGCAACAAATGATCAATATCTTCCTGGGGTATTTCATTCCATGCTACCTCAAGATAATGTCGTAGGTCATCCACATTGTTTGGAGGCCTCGGTAAATTTCGAAGACGGCGACTCATCATATCTCAAAGATGTTCGATGGGCGATAGGTCCGGTGACCGCGCAGGCCAAGGCAGTATTTCCAATTATGTTTCTTCCAGGTATCGTCGAGTAATGTTCGCACTATGTGGTCTTGCATTATCCTTTTGGAAAATGCCATTTGGTAAAGTTTGCATGAAAGGTACTAATACTGGCCTCAGAACATTGTCAATGTAGCGACGTGCGTTTAGGGTGCCTGGAACGAACACAAGAGAAGATCTTCGGCCAACACATATCGCACCCCAGACCATAACACTAGGTGTTAAAGCTGTGTGGCGCCTTTCAGAAAATTACAAATTTCTTCTTTCACCTCGGTATCGTCTGACTTTTCTACGACCATCATTGATCCATAAACAAAATCGCGACTCGTAACTGAAGACGATATTGTTCCGCTCATGATTCCAATCAATTCGTTCTTGACACCAGGCCAATCTGGAAGCTTGGTGTTGGGCGGTTAGTGGCAGTCGTAGATTTGGGAGGTGTGAATGCAGGCCAAAAGACGAAATTCTTCTGTAAGCTGTTGCCATCGACACCCGACGATTTAGAGCTCCCATCCAATCTACTGCAACAGACATTGTTGTTTGAAATCGATCACCAATGGCCATCCGTCTAAGAAGTCGATCTTCACGTGCGTTGCTGCTACGGGGAGGACGTCCAGCTGGACGATGTCGCTGAACCCTCTCTTCAGACCACGAAGACCATATTCTCGCAATCGTGGTGTGATTCCGATTTATTCTTCGGGCAATCTCACGAAAAGAAAGTCCACCCTCCTTCATGCCGATAATTCGCCCTCTCTCAAAATCCGAAACGTGGGAAAAATTTCGATGCTGTCTCACTAGGGGCATTTTGAGATGTCTTTTTCACAGTTCAACAACAAAATAAACTGATATTTCCATGTAAATATTATTCTATTTATTTACAATTGAATAAAAAATCTAATAGGTCGATGACAAAAAACCACTAGCATTCTTTCTTTTTTACTGAAAGTCTGATCATTTGATACTCTATTATGAAGCATTATTTTGCGAAAATTACAAGACTTAATTATTATTATTACTGGGTGGTGCATTTCATGTGAAAGTGAGCGTATTTAGACTTTTGAACCCTGTACATTTTTAACAAAGAAGTATCTCTTATTTGCACCTACTAAATTGCTTATCAACGTTATCAATTAGCTTCTTACTGGATCTCATTTTAATTTCATTACAAGTGATTAAACTCTCATTTCTAATTTTTTCTTTAGTACTGGACTTCTATCAAACATTATCCTGCATTGAAGCCAGAAAAACATTCTCTTGTAAAAAAGGCGAAGAATTTTGATAAATAACAGTATGGCAGCATTTAGTACAGCATTTGACTTTTACCCGAAAAATTAAAAAAATTCTTTATCAGTTCGTAATAATGGGAAAAATCGATGATTAAAATTTTGATTGATTTAAATACATAATGAACGAACTTTACTTATAAGGAACTATTTGTCACATTTTATTTACATTACATGACACGTCCCACTAATTTCGAGGTATGATATCAAGCTGTTGTGGGAAAATTAAAATTAAGATACATATGAAAATAAAATATTAAAAGCAATAGGGGTCATTTAATTTAAATATTTTCAAGATGGGTTCGAGACTTGATGTAGTCAGATGGGCAATGTTTTAATTTTAGTAGAAACGCCATTGTATTAGGTCGTGTAGTATGAAATGAGTAGATTCTCGAAATGCCACATTCAACTGCGAATAACTTCACTCTAAATCTATATTTGGACTTGACTTTTTTATGTGGAAAAGGCACATTCTTCCTCTTTCGATCAGAGTTTAAAGTGTTAAAAATTATTGAAAACTTTTATTTTTATAAAAATTTTTGTGCAGCCATGCAAAATAGTGAAATTCGTGTGTTAATGAAATATGAGTTCCACCGTGGAACCACAACAGCTCAGACGGCTCGCAATATTAATGATGTGTTTGGTACTGAAGTCACTTCACAGCAAACAGTATCTCGTTGGTTCATGAAATTTCGTTCTGGCAATTATGACCTGAACTAACCTGAACAAATGAACCACGTGGACGACCTGAAACTCAAGTGGATAACGATTATCTGAAAGCCGTGGTGGAAGCGAATCCACGTCAAAGTGCAAGCGAATTATCGTTAATATTCAGTGTAACCAAAAAAACAATATTGACTCATTTGGCTGAAATTGGTAAGGTGAAAAAGCTGGACAAGTGGGTACCGCATGAGTTGAGCGACATACAGAAAGAACGACGTCTCGAAGCTTGTGTTTCTTTGTTGTGCCGGTATAATAACGATCCATTTTTCAATCGGATTGTTACTTGTGATGAGAAATGGATCCTATATGACAATACCAGACTTTCATCGCAGTGGTTGGATCAAGATGAACCACCAAAACATTGTGCGAAAAAAAATCTTCATCAAAAGAAGCTTATGGTGTCCGTTTGGTGGTCCAACGCAGGTGTCATCCATCACAGCTTCATGAAACCTGGTGAATCGATTACGGCTGATGTCTACTACCGACAACTGACCGAAATGATGAGACAACTGACGGTTAAGCAGCCAAGATTAGTAAATCGAAGCGCACCGCTATTGTTGCACGACAACGCTCGGCCACACACCGCACAAGTCACCTTGGCCAAACTACAGGAGTTGGAATTGGAAACTCTTTGTCATCCACCGTATTCACCCAACTTAGCACCCACTGATTACCACTTCTTTCAAAATTTGGATAACTTCTTGGTAGGGAAAACATTCAATTCCGACGAGGCTGTCAAAGCTGCCTTCCAAGAGTTTATCGACTCCCGGCCTGCAGGCTTTTACAGCAGAGGAATCAATGAACTTCCCGTTAAATGGCAGAAGTGTATTGATAATGGTGGTGCATATTTCGATTGACAATAAAAACATTTCATATGAAAAAAAAAATGACTAAAGTTTCAATTCAATTCTACTCATTTCATACTACACGACCTAATATGTATGTTTTGGCGTTTTCAAAAATAGTTTCTTAAAAGTTTATACTTTTGTATGTATTTGCATATGCGATAATCTTCAGATGCTTTAAGCAAAATATATATTTTTTTATAGAAAATTAGAGAATCTACTAGACATGTGGGTTTGCAATAAACCGATCTGAGTTGCCAACATAACGTCGGGTTGATCATACATCCAGGCCGCCGCTAGAGATTTCATCGGGTGAAGCAAAATATCAGATTTTTTTATTCGCCTTGATAAGTCAAGATAGAATGTAAGATCTATCCAACTACTCCCGTTTCAAAGGTTACGGCTTTTGAAGATTTGAAAAGTATAATAATTTAAATGTTAATATATCAAAAACGGTTGAAAATCAGAATGAGGTATATTACAAAAAATATGCTTAAAATTTTAAACCAAATCCAAAAGTGCAAAAATATACAGGGCGTTTTGTTAAAAAAAAAGTCTAATTCCGGTCTAACTAGGAACAGCCCTATCTGCAATTTTTTTAAAAATTCGAATTAAAGTGATTGAATTCAAATCTTTTTAAAATGACAGGACAGCGTTTTGAATTTTTCCAGATTTCATCGAATTAATCGATTGAAGTCTTACCTCCATCGACGTTCAAAAGATTGTTTGCTAATTTTCAAATTCAGTAATGAATGAGATCGTTTCGATTATGACCGAGAACCAGTCAGCAAATCCGTTCAATTCGATTACTGCTCTTGACTTAATAATGATTTACCGATCTGGACCCTGTACTTAACAAATTAGTCTTACCTGCAAACTTTGATGCAATTGCAGCAATTAAAAAACTTAAAATAACGGATGGTCCAGCAATGTCTTTGGCAACCTGACCCGCTAAGACATATACACCGACCCCGAGTGTGCTACCAACTCCCAGGGCTGTCAAATCGAAGACATTTAAACTGCGCCTTAAACGAGTTTCCTCCGCAGTCACTGGGTCAATAACTTTCTTTCGGGTAAGGATCTTCCATATTCTACCCATTTTTGATGGGGATATGGATTTAACCTGTAACAAATAATGAAGGATATAGAGATGAAGTAGACGTAATGAAGAAGAAATGAAAATGAGTTTGTACCGGTTTCGAGTTGGCTTTTGTATCATGTAAAAATCTAGAAACTTGTTAAATGACTATTTTGATCATATAGATGGGTACTTTAAAGGTGAGAAAAATAGCACCCGCATAAAAAGGAATTTTATCCCTCAACTCAGTTGTTTTCAAAATGCATCAAGTGAATTTTACAGTTGTGTGGAGCACCTTTGCTGTTTAGTCGTCTTTGCTGAAGAGGGGGTATAGTGAATAGGGGGTTGTAGATGCAATTGTGATTAATTGGAAGAGGATTTTTATTTAAATTATTCTATTTACTGTAAATAAAACATGATATCATTTAAAAAAATAGAATTTTTTATACATAGTGCAATTTCAATAATGTTCCTTTCCTGTGAAGCACAAAAGATCATTAATAGAGTCACTTAGAGCAGAAGTTAACTATTGCTGAAAGCAAACAATACTTTTTGCTATGAGGTCTATACTATTTTTTTCCACTTCTAGATTTAAAAGACTGTTAAGTACGTTTTCTCGCCTTTTTTCTAAAATAGTTTAAAGGCAGGTTCATAATGACATATGTATATCTCATTATCTTCCTAGCGAGCTAATGAAAAAGTTGATCACATGTTACCATATTTACATTTTCTTTACTTATGATTACCATGGAAACTAATGTCAAACAAGACGTTTCCGTTGACGTTATGATTCAAAACGTGTTACCTTTTCATGACTCGGATTTAACTTATGCTCAATTTAAAGAAGTTTATTGTAATTTTAATAGATCTTACGGTAGAACAATCATATGCTTTAATTGCGAGACAAAAATATGACACGTTTTGATGCAAAAAATTTTAAATCAAAATATAGATCCCATTTCTTATCATTTTTGAAGGATTGAGAAAAATTCTTAAAAAACAATACATTTTTTTAATTAATTTTCGAAATTTTTAGGCGTCTCAAACAAAATTTCTATGATATCTATGACATATATATATATATATATATATATATACAGGCTATTTCAAATTCGACCCTCACCATTGGAATCTCGGAAACTAGAAGAGATACGAAGTTTAAATGGGGGCAAAGTTGCGTAATCTAGCACTTGATCGAATACCATTTTCAAAATTTTAATTAACATTTAGCTGAGTTTTGTACCTTTGAAAATCTTCTTCCATTCTGCTTCCATACTTCATTTTAGGTTTTTGGTCAGTTTGGTGTGTTTGGTGCTTTCGAAATGTTCATCCAAAGTTTTAAATAATGTTCTATGCGGCTATTGTCTTTCCGGATATAACTCAAAATACATTTGAGCTGTTTTCGTACTGTTCCTATCAAATTTGTAATAAAGTCTTAACATATCCCGTCCGTTTCTCTTCATTTCTGAAGCTCATTTTCATTGGAAATCTGCGCACGCTCTAATCTCGTTTGAGGAGTCATATAGCGCGAACAAAAGAAAGTCTTTCGATGGAGTCAAGGCCAACTATGTAATATTTCTTTTTATTTAAATATTTCAGCTTTTAAAAAGGTAAATTATAAGATGTTCTACATCAATGAAATTAGAATGAAACGCACTATTTTTCTGTCGAAAAATCCAATATGGCGCCCATAAGAAAAATAAACTTGATAATGATAGCCGAAAGACGAAACGTCGGATGGTAAATTTGAATATGTCATCGTGTAGCTGAGAAAAAATTGCAATGAAAATATGCTTACGGATTTAACCTTTCTTATCAAATAACGCTAAAAAAAAAATAAAAATGGATTCTCCAATTTTTAGTTTTTCTCGGATATCTTCGGAAGTACTTGGAAAATCAAAATTTTGAAAATGGTATTCGATCAAGCGCTAGATTGCGCAACGTTGTCCCCATTTAAACTTCTACATATCTCTTTTACTTTCTGAGATCCCAATGGTGAGGGTCAAATTTGAAATACCGTATATACATGTATGGCTGAATTTCATAGCACAAATACAATTGACTCACATCACAAAATTCAAGTTTACAGTGAAGCAATTACAGTTACGAAAAAATAATAAAAGGCACATTTGGTCTACAATTATATGTCCCATGATTATCTTCATTTTTCTTTTTTTTGGTGATGTATATTTGTTATTTTTATTTGCTTATTAGTACTTAATACCTATATCTTCCTCACTGTCAAATTTTGTCACTTCATATTGTTTATCTACTTGTGTAACACTGCATAAGAGCATTTCGGGGAATTAAATTTGGTTTGAGACATTATGTCGAATTTTTTAATGTCATCACACTAGAGTTCAAAAATTAAAACTATTTGGACATATGTATGTATATAAATACATATGTTTAATCAAGCAACACTACTTGAAATGCACTTTCTAACCAATTTTGAAATCGTGATCATAAAATCTCATCATAAAATAGACACCCTGAATGTGATTCATAAAAAATAATATAATAACAATAAAAATAATCTATATTACACAACTGCTTGTATGCACAAATATGAAAGTGCCACATATCAGTGTGTATTTTCATAACCACCTGTAAATACATTTACAAACCCCAACTAGTTTTCTAACACACTTATCATAAGCCAAAAAAAAAGATAAAAATAAATTTTGAAAATTTAGTTTGTATTAAATAATTGAAAATGATGCACCATAAAATTACTCCATTAAATGTGCAACTATTGTTCCATTAATCGAATTTGTATAGATACAGAGTTGATTTACTGTTTATGTGAAAGATTAGAAAAGAAAATAAAAGAGAAACATTTTTTAATTCATAGAATTTATTAACAATTATTCCAATAAGGGGCCCAAATTTAGAAAAAATTCTGCAGTTAATGATGCTAAATCCTTTTAGAGACCTAAACTAATTAGCACCACACAATATTTAACGACTGACATGAGATTTGCATCTCAAAAGATTAACATTTACGAGGATGACGACGATGACCTAAGTTACAGGTTGTATATGAAATTCCTTACTCTGAATTTAAAGTTTATTTGAATATTATCAACACAATTTTAACACAATGAAGTTATTTATTTAATACAAAGATTATAAGATGTATAAATAAATAAAGATATTGCGTATGAACTTACCCACAAAAGATAATTGTGCGTTAATAATTATTTTAAAATTAATAACAATTTTTACGCCCCATTTCTTTATTGCTGATAACTGATAACAATTTTATCAAGTAAACAATAGAATAGACAACGACAACACAATAAACTGTATCAACTGACAACGACAGCGAACGGACAAAGGAAACAGGAGGAATGAACGAAAATATCTGCAGCAACATATTGGTAGAGTATAAGCGCTGACGACGAAAATGTCGCAACATTGGAATGGTGCGCACGCATATAATTTTATTGGTTTTATTTTTGTTTGATGATTGATAGATCTCCGAATCACACCGATACATAATAACTATCTTTTCTAAAATCTACTAACATTTGAAAAGAAAGCGACAAATATTTCTAATTTTTTTCAAATTCAAACGCTTTAATAGACTCAATAGTCAATATAATAAATATTTTATTTGAAAGAGGTAAACTTAATATAAAGTGAATAATGTAAATGTAACAAACAACTAAATTTGGTGATTTTTAAGGAGACTCAGAATTACAATTATCCTCCTAGTTTAATAGATTTGCATGCCTGGATCGGTTTAATTTATATTTCCGATTGCTAAGCATTTAAAAACAATAAAATTCTAATTATTGAGTACTCTTAAAGGCAAATTACCTACACCGTTATATCAAGAATAATTTCAAGTTTTTATAACAAATCATATTGCAAGAAAAAAAGCTTTCTGTGATATTATCATATTATAGGGATGATGCAATATTTACTATTGTTTATTATCGCCCTCTATTATTGGTTTCTTGGTATGACCACTTTATGACGGCACCAATTTTCTAGAAAACCGTAGCACCATTTTTTACGAAACAAAACGTGAAACTTTTTGACTATGGTGCCCCACGGGAAATTTTGATTTTTCAAAAGATTTCATTGCTTTCGTGTAACATTTTTTACTTAAGGATGATTCATATTATTAGTAAGGTCAAATATTGTTGTGTTCATCTTGTATTGTTTGTTTGGCCATCCTCTAATTTTCTTATTTTATTTCTTCATTTTTTATGAATTACCTGAACCAACCTGATTTTTTATATTGGAATACTTCCACGGAGTAAATAGTCAATTAATGGTTATGCCATTTGAAAATGAATACATAGGTAAATTTAAAAGAAACCTAAATTAGATAATTTAAGGAGATTCACAAAACAATTATCTGTTTAGTTTAATAAATTTACATGCCTGAAGAGGTTTAGTTGGTATTTGTCATTATAAGGCATTTAAACCAAATAAAATTTTAATTATTGAAATTCTTTAACAAAATTGCGTTCACCATTATATCAAGAATAAGTAATAAATTCGAGTTTATAATAAATAATGCTATAGAAAAAGAAAGCTTTCAATGACATTATCATATTATAAATTAAAAAGAGAAAAAGTTTTAAAGAATAAGTTCGATCTAAATAGATCATGAACTGGCTTCATTCAAGCTCCATCCCATAAGCTCTAGAACACCCTGAGTACAGAAAAATTCAAATAATATTTTGAAAACACTGAAAGGTTAAAAGTGTTATGGTAACCAGAGTAAGAAAACAATACTTTATCAGTTAGTTAAAATATTTCAGCAATAAAGTGATATCCAAGTATGCAAACCAGTAAAATATAGATAGATACTCCAGCAACGACACCAATAACGATTTTATTTCCCTCGCTCTGCTATGTGCGCTTAATCGTTAGCAACCTTGGAATTAACATCGAGGTTTCATACAATAAAAATCATTAGTTCTCGTCTTAAATCAAATCGATACATCTGTGGATATTTACTCTACGTTCTTAAAAATCTAAATTAAACACCAGAGAACATAGGGACGTTAAATAAGAATGACTTCCAGGTCATATTTCGTAGGCGTGGACGTTGGGACGGGAAGTGTAAGAGCCGCGTTGGTAGCTGAAAACGGTAAGATTTTGAAGAACCACGCAGGTAGCACGAAAACTTGGAATGTTCAACCGGATTTCTATGAGCAGTCCACTGACGACATTTGGGCCGCTGTTATTAGTTGTGTCAAGGTAAAATATACAGAGTCTTTGCAAAATTCATATTATTACAGATTTAACGGATTCCTAACTCCATATACAGGGTGTAACGTTTAACTTGAGACACTGCAATATCTCGAACAATAGCGCTCTATGAAAAAAATGTCTATTATGAAAGTTTAATTTTCTGTAGGGAAAATAGATTGATTCTAAAATTAGTATCTTTCTGCTCCTTGTGGGGGGATGGTGGGTAAATTGGATTTATTAAATAGTATCCCTTATTTTTTTTATTGCAGAATGGAATTCTACGGCAAAAAACCCGTAGAATTTATCTGGAATATTTTTTTCGATTTGCCATAGATGGCGCTGTAATCAACGAAATTTAATTTTCCTTTCGCTTATGATTTACATGAATGTTTGGTGAAATCTGCTTAAAAAAAACCTTATTCTCACAAATTATTGGGGATAAATAAAAATAACACATTTTTATTTGTTTACATTTTTGTTTTAAACGTATATAAAAAAAGAAATAAATTGAATAAACAACTAATTTTACTAAAAATTTCGATATTAATATTACATGGGCACATTCAGCAGGCATACTTCTCATTTGTGTTCAGTCGTTCGAATTGCCTATTAATAAGTGCATTGAAGTTGAAAGCCATTGTTTTAAACTTACTTTAAAAATTAACTGCAAAAAGTTTTAGTTTACATTGATTTTAAAGCAGATTTCACCAAACATTCTGGTTTATTATTGGATTATGGATTATACTGGATTAGAATAAGCGAAGAAAAAAATTAAATTTCGTTGATTACAGCACCATCTATAATGAATCGAAAAAAATGTTCCAGATAAATTCTACGTGTTTTTTGACGTAGAATTCTAATCTGCAATAAAAAGTAGGGGATGCCATTTAAGAAATCAAAGGTACCCCTATCCCCTTACAAGGAGGGGCAGAGGGGCACTAATTTTAGTTTCAATGTATTTCCCCTGCAAAATAGTTAAATTTTCATAATAGACATTTTTTTCGTAGAGCGCTTATTATTCGAGATATTGTGATGTCTCAAGTTAAATGTTACACCCTGAATACCAATTTGTGTGTAACCAATTTTTCATTACTTGCAAAACGATAAAATAAGAAAATATGACATTGGTATTTTTTTTCTATCTTGAAGAAAGAGAGAAGTTCTCAAAGCTGCATTCTTGTCTTCTTCAGACTTGTTTCACCGATATTTTATACGTCTACAAGGAGTTCTGTTTAAAACTTTGAGAACAATTTAACATGTAGTAATATCCAATTAATCGCAATTTCCATAAAATAATGGCATAACTTCTAAACCTTTCGGTATAAATGATCAAATACATACATTTTTAGAATCACGAAAGATGCCTGATTTCAAATATACAGGGTGTCCCACAAGTGTTTCATTATATTTCAGTGAGTAATAGTACATTGAAAAATAATATGACTCCCCATATAAATCATATTCCAATAATGCTTCATTAAGAAGATACAGGGTGTTAAACTTTACTTAAAAAATCCAACTTTTATTGATATATTCAAAACCGTTTGAGATATGTAAGTGAAATTTGACACGTTTTGAGAGTTAATGTAGACGCATTTATTTATGCAAAAAGGCTATTTTTCATTTCACCAGTGGCGTGCGTACGGACACCACTCAGCACATTGTTAAAGAAAAAAATGGTGCGCCACTGCTTTTTGTCAAAATAAAAATTATTTTTAGAAGTTTAATTTCATTTAGAAGAGAAATGATCACTTGACTCTTTTTCGTCCGACGCATCGTTTGCCAGTAAAAAATTGAATACCGTCTACATGCACAAATAGTATGCATATCCGCAAGTTTAACTAATAATAACGATTAACTTAAATCCAGATAGCTGCTGTCAAGTACTTGACGTATTATGATATGCGTTGTTATGACTACCCTACAAATTAATGTATTGTCATTAAATAACAACTTTTTATAAATATTTTATTGAATGTATAATTTTTTTCAATTGTGTTAATTTGTTTAACTTAATAAATTAATTATAATGGCTCAATTTACATCAGCTGAACTTGCGGATATGCATCTTATTTACGGAATGGCAAATTGTAATGGCGAGCTAAATTATGTCTTGAACAAAATGGCCACCAATTTGAACAATTTCTGTAATATTACGGCAAATAAATAATATTTAAAACACACTTAATATTATTAAAACCATTTAGAGAATATCGTGCATATAGACGGTATTCAATTTTTTACTGGCAAACGATGCGTCGGACGAAAAAGAGTCAAGTGAGTATTTCTCTTCTAAATAAAATTGAACTTCTAGAAATAATTTTTATTTTGATAAAAAGCAGTAGCACACCATTTTTTTCTTTAAAAATGTGCTGAGAGATATCCGTAAGCACGCCACTGGTGAAATGAAAAATAGCCTTTTTGCATAAATAAATGCGTCTACATTAACTCTCAAAACGTGTCAAATTTCACTTACATATCTCAAACGGTTTTGAATATATCATTAAAAGTTGGATTTTTTAAGTAAAGTTTAACACCCTGTACCTTCTTAATGAAGCATTATTGGAATATGGTTTATATGGGGAGTCATATTATTTTTCAATGTACTATTACCCACTGAAATATAATGAAACACTTGTGGGACACCCTGTATAATAATATATAGGGTATTCCATTTGAAAACATTGAAAAATTTGAAAATAGATAGTCTTGTTCACGCTGTATAAAAAATAAAGGTATCTCAAAAATTTGAAAGTAATTTTGAAAAATAGAACATATGTACTATTTTGTTACATAATAAGAACTCTTGCTTCTTTTTTAACGTTGAAACTGTAATTAGCTAAATTAACCTTTATTTCTATTAAAAAATGGTCATAGCTATTAAACCATCCGGTATAAAGTGTGACACCCTTATATTTTTAAAATGAGGAGAAAAAGCCGAATTAAAAAATATTAAAATGTATAGGGTGTTTCATTTAAAAAATTATGTTTGGTATGTCGCACGTTTTTGGACGACCCTCTATACTTCCTAATATTTTCCGATTGTGCGTCTCTAAAAACTGTACAATTTTTGTGGAAAAAGTTTTTCTCTATCTTTAATAGTTTGTAAGTTATTTGCCGTCCACATACTAATGGGCCACCCTGTATATAGACGACTTTTTTTTATTTCACGGCCTAATATGGCAAATAATTACAGCATATTTTGTGTCACTACACCCAAATTCACTGACAACTAAATGTTGAAACAAACAGGAAAAAAATTAAATTTAGTAGGGGGTCTTATCACCCTTCGCTTTAATAACTGCTCGAATTTTAGCAGACATTGTATTGATTAGAAATTGACACATTTCGGAAAAAAAATTGTTCCACATTTCTTGTAGTTTAATTTTTAAATCGAAATAGTGCGTTGTGGATTATTCTTTAAATGTTGTTTCATTTTATGCCACACATTTTCTATTACATTCAGATGCGGACGGCTTGACGGATTAGATAAAACTTTTACATTATTATCCCCAAACCATTTTTTTGTAGATCTTGCTGTGTGGCAGGATGCTCCGTCTTGTTAAACAATAAAATCTTTAATGGAGAGTAATCGTTTTGCACTAGGTAAAAGTGAATTTTCAAGAATTTCTTGATATTTTTGGGCATTTATAGTGCCATCTATAAATTGTCCATACGTGTCATTTCCGTGACAATAGCGGCTTTTAGGGAATCTAGTGTGTTATGATGATGTTTATTAGTCTCCCGTTCGACAACGCTTCATACATAAAAGTCCAGAGGTTTACAATCGGGAAAGTTAGGTGGCCACATGTTTGGGGTGACGTAATCATGCAGATTTTCAGACATCCAATCTTGTGTTGCGGTGGCTTTATGTGATGGAACAGAGTCCTGTTGAAACACGTATGATGGTCTCTCATCACGCACGCTGTCTATCCAGTATTTTACAGTTGTTTCCAAGACCTGAATATAGTAAGCAGCAGAATTCATCCAAAGTCCTTGGGGAAAGAAATGGGGTGACATGACGTGCCCTTCATTGCTTACCACTCCCAAAATAATGGCTGTTGACGAAAATTTTGTATGCATAACACGAAGAACTTCTGAAGGGTTCGAACATAGCCATCTATCGTTTCATCGGTTTATTTTTTTATTCTGGTTAAAATTTTTTTCATCTGAGAAAAACTAGAGCATGTCCAAAGTTTCGAGATATTTTAACTTGTTTAAAAGTGTTTTTGCTCGGATTAAACGTTGTTCCCGGGTTTGCGTCGTCATAAATTGACCTCTACGCATTACGTAGGATTCGAATGTCTTCATGGATAACAAAGCTAATTGTGCATTCAGAAACATGAAGGTCTCTCGATATGGCTCTTATAGATTTTAAAGGGTCATCATCAATAATACCTCGAACTTGTTTGACAAATTTTACTGTTTTTACACTGTCTGAGAGTTTTTCATGCTTTTTACGCTTGGCAACACTTTCCACGTTGTCCTTCCATGCCTCCAATTCCCGACGAACTTTATACATATACAAACGATCGAGCAACTTTCAAAAACTTAAAAGTTAAAAACTTTTCATGTCGCTGTGATTTGCATGTGTAGCAACGATTACAGTGTCTTTTCATTTATTGAGTTAGGTATTGTCCCCCATTGTTGATTTAAAAATAAACAAACCAAAAAAGTTATTATTTATCAGCGGTGACCACATACGTAGGTGTCCTCAAATATCTGATGCACCCTGTACAGGGTGTTAAACTTTCAAAAAAAAATTGCACATTTTGGAATTTCTCGGACACCGTTTGAGATATTGTAATAAAATTTTTGTATGATTATCTCTCATCCAAATCGTCTTCAATGGAGCAAAAACAGTGACGTGTTTGACATAAACAGTGACATATGCACTGACGTGTGACTAGATACTTTTTATAAAAAGATGTTACGCCACTGTTTTTTTTAAATTAAAATTTGTTTTTGAAAAGGCTGTTCAAATTGGGAGGCAAAAGTTCTCTTATGTTTTTTCCGACTGACGCACGGTTTCCGAGTAAAAAAGGAAAGGTGTTATCATTACTTAATTAATTACATGAGGTCTCTAAATTTTCTTATTTGTATGACTTGTCCATTTTGATTGTTTACTGTACCTGTTTTCAAGGCAGTGAGGACCATTTCCGGGTTGTTAAGACTAACAAACTAACAACAAATAAGCATCACATTTTATTTATTAAACATTATATTATTTTGTTTAATTAACAAATAATATTTTTATTTTTATTTATTATTATTATTTTTATTTGTTGTTAGTTTATTGTGGTCGTAACTAATGAGTAACTAAAGTAAATAACTAAGTGTGTAATTAATGAAAGTGATAACACTTAAGTGCAATGTTCTTGAAAATAAAAGGTATGTGATACCTCTTGTGTGTAATAAAATTTACGAGTATATTAAGATAACAATAAACTTTTTTATTCATAACGAATATGCTTATTCATTAATCATAATCCGCTTCAATTGAACAAAAGAAAATGAAAAATTCAATTTTTAGGACGTTTTTTCCTTCTCCTGTAAAATTATCATTCTGCTAGTTAAGAGGTATCACCACTTAACTATCGAAATGCATTTCTTCATATAGAGTCGCGTCATTTCAAACTAGAAATTTCGGAAAGCTTCGATACCTGGCGTGAACTTTCCAACAGCATCTTCGGCCCCCTAGACTAGATAGTGTTGCGTAATGTAATTTAAATTCCTACGAATTAGGGGGCGCGAAATTGCTTAACTTAAAACAGGGGGGCGCTAAGAACAAAAGTTTGAGAACCGCTGCTCTGTTGTGTTTTTTTATTGATTGTGAACTAACCTGAACTAATATTGCTCCGTAGGATTAGGCATTTTAAATGCTGCATTCCATGCTTTTCTTTTCTTTGACCGTTGCAGAAATGGTATTACCGCATCAGTCCCATTTGATTTCATTTTCCAAGATTCCTTCCAACAAGAATTACGATGTTAGCGCGCTCCCGAACTGATTAATTTTTCTCCTCTAGTTATCAATATCTGAACACTGGAAAATGCAGTTATCCACGGAATCGACGATTTTGCAAACCCTGCCGTTCGGTTCGGTTTCCGCTATTTGGAGCGTGAACTCCCTGAAGCTTCTGCGACATCTAAACTCCTGAATTAAGTAATAATTCAAACGCTTGTGTTTGCACGAAGTCCAGATTTTGAGGTCCGAGATTAAAATTTGATAATTTAACCAAATTTATATGGTCTGTTGCTTCCCAGCTTCCTACTAGCAGGCTCATCCTTATGCGAGGATGGTCTGCAAAGTGTCCGACCTATAAAAGATAGAAGACATTTTTCTTAAAATTTATTTTTTTTACATAGTCTCCTTACAAATCTACACACTTCTCTCTGCGACACTCCCATCCCTTTAATTTATCTAAATAGTACTCGCCATCTTTTTCTGTAAAATAATCGTTTACGAAGATGATAGCATCCTCATTTGACGAAAATATCTGTTTTCTGAGCGTAACTTTTAGTTTATGAAACAAAAAAAGTCGCTTGGGGCTAGATCTGGTGAGTAAGGAGGGTGACCCAGCAATTCAAATCGGAATTCGTGGATTTTCACCATGGCAACTGCTGTGGTGTGAGACGGCGCATTATTTTAATGAAACTATTTTTTTTCTGCAAATGCAGCCATTTTTTCCACTATTTTTGTTGTCAGCTTGTTCAGTAATGATGAATAATAATTTCCTATAATTGTTTTTCAGGTTTGAAGATAATTGATTAATATACGAATATGATCAAAAACACTCGTGTAAAAACGCAAGAATAATTATTAAACATCCACGTGTTTTAGCGATTTTTTACAAATATTAATTTATGAAAAGTGCCCATTATTTTGGTTTTGGTCAGCCCCGTAAAATAATTACAATTGTAGTTTGAGTTGCTGGATGTGTATTTTCACTTTTCCTTAGGAAGTCATTAAGGACGTGTCGCCGCAAGATATTAAAGGTATTGGCTTCGATGCGACATGTTCACTGGTCTGCGTAGATAAGTTTGGAAATCCCCTAACAGTCAGCCCCTCTGGTAAAACGGAAAACTTCTTTAAATCTAATCAGAAAGCGAATAAAATTTTAGGCAATAACCAACAAAATGTCATATTATGGTTGGACCACAGGGCGGTGAAAGAAACTGAATATATTAACAGTTTCAATCATCCAGTATTGCAATACGTTGGAGGAAAAATATTTCCAGAAATGGAAACACCTAAATTATTATGGTTGAAGAAATACCTAAAAGATACGTGGGAGAAGGCTGGATATTTTTTCGATCTTCCAGATTTTCTAACATGGCGAGCCACGGACTCAACGTCCAGGTAGTTACGTTAACTTTTGTTAACCTATTTGGCATTTTGGTCCTACTTTTTAGATCATCTTGTTCTTTAGTTTGTAAATGGACCTACCAAATGGATGTAGACGGTACCGAATCTTGGAATAGGACGTTCTTTGAACAAATAGGCCTATCGGATTTGGCTCAGGATAATTGGAGCAGAATTGGATCAGTTGTCCAGTATCCAGGAGCCCCAGTGGGTAAATTTCCGGCCAAAACTTATAATATCCAGCACTCTAAGGGACAAATTAATTCTAGAAAATGGCTTATCTGAAAGAGCCGCCAAGGAATTGGGACTTTTTCCAGGAACTCCAGTTGGTACTTCAATGATAGATGCTCATGCGGGCGGTTTAGGGTTAATAGGCTGCAAGGCGGATAACATCGATCCTCACTTCGAAACCAGAGTTGGTATGATCCAAAATTGAACCCCAAAAAACATTTTGCACCATGAAATCTTTTAGGACTGATCTGTGGAACATCAACCTGTCACATGGCTGTAACAAAGGAGGCCACATTTGCCCCTGGAGTTTGGGGCCCTTACAAAAACGCCATGATCCCAGGCATGTGGCTGAACGAGGGAGGGCAAAGTGCTACTGGAAAATTATTAGATCATGTCATTGATAGTCATCCAGCCACTCCAGGAATAAGAAAAAAATTGCCAGGAAACATGTAGGTACCTATACAAGAGATATACAAAGTCGTACAAGATACGACCACAACGCAAAAAAAAGTTCAATATTTCCTTGAGCAATTAAGTTAGAGCAAAAGGTTAAAAGAGAAAGTCTTATTGCGCACATTTTGAAATTCTGGACGTACTGATAAGTAGATATGCAATGTGCGGACAAAGCAGGGTGTTTCAAAGTAGCGTTCTAGAAATCAGCACCTTTTAAACGGGACACTATCGTATATATGGAGGATTCTCAGCAATTTGTATGGAGCATATCTCGTGCTTCTTTTCAGAATTTTTACAAATCAAGCACGAAAATATACATTTTCTACACTAAATATAATATTACACTTCTTATGGATTCGACGAACTAACCTTGAAAAGTTGTATAAGAATGTAAGTTAGTTCATTCTAACTTAAGCGGTTTAGGCCTAGACAAATGAATATCGATTCAGCTGAACCAGAACCTGTACTTGAACCATACCATACATAAGAATAGCATTGCTGTCAAATTACTGTAATTTGTGACATTTGCTGACATCATAGTAATCGAAAAGATTTTCTGGTTATGATATCTAAAGAACTAATAAAGCTTTGAATTGAAATTTCGGTAATTATTTACTTTATAGTAATCTTTCTGATCACTTTAATTTTTATTTAAATATGTTATTTGTGGAGTGATTCTAAGCAACTTTTTTATATATGTTGGGCTCGGAAATGCTTCCTTCATATATTTTTTTTAGTTTGAAACTTTTTCCGAAATGTGTTGCGATTGCGATATTAAGCTGATAAGAATTGATATTATTCATTGATCTGTGTCAAAGGTCGGGAAGAGGATTTTCATTTTGGTTCAGGTTAGTTCAGGTTAGTTCAACTACCTCAATAACAATTACTATGTTTTATTTTTTGTACCTTTACATGCTTTGAACAGAAATTTTTTGTTTTCAATACGGAATTTCAGCCAAAAAAAAAAAAAAAAGAACAAATATATTCTATACCAGTCGGATATTTCGTTGGTATTGGTATTGTGGTTGTATTGTGAAATAGAACTGTGCAGATATGAAAATCTACTGAGTGATTCAATATTGAGAAAATGTCTTGTAATAGCTGAACTTTTTCGTTAAAGGATTTTACATTACTCCTGCCTAACCAAAGACAGCTTGTGGATTTTTTAGTGGATCATGGAATTTTAAAAAGATTTTTCCAAGGCAAAGACGTGTGGACGCATGATAGAGGTCAAAATAACAATTTGTTTTACACGTGTTCTAAAAAATACCGCAGACAGAAGACATTTCAAAAATGTTTAACAAAAACCAATGCGAAAAAGGGGACATGTTTTTTTTAAGACGCGTTTGCCCTTGGAGAATGTCCTTTATTTTATTGTTTTGTGGTTGAAACTGCCATTTCCTCGCCAAAAATTCATTATGAGGGAACTAAAGCGTAGTTCCCACACAGTTGTGAAATGAAATTCCTTTTACAGAGAAGTTTGTATTCTATGGGCTAGTGAACATTCCCAAAAATTAGGAGGAGCTGGAAAAATTGTTGACATTCATAATTTTTTCATTGAGATTGCTAAGTTATATCCACCAAATGTTTAGTTTTCTCCTCAAACAACTCTGTTTTAAATACATTTTTTTTACCCGCCCAGCACCCCTATTCGCTCCCCCATCCCGTAAAATTCTGAGCACAAAATAAATTTTTTCGGCTGAATTTTTCTTTCGCCGATGCTGTTTTTGTATCCTTCATGAATAATAGAACCTGCTTATATGCGAAATATTCTTTACAATAAGAAAATAAGAGAAACCCGTATTGTAAACTGTTATCAAACAATTAAATATTTACTTACAAGTGACTATTTTACAGGCATATCACTCAATATTTGAACAACGTAATATACGATTTGGCCAAAAAACAGCAGTTTAGCAATCCAGCGTATCTCACCAAAGACATCCATGTTTATCCAGATTTTCATGGTAATAGATTGCTGGCTAATCCAACATTAAAAGGAATGGTATGGACAAGTGCAGGTGTCCAGATTGTTCAAATTTAGACTGTCTTGGCGGGAAATTCTTATTTCAGGAAAAGATACATAAGACCTGATATTAAGGTTATCGTCTAAAATTTTAAGAAACCTTTATGGGTGAAGTACTCTTCGTCCTATGTTTAAGGCCTAATGCGAAACTCGGCCGTTTTCGCGCAGTAAAATTATTGTCCCTCGCGCATTTGCTATCTGAAACCAGCACATGTTCACGTAAAATTGTTTTATTTCATCGTCCGTGCGCATGCGTCAATTAGGAAATGAGGTTTTTCCTACAGCATAATACTGGTATCCATAGCAACAAAGCACGACACGTACAAACAACCTGGCGGCCATTTTGTTGACAGCTTTATTGAATTCTTAAGGTTTAAGGAAGTAAGTGGATTTGGCTTTTCACTATTTCTGTTATTACATAAACTGAATATTTCTATTCATTGTGAAAATTTATTGGTTGAATTCTATATCACTAAAATATTATAGAAAATGGATTTACATACAAATAAACGAAAAACGACTTTGCGATTAAATAGTATGTTCCAGACCCAGTGGTTTGTATTCTTAAAGGTGCTTTAATAAGAAGAATAAGACGTCAAACAATTTTTCAAAACCTTTGAGAGTTTCAATGTAACAGAATTATGTCTCAAATTTTCAAAACCAAAATCAAAATTAAAAAGCGCTCTCTCCCTAGATTCTTAGGATTTGAGAGATTCCATATTGGAATGACGTAAAAGTGACATACTCTTCATATTATTTTTATCAAGAACTCTTCAAAATATGTAATTTTGACGTCATACTAATAGAGAGTAGCTCGAAAAGCTTCTCACGAATAAACCGCATGTACCTCAGTATGCATTGAAAATAAGTCAACCCTATTTTGTCCATCAAGGTTTCCTAAAATTTAGACCTATAACACTTTTATCAGTTTTCTTTTATCTCTGGTAATATGAGTATCCTGCCAAAGCTGCTCAAGTATGAACATTCTGTACAGTAAGGTTTAATTAATAAATTATATTTGTAATGATTATTGGCAGATTTCTGGATTAACATTAAACATCGATGAAGAAAACTTAGCCATGCTCTACTTAGCGACGGTGCAGGCCCTGTCGGTGAGTTTTCTTTTTCATTACGTTGTTCCATGTATTTCTGCCCTACAACATAATACTTTTAAGTATGGAACCCGTCAAATAGTAGACCGACTGAAGGAATCAGGATACCAAAATATAAAATCTACTCTTATCTGTGGTGGTCTCAGTAAGAATCCAATTTTCACAGCTGCCCAGGCCAACGCATGTAATCTCCCTGTTATATGTCCTGATGAAATTGAAAGCGTTTTGCTGGGTGCTGCCATTTTAGGTTAGTATTAAATATAGGGTGGTCCTCCCAGAAGCGCCCAAGGATCGTAAAATAACCAATTATCAAAAAAAACTAAGAAAAACGGTGGGGTGATAGTCTTACAATTAAAATATTAATTACAGAGCCATAGTCCATGTTATACCGCAAATAGATGTCGATTTTTTTATGATTTAAAGTTAAATTGGGATTATTGTGTTACCGTCGAATGAATTTACTCTTAACTAGCTAAAACAAGATCCTTATTTTTAAGTGACTTATATCTAGGTAACCTTGTGTTATTGAGGAAAATTGGTAATGCTTTAAAAACTACTCTAAAAATCTTTAAAAAATATTTTAAGTAAATTTTTTAATAACAAGTCATTTTCGTACGATAAAATAAAATTTTAATTTTTCACGGATATTTAATTGGCAACTCTGCCAATTTGACATATTCTACTTAAGTCTTAGATTGCGCAATTTTGCTCTAATTTCATACACCTCGTATCTTTTAAGATAATTGAGATTCCGATGAAGCTTAAAAACCCCTGTAAATCTTAATTTAATAATTCGGAAGTTGCAGCCGTCGAAATTTCCACAAATGTTTCTGCAAATTTCTTCACAAGTCACTATCTCGAAAACAGTTTAAAATTATTTGTCAAATTTAGAAATAAAATAATATACAGGATGTTCTCTTTAAAATAAGAAAACTCTAGAGTGTCCCAGGAAAATTGGTACAAATTAGATAATAAATAACAGGTCATCGAACTTTCAAGCGACTTTACGACAAACTGGGTAAGACTTCATTTCGTTTAAAATCAGATAATGGAAAATAAAAAATTCTTACTGTGAACCAAAAAGATGAAATCTTTATTCAAATACTGGAAGAGTCAGAGCATGAAGGAAAAAAAGTCAGCAACTTATCAATTTCTAAATTTTTACAGCAAAAGAAACGATTTCCATATTATTTTATGCCTATTCCAAGTTTCTAGCCGAGGAATTTTCAACCAAGAATTGGTTTGTGCAATTTGTTTCTCCAAAAGCAACATCATGATCGTTTGTTCTTTAATAAAATATTGTTTTCCAATGAGGCGAGGCCACATTTACGAGGAGGGGCATTCATGTTTAATTGAAGAAATAGTCATTCTTACAACACAGAAAATTCTCATTTAGTGAAACAACATTACTTTCAACATAAATTTTCAATTAATGTGTAGTGTGCGCTTTTGGGAGATACACATAGTAAGTTCCTTCTTGAAAATAAATTTTCCACATCGATGGATTAATCGAGAATAGTGAACATCTGTGGCCACCATGAAGTCCCGATTTAAATCCATTAGAGTTTTTGTTTTGTTTTTTGAAGTCGTTCGAAAGAATTTTAAAACATAGTTCACTATTTAACTTTAACAGCTTAACTTCGGAATGTTTTTTAAATTTTTTACCGCTGCGATTCCAGCTTCAAAATTAATCAAATAATGTTTCGCATAAACATATCTTCATAGAAGACATGTTAGGGAGAAACGTTATTGATACTCTTTGGTGGTATCTCTTGCATTTAAATAAGATTAGTTCAGGTTAACTTTAATATAGGTGCTGTGGCTGCAAATCATTTTGGTTCGGTGGAGCACACTATACGCTCGATGGGTGGCAAAGGAAAGGCTGTGTTTCCAGATCCTGGCATAATAGGTTTTCACGACAAGAAATACCAGGTTTTCTTAAAGATGCATGATGATCAAATTAAATATAGAGAAATAATGGAAGGATTAGTATAAGAAGTCTTGCAAAATATGTTTTAATATTAGCAAATACATATATTTTTAATACTAAAGATGACTTCCGTAATATCTTTTTTGTACTTTTATGACTTATCCATACATTTTCTATAGAAAGTGTAAGGTTTTTCCAGCAACCTCAGTTTCCTGGCTCACTGGAAATCTACAATATTTTAGTTAAATACGTTTTTACCTTACCTATACAGGGTGTCCCACCAGGATCCGCCGTTAAAAGTTTTGGGACAACTATGAATAGCAAAATTATAAAAATTTAATGATTTGGTAAAAGCCTTGGGGTGAACTCATCTAAAAAATTTTTAATGACGTCAAACTTCCGGTTATACCGGAAGTCGATACTTGTTTACTTATTTTAAATGGAACATCCTATATATTTTTCCACTTTTATATTTTACGTTCAATTTTAATACAAGTTTATTAAATGTTGGTTTCCTTAGAATTAATAGTTTTCAAGATATATGCAATTGAATGTTGAAAGTGATACATGCAGATATCTGCAGAATTGCAAATTGTTAACAAACGGAAAGGTATTTTCTAACCCTCATTTGCCACAATACTGTAGAAGATCCATATTTTAGTATGCTGCTGAGTTTTGCCTAATATTTTCTACAGGGCGTCCACAAAAATAGGAACAACCTGAACATCAAAAAATGGTCAAAACTTAACAATTTGAAATGGAATGTTACTGTTATTTTGAGGTATTATGAAACTACATCGAAAAAGAACCTATGTTCACATTTAATTACCTACAGTAAAGTTATATAATTTTTGAATAATTTCGTTTTATAAGTGGATGCAAAGATAATACATCTCTAATTCAAAATTATAATGCCGTAATTAAATTAGATTTATATAACTAACTTTTATATTTAAGAGTGTCTGACTTATGTCACATAACAATGGCAGTCTGCTGGTATTTTCCTTCTCCATAAACATGTTTGTCATATTTGCATCATAGCTATCAAAAAATAGAAGCGTTCCATTTAAAATTTTTAAGTTTTGAGCATTATTTGAAGTTCAAGTTGGCTCTATTTTGGTGGACACCCTATAGAAAATATTAGGTAAAGCTTGACAGCATACTAAAATGTGGAACTTCTTCAGTGTTGGGGCAAAAAAGAGTTACAAAACACCTTTCCGTTTGATAATAATATACAATTCTGCGCATATTTACGTCTGTCACTTTCAACATTCAATTGCATATATTATGAAAACTATAATATTAATTTTAAGAAAGGCGACATATTAATAATCTTGTATTAAAATTGAACATGCAATACAAAAATGTAATAATATATAGGGTGTTCCATTTAAAATAAGCAAATAAGTATAGACTTCCGGTACAACCGGAAGTGTGGCGTTGAAAACGATTTAGATGAGTCCAAGGCTTTTACCAAACCACTAAATTTTCGTAACTTTACTATTCATAGTTTTTTCAAAACGTCTAATGCTGGTTTCTTGAATATACTCTGTATATTGAGTATTATCAACATATAGGGCTATATTTCGATTCCCCGATAAGTTGGGTCGGGTAAACTAGATAATTAATTTCAATTTATTGTTGTTTCAGACTACCGATATGATTATGAGCAGAAAAATACAGTGGGAAACTATCGACAAAATAGAAACTTACTCAAGAAGCGAATTTTACACGTTCCCTAACCTACACTGTTATAATAAGTTGCGATGAGAATTGTCTAAATTTTGCTACAAAAATTATTTAAATTTGTCTAATGAATATTCTCTATATATTTAGAGCATATAACAACAAATTTATAGCTTGAAATCCAAAAACTCGCCAAGATTTTTCTCTAAATTTTGCAGCAAAAATTTGGAAAATATACATATAGTGATGGCGAAGGGACCCTATCCAGAGAGTCGGGTGAAGAAAGAAATCCAGAAATGTATAAATCAACTAAAGTTAGTCTCTTTTTGACTCAAGATTGATTGAATATTGTGAAAAGCTCAATGAGTGTCGTAATCAACAGGTTAGACTTTGTTGCCTAAATCTGGAACTTTCTATAGACTTTAGTCCAAAAGAAGGAATTTGTAAGTTTTACGTTTTTCATCGTTTCTATGGAAATTATTATTCGATGAAGTTCGCAGTGGGTACTTTGATCTATTGGCCCTAAGGGTGATACATATTGACATGATTCAATGGTATTAGAGGGTTTTTCAAGTTTTAACAACTTCGTTGAATTATTACAAGTCCAACTTGGCGAAGACTGCTCATCTCAAACGGTACAAAATGATATGCTCAAAATCAGAAAGAAAGAGTTTTGTAAAAAATTATGAGTTAAACTGGTGTTAAACATGGAAAATATTTACTAATCTCAACAGACAGTCAA